>NW_026712300.1:8182442-8782442 GCF_030504385.1 Musca domestica
TAGAGGACATTCCTGGGATAAACAGGAATAGGAAATTCTGTTCCGTATTCAGTTCCGACAAGTTGAAGAAATGGTGTGAATGTTCCCTGAATTGGATGTTTCAAGCGAAGATAAAGCCGAGGACGACTTCAGGTCAGTCAAGTTAAAAGTAGTAGTAGATACCTTTTGTTGCATACATGTGAAAATGTTCGGTCTTCGTATAGTTCATATTGGAAATACTACTTTCCACAATATTATAAACCTGTTAGTTATACAGTTATTGAAGAATATATTTTTTCATTATGATTAATACTGAATAAAGCTTTGAATCGTTTGGAAACTTGTTCTTGATCCTAATTCATTTTCTAACATTGGTTGTGGGCCAAGGAATTTTGATGGATTAAAGAATAATCTGAGGAATTTTCTAAAGGAAAAACTGTTCAAGATGACGTCGTTTTTGCAGATTAAAAAAAAAACTAGATGAAACAAGTAAAAAAACATTAAGTTCGGCCGGGCCAAACTTTAAATACCCTCCAACTCATGGTAAAGGAAACATTAGAGCCTATATACCAAAATGTGCCAAAAATCATCAAAATACCGAATATTGGGAAATACGGCTATATGGGGCTATACAAAAACGTGGACCTATACATACAGTGTTTCGCCAAAAGAGCTAGAACCCATTAGGACCAATAAATACCAATTTCTAGACAAATCCGCTAAGAAATGTGGCAAAAACCATTAAAATACCGAAAATCGGGAGGTACCATTATATGGGGGCTATACCAAATCGTGGACCTATAAATACAATGTTTCGCCAAAGGAGCTGAAACCTAGTATGAACTACAAATATCAATTTTCAGACAAATCCGTGAAAAATGTGACAAAAATCACCAAAATACCGAATATCGGGAGGTACCGTTATATGGGGACTATACCAAAACGTGGCTCTATAATTACAATGATTCGCCACACGAACTAGGACTCATGATGACCCACAACTACCAATTTTTCGAGAAATCCGTGAAAAAATGTGTCAAAAATCATCAAAATACCGAATATCGGGAGGTACCGTTATATGGGGGCTATACCAAATCGTGGACCCATACATCATAGATGCCAACAGGATTTTTCTATTCATTTTATTTAGTCGTCATATAACACATTGCATATCATCAAAAGCATTTTGTAGCATATAATAGTTTTCAAATGACATCATTGACATATCACAATAATTTTCAGTGTATGTGTTCACTAACAGCGGGCTCGATTACGATTAAATGTAAATATTACACAGAACTTCTGCCTGCGTAAATTGTCTCTCCCACTCATATTTCTGCTTTCCTATTGATTGATTGGCGATCAAACAAAAGATCGTAAGAATACGTGTGAGCTGAAATTGCTGAAATCAGCCACTACTGGGCATTTATGGTATACATGTAATGTCTCGCCACACGAACTTGGACCTGTTATGACCTACAAATACCAATTTTCAGACAAATCCATGAAAAAATAATAATATAAATCATTATAATAAATCATCAAAATACCGAATATCGGGAGGTACCGTTATATGGGGACTATACCAAAACATGGACCGATATATCTCATTTTCAATACCAACCATCGTTGACACAAATCAAATAATGTGGTAAATTTATACCCTCCTTTCCAAGGTAGAGGGTATAAATTTATAATTCCTGGCATCTGCAAAAGAAATGCGTGTTGATCCACAATGGATTTTGGAAGTATGCTAATGGGCAATTAAAATGTAACCCTGAGTGGAATGCAGAACAAAAGGCAGATTAGGTAACAAATGATGAAAAGGCGCTAGCAACTATTAAAAAATGTAAGATATTGGTAGAGGCAAATTAGCAGAAGTGCACAAGCTCAAAGGACCTATTCAGAAGGTCATGCTTTACAAACGTCTGATGAATTTAAAAATTGAAGACAACGAGGATATGATCTAATTTTTAAATAAATTCCAAGAAGTAATTAAAAGACTTGCCAATGTAGGTATTGAACTTCAAGATGAATTAATTGTGATTGTACTTTTGTCAATTTTACCGAAATTGTATTATATACCATCATTTCACGTATTGAAACTGAAATTGCTTGAAGAAAGTGACCGCCGATGAAATATACAGCAAGATCCCGAAGTGAGTGGACAACAAGCATACACAGCATGTTCTAATAAAAACAAGAAAAAAGGTGGAAGTTCGGCCGGGCCGAACTTTGAATGCTCTCCACCATTTAGAACGAATTTGTACATTTTCGAAAAAGATAACATTCGCCAAAAATTCTGTTAATATTTTAAAAATACCGATTGTTTAATTAAGAATCACTATTGTTTTTCTAATTCCAATTAATTTTAATTGTATTCACATACCTTATAATTCTTGTACTACGTTTAAATACAACTTTGTGGTTTTAGTACAAATTGCTAATGTCAAGATTATAATTAACGAATTAAGCATTGAGCGCCACTTTGCAACACCTACGCTTTTCTCGTTACATCGTAACGATTAGATTAGAATCATAGAATTCGTTTCTGGATTACGTCCACTGCACCAGCATATCTAAGGTAACAATATTATTTACGATAATATTACCAAAATTACTAACAATAAAACCCAAGTCAATATTGACAACATCAAAACTAAACCATTTTGTGTTTTTTATTTTCTATTTCTATTTTTATTTTTTATTGCTACGCAAACATTTGGTCCAAGCGAGCCGGATAAAGTTTTTGTTTACGACAAACAACTAAACATCTCTTATTCTATTTCCATAGAAGCTCTACATCATCCTCATCAAAACTTCACATTTTCCCTTTAATCATATATAAAAATCAAGGTACGTATCTCTATTAAAGAGTACATTCGAGAGTGTTTCGATTTGTTTATTTTTTTCATAAAATAATTTGGCAAAACAATAACATAACCTACGGTCGTCTTGCAATACGCGTATCGTTTTTGTTGTTATTCTTCTTCACGATCGGTTTTTGAAAGAGTGCCTAAAACAAATTCAGTGGTTGTTTATAGTTATTCAATAACAATAAAAGCCTAAATAGTGATTTACATCAAAAGAAATAAAAGGCTTAAGCATAAAACAGAATTGAAAACAACAACAAATACACAGGCATTCGTCGAACCACGCAGCAGCATTAACCGCAGTGACCATTATTGTTGTTGTTGTTAATGTTGGATGGTCTCTCACTGTTCCCACTCAACACCAGTTAAACTCACGAATAGGGTTGCCATCGCGTATTATAAAAATTGGTATAAGTAAAATTTTTGGTCGGAAATTTTTTGGTAGAATTTTCGGTAAAATATTATTTTAATATAAACGCGAATAAAAAATTGTTGGAAAATTGTCGTGCACCCTACAGTCGGTCCTCGTTAGTAGTGAATATATATTTTCATATATATATTATTAAAGATATTTTATTGTATATCTAAAAATTTGATATATTATTGATTTTTATTAATTTTGATATACTTTTTAAATACTTTGTTATTGGAAAATGGTCAGAATTATCCCTTTATTGTTGTTTTTATAAAAACAACGTTCGTTTATTAGTGGAGAACGATGGTAATGTTTACCAGGGGGTAAGGCAGGGAATACCTAGGTTTCGGAAAGAGCTACCAATCCTCATCAGTTCCCTTGTTTTTTTGTCTGGGATATTCTCCCCAGAAGTTATTTTAAAAATAACTTCTATGACAAAAAACATTTTTTACCAAAGTGACGAGATCGTAAGCTCAATAGAAGAGGAACCAAAGAATTAAATAAAACTAACGAAAGCATAACAAGTGGAGAAAGATGAAAATGTTTATAAGTGCGGTTGTAAGATTAAGAAGACTTTCCGAAAGAATTTAAGTTTTATTTAATTCTTTGGTTCAAGGGGCTGAAGCAAAGGAGCTTTGGGTTAAAGTAAAAGATTTCTTCGAAAAGTGTTTAAACGACATTCAGTCCTCTGATACTTCATCTGCAGAAGAATTAACATCGGTTGAAAGTAAGTACGATGTCGCATTTAAAGCTTATGTAAAGGTGTTATCGGCTATAAATAGGAAAGTTGATCAGCTTCGGACTTCGCCGAAAGCTCAAACTTCTCCTAGAGTAGCAAATCAATCTAGCACTCCACGTGCCAATTTATCACAATTTGAGGAAACTATTTCTGTTTCAGGTGTTTCGCATCAATCAGCAAATCTTCCAGATGTTTCCACTGGTTCGATGAATGATAGTTTCCTGCATTGTATCAACCTTTCCCTATGTGATATTGATGTTTTCGATGGTGACATTCTTACTTGGCCGATATTTAGAGATTTCTTTTCTGCGGTCTACATTAACAATTCGCGACTTAGTGATATAGAGAAATTGTGTCATCTTCTCAAAAAAACAAGTGGTGACGCCCGAGAAATTGTGAAAAGATTCCCTCTCACTCATAAAAGTTTTAACTTAGCCTGGAAATCATTAAAAGAAGCGTATGATAATGTTCGAATTCTGGTTAACAACCAACTTAAGGCTCTTTTTGATCTTCCAGTGCTTGAAATTGAAACTAGCGCAGGTTTAAAAGGTTTGCAAAGAGGTATTAATGGTTGTGTCTCTTCTATGTCAATTTATGAGGTTGCTACTGACAATTGGGACCCAATTTTAGTATTTCTTTGTTTACAAAGGCTTCCCAAAAATACAGTTACGCTGTGGGAACAAGGTATTAGAGATAAATCAGCGTTGCCTTCCTGGAAAGACTTGGATCTTTTTTTGACAGAAAGAATCCAGACGCTCACCTGCCTTAAAGACAAAAAGGGAATAGATTCTACTCAAATATCAGAGCGAAATAAAGTTAGGACACATTTTACTAATGCTGCTCCACCTAGGTCTCCACAATCTTCCTCTGAAAAATTCTGTTTATTTTGTCCTAGGCAGATACATTATTTACGTGTATGCCCAGAATTTAGAAAGCGCACTTCAGCAGACCGCTATTCACTTGCAAAGCGGCACAGACTTTGCATTAATTGCCTATCTCGAGGTCATGATGTTAGGAATTGTACCAGTTCCCATAGTTGCTCGAAATGTCATAGACGTCATCATACTCTGCTTCACCATGATACGGCACCAAATAATAGTTTTACGACTTCTTCACAGAGTTCTCCTCAATCGATTTGTATTCCACGCTCCCCCCAACAATCTACTTCTACTCCAAATACGCCTTCGACTTCTTCGGGTCAAACGTCGAATGCTTTAACTAGGCAGGTATTCCATACCTCGCAAAATAAATCGGTCCTACTGGGCACAGCTATGGTCAACATCATTCATCATGGTGTCACGTATACAGCTCGTGCTCTTATAGACCCTGCTTCCGAAGCATCGTTTGTGTCAGAAAGCTTACAGCAGCGACTGGGTATAGATACAATTCCTACTCAAGCTACAATATGCGGGGAAACCAAGCGGCTTCAATTATGTCGCAAAAATTGTGTTCTTTGTGTTTAGGATCTCCCGTAGACAGTACTCTCTTTATAGAAATGACAGCACTAGTTGTACCAACTATATCAAGCAATCTTCCTTTGATTCCCATCAGCAGGGAACTTGCTTCTAATTTGCCAAATCTACGTTTGGCAGATAAAAATTTGTTCGACTGTCGTCCAGTAGAAATATTAATAGGGGCAGATTTATATCCAAAAATACTTCTTCCAGGATTACAATCCAATATTTTAGGTTCGCTAGTTGCCCAAAAAACTGTTTTCGGCTGGGTTATTACAGGTCCGGTCCCTACAAGCATAACTCCTTCAAGAAGAGTAACGACATTTGCAACCAACGTTTCTCACTTCCCTCGTAACACACCTTTTCGTTTCTGGAAACTAAACCATTCGCTACATGCATAGATTTCGCTGATCTTTTCAATTTAAAATCCTTTACAGGGCGTTGTTGTGCAATTACGAAGGGCTACGTATGTGTATCCGTTTGTTTTTCTACGAAAGCAATACATCTTGACGCTACCACAGATTTATATCCAATGAATGATTGTCCTGAGAATCGTATGGCATTAACATCAGGTCATTTTTGATAAGTGTCTCCGATCCTAGCACCTCCTGAACCTCTTATAGATGAATCTCCTCTGAGTATCGAGAATCGGCATTGTAGATTAAAAGCGTCTACTCAAATCTACTTACGGCAGAAAGAAGAGTACGTTAAAAATATCCATAAACGGTATAAATGGCTGTATCTAGAGCGCGATATTCAAACGGATGATATTATAGCAATTCAAAACAAACAATTACCTCCCACAACGTGGAAATTAGTTCGTGTAACTCACGTTTATCCCGGCACCAAGGGTCGCGCCCTCGTCGCCTATGTATAAACGAAATTGTAAGACGACCAGTAGACTAGTTGGTCAATTTGGCCATTTTAAATTGTTAGTTCTTTTCACTTCGCGACGTCTCTATCTTTTCACAGAATGGAAAATATTTGTATGATGGCCGCCACTCTTCCCGATTATGAGGATCTCGTCCCCATATCCGGCAAGGAGAGAGTCGAACTTCCGGCTACAACCATCACAGGAGGTATACAATCCCTATCTGGAAATTAGCCCATACACAAGTTCCTAGTAATAACAAATCGGCAGCTGACACTCCCATGTACCACATTCTATCAGCGCTATCTTCCTAACATACAAAGGAGCCAAACCAGGCCGGGAGCACTGGACCTGCCCCTCTTTTAGAGGAAATCAAAGAATCAGGTCCCAGTGTAATACCTATGAAAGCACATAAAGGAGTGAAACAGGCTTCCCGTATTCGGTACAACTAACCATGTTTGGTTGGTGGTGCTTTCGAAAGGTGACCTGTTTGGCCTCTTTCTGAGTGCAGCCATACGGTGTCCCGCGACCTGCTGATTACTGAGCTCCAAACCATTTTTTCCAAATTATGCAATTGGCTTGGCTCACCGAGCATACTTTTATATTGAAATTTTAAAACTTCATTACTTTATTGCAACATAGCAAGATGTTGCAAGGCTGGCGGCAATGTTTAATTAAGAATCACTATTGTTCTTATATTTTTCTAATTCCAATTAATTTTAATTGTATTCACATACCTTATAATTCTTGTACTACGTTTAAATACAACTTTGTGGTTTTAGTACAAATTGCTAATGTGAAGATTATAACTAACGAATTAAGCATTGAGCGCCACTTTGCAACACCTACGCTTTTCTCGTTACATCGTAACGATTAGATTAGAATCATAGAATTCGTTTCTGGATTACCTCCACTGCAACAGCATATCTAAGGTAACAATATTATTTACGATAATATTACTAAAATTACTAACAATAAAACCCAAGTCAATATTGACAACATCAAAACTAAACCATTTTGTGTTTTTTATTTTCTATTTCTATTTTTATTTTTTATTGCTACGCAAACACCGATTATAGCCGCTATATTTGGGCCTGCCATTACCATATTCAAATTCAAAACTTGAAAAAAAACGGTGAATAATGTAGCCAAAATCATCAAAGTAACGTACATAGGGAGGTACCGTTATATAGCAGCTGCGAAGACCTGGACCTGCAGAGACAATTTTCTGTCACAAGCTGTAGCTTTCCTTACGAACTTCAAGTACGACATCTCAAACATTAATAAATACCGAATATAAGGAGGTACTGATATATGGGGCCTATACGAAGACCTGGACCTGCATAGACAATTTTCTGTCACAGACTGTAGTTCCCATTACGAACTCTAAATACATAATTCGATACTACTACGGTGAATAACGACGCTAGAATCATCAAAATACCGAATATTGGGAGGTACCGTTATATGGGGGCTATACGAAGACGTGACTTGCATAGACAATTTTCTGTCAAAGGCCCATTTACGAACTTTACCTTAAATAAACATGTGTGTAAAATTTTAGCCTTATATCTCAATTCGTTCGAAAGATAGCGTGATTACAACAGGTAGACAGACGGACATGGCTAAATCGTCTTAGAATTTTACGCTGATCAAGAATATATATATACTTTGTTGGGTCTAAGATCATTATTTCGATGAGTTACAAACGGAATGACAAAATGAATATACCCTCCATAGTATGGTGGATGGTATAAAAACAAATTACTGAAACAGTAAGGAGACAAAAGAAAAGAGAACAATTAGTGGAAAATGCAAATTGTGAAATTCAACTAAAAATATATTACTTTTCTTTCTTTATTAAAATAGTTAATATTTACAATTCATCTTAGTTTCTATAAATCATTGCACACACAGTTACATAGTAATAAATCATAAAGTGTCTGAAGGAAAACTATAAGCAAAAACCTTCTATACAAAAATAATATTTACACAAATACATGTATTTTAGTTATCTAGGTAAATACCTAATATCAGAGGATTTTCAGAAAATAAGCATTTGGCTTTGAATCTACTAATATGTTGCTCAATGCAACATAGAACCGTATTTACACTACTTATAGAGTAAAGCCAATCCGTCGGAAAATCCCAAGGTAGTTTTAATGCCATCTTAAGAATTTTATTCTGTGCAATTTGCAATCGTTTAATATGTGACTTTGCACAATGTCCCCATATTGGGCAACCATAGAGGATGATGGATTGAAAAATTACCTTAAAGATTAAGATTTTATTATCATTACTTAGCAATGAATTCCTATTAATTAATGGATAGAGAATTTGTTTGTACATATTAACCCTATTTAAAACATGGTCTATATGATATTTAAAAGTTAGTTTTTTATCGAGCCAAATGCCAAGATATTTTACATTGTCTAACCATGTTATATTGTCGTTTCCTAAAACAAGGTTATTGTTGGGTACGAAACAAGATTTTCTTCTTTTTGTGAAAAATATTGACTGTGTTTTGGTATAATTCAATTTAATTCTCCATTTTAAGTAATAGTCACATAATATATCAATTGAATGTTGCACATTGCTTAATATATTATGACTTAGTAGACCGGTATAATAGATTCCAATATCATCGGCATATAAAGCGAATTTACACGGACTAAGAGACGGCATATCTGAACAGTATAAATTGTATAGAATTGGTCCCAAAACGGATCCCTGCGGTACTCCAGCATGAATAGGCATTAAGTCTGAAAAAGAATTGTTAACTGAAACACAAAAATGTCGACCGCTTAGGAATTGTTCAATAATTTTTATGAGGTAAGATGGAAAATGAAAAATCATAAGTTTATAGACTAAGCCTCGATGCCATACTGTATCGAACGCTTTCTCTATGTCGAATAAAACTAAAGCTGTAGACAGCCCACCATTTAAGCCAATACGAATGTCATTGCATAAACGTTTCACTTGATGTATTGTAGAGTGCCCGTCTCTGAAACCAAATTGTTCATTAGGGAGAATTTTATTTTCATGGACAAATTCTGAAATCTTTTTTTTAATAATCTTCTCCAATATTTTTCCAAGCGTGCTTAGTAGGCTAATAGGTCTATAATTTTCAGGTTTATTATTAGGTTTACCTGGTTTAGCAATTGGGATGACTTTTGCAGTTTTCCAAGTAATTGGAAAATATTGAAATCTAAGGCATGCGTTAAATATATTACTTAGATATGCTAATGCGTTCCCGGTTAAATGTTTTAGCATTTCATTATTGACTTCGTCCAAACCACAAGCTTTTCTTTTTTGAAGGTTACGTATAATGTATTCAACTTCACTAGTTGTAATAAATTCGGAACTAGGAGTAACAATATCAATATTTCCTAACATTTCAACAGTTTCATTTACATTCTCAATGTGTTGTGGTATACCAATATTGTCAGATATTGTGTGATTTTCACTAAATGTCTTAGCAAAAGCATTGGCTTTGTCAATATCTGTTATTAAAACTTGGTCTCCAGAAATTAAACTATGACAACAACGAGACTTCTTCCTTAACATTTTGGATACATTCCAAAACGGCTTCGAACCTTTATCCAAATGTTGCAACATTTTATTCCATTCTAAATTTCTATATTTGTGTATTTCATTACGGATAATCAAACTATACTTAGTCATTGCATTGTGATCAACAATTTGGCGATACCGAATCCAGTCTCTGCGAAACTTATTTTTATTTTTATAAGGTTAAGAATATAATTAGGAAGTTTACAGTACTTGGTTTTGAGAGAAAAAAGAGGAACAGATCGTCTAACTGCCTCTAACAATGTGCTTGTGAAGAAGTCAACGTGATCATCGATGTCTGCAGGTATATCAAACTGTAAGTTAGTGTGTTGAAACTTTAAATTAACAAACTGCTTATATGCACTCCAATCGGCACAAGAAAAATTGAACTTGTAAGTGCATGACCGGGAGGGATTACCAGAAAGTTTAAATTGAACGGGAAGGTGATCGGATGAGAGATCATTAATGACGTGAGGATTTGTTAAAAGAAGAGGAATGTTAGTTAGAATTAAATCTAGAGTTGATGGATTACACGTTGAGGAAGCAGGGATATAGGTTGGACAATTCGGAAATAAGATGGTAAAAGGGTAAAGTGGATTTAAATCATTAAGAATATTACCCCAGGTATTTGAACGAAGGCAATTCCAATTACGGTGTCTAGAATTCAAATCGCCACAGAAAATATAGTTACCATCGGTGTTTAAGATTTTACGTAAATCAGATTTAAATAAGCTGCGGAGTGTACTACTATTCACACCTCCAGGAAAGTATATGCTATACAATTTAATCGATTGCGAATCATTTAGCTTTAATTCTATTCCTGTGTTTTCAATTATTTGGGTTGGTATACTTTGGACAATTTTAAACTCAATATTATTTTTAATGATTATGGCCACACCTCCGCCAGCTTGCCCAACTCTGTCTTTTCTAACATATTTATAGTTGGGAATATTGAAACCGTCACTGTCATTCAACCAAGTCTCTGATAAACAACAAATATCAACATGGTTAGAAACTATAAAATGTGTTAATTCAACGATTTTGTTTCGGATACTTCTAGAGTTCTAAAATATTATATTTAAGTTAGAATAATTCATTTATGACTATTATTGTAAACAAATTTAAAGGCTAGTTCAGCTACTACATTAAATTGTTGTTCTCTGGTAGTGCAGGAACCAAGTTTGGAGATCATTTCAGATGTCAATTGCAAAAATTCTTGCTCAGAGAATAGAGTACTGCCAGCCGCAACGGGAAATTGATTATGTGAAGAGGCATCATTGTTGTTGACATGCTTCCAGTTGTTTACAACAACAGGTTTATTAGCAGACTTGCATAGTGGAGGAAAGTTCTCATTGTTAGTGTTGAACTCAATGCTCTTTCTCTTACTGTGGTGAGTTTTTAAAGTTAGTTTCTGTTTCATTTCTAGGTACATAATTCTGTTTGGGCATGAAGCATCAGTGGACTTATGATTTTTACCGCAATTGGCACACTTGATTTTATTTGGTGTTAGACACTCAGAAGTGAGGAGATTCCCAGCACAGTTCGAACATAGAATGGCAACATGACAACCTTTCTCTCCATGACCATGCATTTGACATTTTCGACATTGAACCGTTTTGTTTTTAATACGCCTTTGGTAGTCCCATGTAATAATAATTTTGAAAAGAGATCGAATATTTTTTCTCAATTCATGTAGTTTCACACTGCCTCTTTCAAGGTGGACAATGTAAAGAGTATCAACATATTTTTCATAAGTACGTTTCACTTCTTTAACGTCAATGCACTTTAGTCCGAGAGAGATTAACTCATTTTTAACTTCTGTGCTTGTTTTATTATCTAGTCTGTGAATGACAACTTTAAATGGTTTGTTGTTTTTGTGATCATGTGTGAAGTATTGATAGTTTTTTTCCTGCAAAACCGCAATCACTTTGTTATATGTTGTTATTGTATTACACAAAATTTTTAAACCAATTGATATTTTTTTAACTAAGAAATCATCAATCTTTCTATCATTAAGCAAGTTGATTATAATATCACTGTTTTTAGTTAAAACTTTAATGGGTGAAATTTTATTATTTTGGCCGCTTTGGGGCTGTTCACTGTTCATGGCAGTTATTGAATTGTCATCATCATTGTCTAAGAGTTGTAAGGGAGTCCAACGGTTTCGTCTGGTCCCAGTTTTAGCAATTTTAGATGAAGACATGCCGACTTCATCATCCAAGCAATGGGACAGATTTCGTTTTGGAATTTTTTTTTTTTATTAACGAGTAAGCAACTTCTAGAGAGCGATAGTTAGTTTGCACGTCTGACAATTGCGAAAGCCTAAGCAAGACTGAAAAAAAAAATATATTATATGCTCCGAAACTACAAGGCAACTTGATTTCTATTAGCATAGCAGTTGACAATGGATATACTGCCACATTTAATTCTGATGGAGTGCAAATAAAGATAGCCATGGTTATATTGTTTTTAAAACATACAAAAGAGACAATTTATTTTTTATATGGTATGGTATTTCTTATTACGTATGGATCCGACGTGCGTATTTATGCAGTAAACAACAAGGATATGTTGTCTTGTTAAAAGGTCTTGTTAATTGCATAAAGATTAAACAAGCAAAAGATTTAGGTCTTGCAATTTCCAAAATTTACTGAAAACGTTCCGAACATGTATTGGAGCTAATTCATTCAGACGTCTGTGGCCCGAGGAATATATCTTCAGTAGGTGGGTCGAAATACTTTGTCGCCTTTGTCGACGATAACACAAGAACTATATTCGTTTACTTTATGAAGATAAAAGATGTAATATTTGAAAATTTTAAAATATTTACGCAGTTCAACGTCAAACAGGAGAAATAATAACAAGTAAAAACAGCTCCACCAAGAAGAGTATTAAACCTCTCAATTAAGAAAGTACTTAGCTCCACCGCCACGCTAAGGCTTATTCCTAGGAGGAGTAGGCCATGTTAATTGTTGTATAGCATTTTATTTTAAATAATATGTACAAACTAACATAAAACGAACGTAATATGAGTTTGTTATTCAATAAGTATTTTTTATTTTGAAGAAATACATTTTAAAATGTATAAAAGTATATACGAAAATTTTGATTTATTTTAGAACAATAACATTGAGTATTTCTTTAATATTAATCTATATTTGGATTCAATTCAATTTAGAATTTTTGGAACTTTCCCTATATTGCGATTACTATACCGTCATGATGGATATGTCCAGTTGGATAAGTCTTACAAATAATATCACCATGTGGTATATTAGAGAAAGCCCAATCTATTTGAGTTTCTTGCTTTGTTGTGTGCACATATCTGTCTAAAAGGGAAAGAATTCCTTTCATACAAAATAGTGTATCTGTTATGCTCTGTGTGCTTCGCCTGCACATATTAAAGTCACCAATAATTATTAGTTTTTGGTCGTGTTGCCAATCAATTTCATTCAGAGACTCGAATAGCACCTGTCGAAAGGTCGTTTCCGGAAAAGAAGGGTTTCTGTATAAAACCATTAATATTATATCTTTATATCTCTCGTTGACGCATTATTTCCGTCAACTCATAAAATTCGAAAAGATCCTAGAACCAACAATTAGTCCGTTAGGATTAAACGTATTATCACTAAAAGCCATCTATCGCCTACCGGTGGAAGTTATTTGAATTTCACCAAATGGATTAATGCTCTTAAAATCTTGTTTTAATCGAGCATCCAAGTGACCTAGCATCCTTGATCCTACAATTGATATTTCATCAATAATTATTAGATTTACATTTATTAATTTTTAAATTATTGTGTTAACCATGTCGCTACTAAGTGGCCGAAGTTCTCCCGAATATTAGTTAACCGGCAGGCAGGACACGTAACGTTGATCCTCCAATACCAAATGCAGTTTTTCTAGTTGGCGATGTTAGTAAAACATTAGGCATTTCTGTATTACTTCCAGGAATAGAATAAATTCAGATTGGAAAATTGCTCTAATTAAACGGCTTTTACCTACACCAGTATCACCACCTATGTATTCATAGAAAGTTTTTTCTTTTTCAACAACATTATGTTAAACATGATGCAAATATGCACGATGTATAACATTTAGAGATCTTATGTCCGCAAGAACATCTCTTTCAATGACCAATGGAGGTAACTTTATAAATCTAATATCATCGTTAGTATCCGGATCATTATTGTGATCAACATCGAAAATATTCATATAATTATGAATCAGGACATGAAACTCTTCACCCAGCATATAAGAAGCTAAGATGTTATTAACAATTTCATTATTTTCGGCGTTATCTTCATATTTTACTTGCAACTATATTTCTTCAAGTTTTCCTTTCTTATACAACTCAAATTGTGATCGGATTTCTTCAATGGTGCTCTTGTGGGTAAGCAAGTATTCTAATTGTCATTTTGTAATAAGTCATCACCTTCATTTCTCCAAGGCAAATCCTAGTCCTCCCTATTTGTTTCAACTTTGTAAAAAGGAAATCTTTTAACTTTCCTTTTGTACACGTATCCCGAGTAATTTTTTAGTCGGATGGGGGCACCAACTTGATCCAAATTGGTATCATCGTTCTTAAAGAAACCTTCCTCTTCTTCTTGGTAGCATGATTTTTTTAATTTCCGAAGCATGCCAAACGCATGTTTTTAAATATATCGGGTCTTTGAATGTAATGATCGAGTATGTTTGTCTTAAATATATTAGTTGAATCTCTTTCGAGAGTTTGTAGCTCTTGCTTCGATTTTATCATATGCACTCGTTTCTCAGGAGCAAATGTGTTGATATAGACTTCTGCAATGCTACATTGTGACAAATTCATGCCGATGCATCTTGAGCTGATTCTTCAGATGATGAACTTATTTCCATTATGTTGAAGCCTCTCTTTTACTAAATAATGGACATCTCTAATTTCAGCCATAGCTTCTTGCATCAGTCTCGAAACTCCTCTATTCGATTTTTTAATATAATTAATGATGTATGATGCACAAGCATATGTATCAAAGATAAACAGAATATCCATTATAGATTATATGCATTGATTGCTCTATCCCTAAATGTTCTTTTTAAGAACATTTGTGGTTAATATAGACAGCTGAGAAGAAATCCCTAAAGGTGGGCAAAGAAACTCGCCATCTATGTCACGCGGAGGCAAATTAGGGCTATGAGTCAAGCTATCATTTAGTGAAATGCTATCTATGTCCCTATGACTAGTGGATTTTTGTGAAGCCTCAGAGATCGAATAGACATCATCTGCTAGAGGAGAATCTACACGTGGTGTAGATGGTGGCTGATTGGTATTAAAAAGAGGAACAGAAGTTTTAGACTTATTTTTAATTTCATCCACCTCTCTATTGATGGCAGACAACACTTGCAGAAAAGCTTTATAAGCGACATCATACTTACTGTCAGCTGAAGTGAAGTCCTCTGCACATGCGTCTTCCGTTGTTTGCAAGTAATTTAAACATTTATCAAATAACTGTTTCACCTTACTCCAAAGTCATTCTGCTTCACTTCCTTGAATCTCAAGCGAATAGATATCAAGGTCTTCATCCCGTAGGTCAGAAAAGTTTGCAGAGAACTTGACTAGAGCATCAGGTGCTCGGATGAAAAAGTCAAGAGGAGTTAGCGACATATTACAAAATTTTTAAAAATCAAGAAAGCAAACAAAAATGTCGAAAGTACAAAAAATTTTAGCAAAAAATGGAAATAAATTCTTTTAAAATTGAAAAGAAAAGCACTAATATGTGCAAATATATCGACAATATTTTTCAAAATCTCAGATTTTTAATAAATTCAACAATAAGAAGAACGTAATTCTTCGGAATTGGCCAAAAATGCCAGAAAGGTATTTAAATTGCGAATATTATAAAAGAAATCAACAACAATTTTCCTCAGTGCAGCGAAAATACAATAAAATTTAGCTCAGTGTATTGGAGCGAACACAATTTTTTATAAATTATGGAAAAATCTCGTAGAAAAACTAAAAAATCCACAAAAAATTAAGTTTTTTTTTTCTCAAAAATAGCAATTTTAGTTAAAAATGCCGATCATAAGGTGCACGGACTGTATAGTGCACAAGTATCGACAACCAGTTAACAAAAAATTGCGAAAAAAAAGTTCCAAAAATTGACAAAAAAAAATCTTGTAAAATATTTTATTATATATTAATATATAAAAAAAAACAATCGTTAAATATTTTGAAATAATCGATATTACCGAATGTAGGGTGTACGAAAATTATTTAATTGCGACACGCACCGAAATCTCTCAAAAAAAAAAAAAATAAAAATCGATATATATTTTTCCACAAAAATATTTATTCTAATATCGTATTTTATACTTTCAAAACGAGCCCTCGTACATTAGCGCTTGCTCTGTCTGCGTGCGTATGTATGTGCCTACCAACGTAAGCAGCGATCGACCATCAACTAGGCACTGTAGTGATGTGTTGTTATTTTTTATGACCACTCAACGTTAGACGAATGGTAGTTGAATTGTTATTACACTTTTTTCTTATTTTCTCTTGTTTTTTGGAAACTGAAATATCAATCACTTTAATATTCTTCGTTTTAGTATACTAACAACACAGATCAGTGGAATAATAGTTGATGCGTTTTGTTGGTATTTTTATTTTCGCGTAACGAAAATAGAAATTATTACATACATACGTATATTCGTATACGAATATTAAAAACAAACAACGACAACGCGGCACAGTTTTTAGGTTTTCTTTTGAAATAAATTTAACATTTCGCACTCTAAATTGCACTCTACGTATCTGTTTGTTATTTTTGTTGATGTTGTGATGAGGTAATGTTGTTTCTGTTCTCCGTATTGACGTAGTCAAACCGTTTAGACAGAAAGAGCAGAAATCCTTATTATTTTTTGTTGCACTTATCCGGCTCGCAATGGACTAAATGTTTGCGTAGCAAAGATGGAAAAGTAGAAATTGCACCAAAAATAAAGGATATAAAACAAATAAAATGTTAGCAATTTGTCTAATAGATATATTGGATAGTTTTTATTTAATTGAATATTGTCGTAGAACAATATTCTAACCCTTTTTTAATGTTGCTGAGAAAGCTCGTTGTTTTAAGGAAATAATCCAAAAAACGATTAAGTGTGAAACAAAACAACGAGCAAGCCAAGATGTCGCAAGAGGCGCTTTAAAAAATGTCACTCGTTATAATTTGACAGTACGACAGTATGATGAATATCAAACCGTCGTAAACGAAAGTCCGTTACAAATTTGAAAACGGAGTGAATATTAAAATTATTACATTCTAGTGTAAACAGTCCCCATATAATGGTACCACCCGATATGCGGTATATTGCCTCCATATAATGGCACCTCCTGGTTCGATATTTTGATGATTTTAGCGACATTATTCACTTGAGTTATTGCAAATTTGGTATTTGGATATTCTGTATTTTGATGATGTTAACGACATTATTTACCGGAATTGTTTCAAATTTGATATTTGAAATTCGAAATTAATACTACTGCCTACGACAAAAAATTGTCTATGCATGTCCACGTCTTCGTACAGCCTCCATATAACGGGACCACCCGATATTCTGTATTTTGATGATGTTAACGACATTATTTACCGGAATTGTTTCAAATTTGATATTTGAAATTCGAAATTAATACTACTGCCTACGACAAAAAATTGTCTATGCATGTCCACGTCTTCGTACAGCCTCCATATAACGGCACCACCCGATATTTGTTACTTGAAGTTCGTAGTCGATACTTCATCCTAAGACAGAAAATTGTCTATGCAGGTCCATGTCTTCGTATAGCCCCCATATGACGGTACCTCCCGATATTCGAAATTTGATGATGTTAGCGACATTATTCACCGGAATTGTTTAAATTTGGTATTTGAAGTTCGCAATGAATACTACTGCCTACGACAGAAAATTGTCTATGCAGGTCCACTTCTTCGTATAGTCCTTGTTTGCGTAGCAAAGAGCAAAAGTAGAAATAGCACCAACAAATAAAGGAAATAAAACAATTTTAATTTTAGTATTTTGTGCAATAGAAATATTGGATAGTTTTTATTTAATTCAATATTGTCGTAGAACAATATTCTTACCTTTTTTAATGTTGCTGAGAAAGCTCGTTGTCGTTAGGACGTAATTCAAAAAACGATTAAGTGTAAAACAACAACGACCAAGCGAAGTTGTCGCAAGTGGCGCTTTAAATGAATGAATATATTCTAGTGTAAACATTGCCGCCAGCCTTGCAACATCTTGCTATGTTGCAATGTAAATTAAGTATGCAAAAATATAAATTAATTTTACAATTTTTCTTATTTACACTTCAAACTTTAATTTTGTCATTAATTTTTTTTTTGTGTTAATATTGCGCTCGGAGAGCAAGCGGCACCGCGCAATAAATTAATTGACCGTCGGTCATAAGCACGGGCGAGCTCTTATGGCAAAAGTGTCCCAGCAAGAAATCACCTTGGGCCTGGACCCGACAAGACCCATCCAAAGATGGTAAGTTGGGCCCATGGGAATCCTGGACTCGAGTATACCTGGGTCTTCATCACTTTAGGGTACACTTCGGCACCCAACACCACGGCTACTCGGACAATTTAAAAAATTGCAGATCCGCTAACATCATACCTTGGTAGTTCTCCTTTATCGATCCCAAGGCAGTATGGTTTGGGGACAAACCGACAATCGTTGGGCGGAGTCGAAGGTCGTGACCAGTACGAATTGGGCAAACCGGTCGGACCCGACCGGAATGGAGTCGCAATGGTAGTCGCAACGACTTGACGAGCGAAATGCAGATTTGACTACTACCTGCACATGTGTCCAGCATTGCTCGGACTGGTATTATTTTTGTGTGGGAGACCGATTGAGCGACAATTATTGGCCCTATTGTGACAATAGGATGGATTTCCATGCTATGTAACGTAGTTACGTGCGACGAAAAAGCGGACGGACTACTTTGTACGGACGGACGTTTGTTGCTACGTGAAGACGTAGACGGACCATTAGTATTAATATTATTATCTTTATTATTAGCATTTTTATTATTAGCATTTTTATTATTATCTTTATTATTATTATTGTTTTTATTCTTATTATTATTTTGCTGGAAAGTCGGGCAGATGGATAGAGCCCTTGCATTACATGCAGCCTGGATCTTTTCGGCAATCACGAAGCAAGTGGTCCGAGTCCAAACAATTGGAACAGCACAAGTGCTTAACCACGGTTCGGATCCTTTTATCCAGGCTAAGCCTCTTAAGACAACCGCATTGCCGAAGATGGTGTTTTTGGTGACTCCAACTACAGTGGCGCTTACTGGAACCCGTTGAGCCCGCAGTTGATTTCGGCGCCGCCACTGGGTCTTTGCCGTCAGAGCATCTATCTGAACCACCTAGTGTTATTCCTCGTCGAGGAGTGGTTGGCGCAGACGACATCCCGGCCGTAGGCTGCATTTCTGCCTCAGGCTGAATTACAGCAGCACAAAGTGCGAGAGCAGGCTCTTTGAGAGTAGCGGCAGCTTCAACTTTGGTACCCGTGCAATAATTTGGAGAAAGTTCTATATCAGTGAGGAGAACCAAAACCATATCATCAACATCTCTTTCCTCATGCGACATGGGGACATCTTCCTCATAGTTAGGAAGAGTAACGACCATCTTGTTCTGATTTTCCATGCTACGAGAAAAAAAATAAAGATGGCGAGGAAACAAACATCTTATTGGTCGAAGCGACCAGCTTAACCACCGTACGCCGCACAATGGTATTTTCAGTTTTTACGTCGGCGACACGAACGCGACCGCCAGTACCGGGAAAAACATTGATGACCCGACCTTATTTCCACGATGTTGGAGATATTTTTTCTTGTCGAATTACAATTAAATCGTCCGTTTGTATATCGCGCTGCGGAAATTTCCATTTATAGCATTTATGGAGACTTTTTAAATACTCTTTTTTCCACCGTAGGCAGAACTGATGATATCGTACCACAAAATGACCTGGAGTTAAAGCTAAATAACTATCCAGACTATCACTCATCGGACAAATCAGAGGCAGCTTCTAAATGTATTGCTTGCGTAGAAAAGCAAACAAATACACAAACATAACCTTTCGTAATCTTACAGCAGCGACCAGTAAAAGATTTAAGGTCGAAAGGACTAGCAAAATCGACACCTGTAGTGGCAAATGATCGCGTTATAGTTGTTCGTTCCGAGGGAAGAGCAGCCATAATCTGTGTATAAGCTTTATTCTGGGAATACAGTATTCACAGCGATCAAGACTCAACATTAATTGATTTCCACCGTGAATGGAAATTAAATGCATTTTTTCAACAAGAAGAGAGGCGAATTTACAATGATAGGGAAGCAAAATAGGATGCCGTTCTGAGTATGAGAGAGTAGGTGATCGAACTAAACGGCCAGCCTCATAACACCTGCATCATCCAGGAACGGATTCAAAGACAAAATCGAACTTTTTGAATTTAAGGACTTATTATTAGATAGAGAACTATATCCTTCGGCATAATACGATTTTTTAGCCAAAACAATCAGCCTTAATTTACCATTTTTCAGTTCGAAGATCGAATGAGCTTGTCCTTGAACAATATTTTGACCCGTAAAAGAAGGAAGTATTTTGTAAAAAAATCTAAAAATTAATGAGACGACCAAAATTGTGAAGAAGCCAATTCAGAGGGTGTAAGTCCACGACCAACGTTATCCTGTATCTTGGAGACCCTCTTCGCAACAAAGGTTGACCAAGTTAAAGGAATTTCCTTTAACCAATATAGAACGATCGTAGAATCGGTCCAAAAATGTCACCGTTGTAAGCAATATTACTAATGTATACCACCCCCGCATATGCCTTCTCTGAGGCATCAGAAAAAATATGAAGTTCCGAAGAGCAATCTGGAACATAAATAACCCATCGCAGAATTTGAATACAATTGACATCCTGATACGTCTCAACGAATTCGTAGACGGAAGAGAATCATCCCAATCGATGTTATCTAATCAAATGAGTTGCATTATAATTTTGGCTGCAACTAGAACAGGTCCTAACCACCCAATAGGATCGAACAATTTTGCAATAGTAGAAAGCACTTCTCGTTTAGTACATGTGGATTTTTTAGCAAGTAGTTTTACATTGAAATAAAATACATCAAATTGAGCATTCAACGAAGGCCTAGAGGCTTAGAACTGCTGGCTTCAACAAAATCTAAAAGTTTGGTGCCTATTAGGTGTTCAGCTGGAAGATAGAACGGTCATTAGAAGTCCATTTCCGCAACTAAAAAGTACCTGAAGATAGGACATGTTTTAGTTGTTCTCTAGAAAGATGCGTTGTTTCTAAGTTGTGATATGGCGATACATTTGAGTAATTTCGCAATTAAATACATATTTGAATACTCTTCACCTCAGTATGAGATATTTTACCATTTTAAGTCTTATTAGAGGCATTAAAAACCACCCGTGATTTAGTAGTTTTTTTCTCTGGATGAATTACTGCATGGTGAGGCAAATAGCAAGCCGTAGAGTTTGCGGAAGGGATTGAAACTGATCTCATGTGATCTAAATCTATATATTCCCTAACCACCCCATCATATATTTGTTTAATATTTGTTTTTTCTTAAGCAGAGAAGCCTCATTGCGAATGAATTGTCGTAGACAATTCGCTCTAGAAGATAAGGTTGACCAAATAATTCTGGTTTTATGGGAAGGGTGACAATATATCCCTTCTTTTTTTATAATTTTCCTCACAGTATTTGTCGGCAGGAGACAAGATTGAGCGCTTTGGAACATCTTCCAGTTCCCAAAATCAAAAAAGTGACTTGTTAAGAGCATCTTCTTCATATGCTACATTAATAGAAAATACTCAGATGTTGCTAGGAGAAATGGGACCAGTAATTATCCAACCGAACACAGTATTTTGCTCAATTAAAGAACCCAAAATATTAGATTGCATGCCCTGTAGGTGAATTTTAGGAAAAAATATCAGCACCTAATAATATATCAACTGGTCTACAGTCGAATAATTCGGTACCAGCCAAACGTAGATTTGGCAACCTGGAAGAAAATTCAGTACTAACTCCAATGGATGGAAGGTTTCCAGAAATGTAATTTTCATAAGTACTGAACTATCTATGGATGAAGAAATACCAAACGAACACAGTTTCCTCAACAATATTGAAACAGTTTGATTAACACAAAAAATAGTTGCTTGAGTGGAAGTTGTAGAAATACCCAAACGCTGTTTTAATCTAGCAGTAATAAACTATGCTTCAGAAGCAGGATCAAGTGAGGCACGAGCTGGATACGTCATACCCTGGTGAACAATATTCACCATAGCTGTGCCCGAGAGAACCGTCCTATTTTGTGACGTATGAAACACCAGTCTATTTACGGAGCTAGATTGTTGGCCAGAAGACGTAGATGGAAGATTGGGGTTAAAATTGACAGTTTCTGATAGACGAGGAGCAGAACCGGACGGGCCATGAGAGGATGGTGGTACATTATTTATAGATCTGGAAACTTGAAAAGCTTCCCGGTGTAGCAAGGCGTGATGTTTTCGATTACACTTAGCACAACTATGAGTGCTGCTACAATTTTTAACATCATGACCCCTGGAGAGGCAATAAATGCAACAATGATGACGTCTAACTATAGATAAACGATCTAAAAGAGAACGATTTCTGAACTCGGTACATGATCTTAAATTATGAGACTTTGAATTGGCAGAATTAGTGGAACGAGAACTGGCAGCATTTGTAAAATGTGCCCGAACCTTATTATTATCAACCTTCTTGGAATCAGCTAAATCTTTGATATCTCTCAGGCAAGTTAATGTCTGAACTATTTCCGTGAGAAAATTGTTCAAATCATTCCAAGATAATAGCGCTGACTTATTCTTGACGCTTTGTTCCCACAGTGTAACTGTTTGTTGGGGAAGTCTTTGCAGACCCAAAAATACCAAAATTTGATCCCAACCGTCGGTTGGCATAGCGGTAACACAACTATTAATTCCACGCTGTAAATTTTTCAAACCTGAAATTTACTAATTTTCAAGAACTAGAAGATCGAATAGAACTTTTAGTTGATTATTTACCAAAATACGCACATTATCATATGCTTCGTTTAAAGCTTTCCAGTCTAAATTGAAACTTTTATGCATCAATGGGAACTTAGAGACTATATCTCGAGCTTCGCCACTCGTTTTCTTAAAAAGGTGATGGCGGCTGATTGGTATTAGAAGGAGGAACAGACGTTTTAGACTTATTTTTAATTTCATCTACCTTTCTAATGATGGCAGACAACACTTGCAGAAAAGCTTTATAAGCGACATCATACTTACTGTCAGCTGAAGTGATGTCCTCTGCACATGCGTCTTCCGGTGTTTGCAAGTAATTTAAACATTTATCAAATAACTGTTTCACCTTACTCCAAAATTATTTTGCTTCACTTCCTTGAATCTCAAGCGGATAGATATCAAGGTCTTCATCCCGTAGGTTAGAAAAGTTTGCAGAGAACTTGACTAGAGCATCAGTTGCTCGGATGAAAAAGTCAAGAGGTGTGAGCGACACATTACAAAATTTTTAAAAATCAAGAAAGCAAACAAAAATGACGAAAGTACAAAAATTTTTAGCAAAAAATGGAAATAAATTCGTTTAAAATTGAAAAGAAAAGCACTAATATGTGCAAATATATCGACAATATTTTTCAAAATCTCAGATTTTTAATAAATACAACAATAAGAAGAACGTAATTCTTCGGAATAGGCCAAAATAGCAAGAAAGGTATTTAAATTGCGAATATTATAGAAAAATCAACAACAATTTTCCTCAGTGTAGCGAAAATACACTAAAATTTAGCTCAGTGTATTGGAGCGAACACAATTTTTTATAAATTATGGAAAAATATCGTAGAAGGATTAAAAAATCCTGCAAAAATAACCAAACTTTCACAAGAAAATTGTTTTTTTTTTTTTTTTCAAAAATAGCAATTTTAGTTAAAAATGCCGATCATAGGATGATCATAGTAGCGACAACCAGTTAACAAAAAATTTCGAAATAAAGTTCCAAAAATTGAGAAAAAAAAACTTGTAAAATATTTTATTATATATTAATATATTAAAAAACAATCGTTAAATATTTTAAAATAATCGATATTACCGAATGTAGGTTTTACGAAAATTATTTAATTGCGACATGCATCGAAATCTCCAAAAAAAAAATTAAAAAATCGATATATATATATTTCCACAAAAATATTTATTCTAATATCGTATTTTATACTTTCAAAACGAGCCCTCGTATATTAGCGCTTGCTGTGTCTGCGTGCGTATGTATGTACCTACCAACGTAAGCAGCGATTGTGCATCAACTAGTCATTGCAGTGATGTGTTGTTGTTGTTATTTTTATGACCACTCAATGTTAGACGAATGGTAGTTGAATTGTTATTACACTTTTTTCTTCTTTTCTTTTGTTTTTTGGAAACTGAAATACCAATCATTTTAATATTCTTCGTATTAGTATACTAACAACACAGATCACTGGAATTATAGTTGATGCGCTCTGTTGGTATTTTTATTTTCGCGTAACGAAAATAGAAATTATTACATACATACGTATATTCGTATACGAATATTAAAAACAAACAACAACAACGCGGCACAGTTTTTAAGTTTTCTTTTGAAATAAATTTAACACTTCGCACACTAAATTGCACTCTACGTACCTGTTTGTTATTTTTGTTGATGTTGTGATGAGGTAATGTTGTTTCTGTCCTCCGTATTGACATAGTCATACCGTTTAGATAGAAAGAGCAGAAATCCTTATTATTTTTTGTTGCACTTATCCCGCTCGCAATGGACTAAATGTTTGCGTAGCAAAGGTGGAACAGTAGAAATAGCAACAAAAAATAAAGGAAATAAAACAATTAAAATGTTAGTACTTTGTCCAATAGACGTATTGGATAGTTTTTATTTAATTGAATATTGTCCTAGAACAATATTCTAACAATTTTTTGTAATGTTGCTGAGAAAGCTCGTTGTTGTAAGGAAGTAATCCAAAAAACGATTAAGTATGAAACAACAACGAGCAAGCGAATATGTCACAAGTGGCGCTTTAAGAAATGTCACTCGTTATAATTTGACAGTACGACAGTATGATGAATATCACACCGTCGTACACGAAAGTCCGTTACAAATTTGAGAACGGAGTGAACATTAAAATGATTATAGTGTAGTGTAAACAGTCCCCATATAACGGTACCACCCGATATGCGGTATTTTGCCTCCATATAATTGCACCTCCTGGTATTCGTCATTTTGATGGTTTTAGCGACATTATTCATCGAAATTGTTTCAAATTTAGTATTTGAAGTTCGCAATGCATACTACAGCCTAAGACCATGTCTTCGTATAGCCCATGTCTTCGTATTTCCCAATAATCGATATTCGGTATTTTGATGACTACTCTTCACCTCAGTATGAGATATTTTAGATTGCATTCCCTGTAGGTGAATTTTAGGAAAAAATATCAGCACCTAATAATATATCAACTGGTCTACAGTCGAATAATTCGGTACCAGCCAAACGTAGATTTGGCAACCTGGAAGAAAATTCAGTACTAACCCCAATGGATGGAAGGTTTCCAGAAATGTAATTTTCATAAGTACTGAACTATCTATGGATGAAGAAATACCAAACGAACACAGTTTCCTCAACAATATTGAAACAGTTTGATTAACACAAGAAACAGTTGCTTGAGTGGAAGTTGTAGAAATACCCAAACGCTGTTTTAATCTAGCAGTAATAAACTATGCTTCAGAAGCAGGATCAAGTGAACCACGAGCTGGATACGTCATACCCTTGTGAACAATATTCACCATAGCTGTGCCCGAGAGAACCGTCCTATTTTGTGACGTATGAAACACCAGTCTATTTACGGAACTAGATTGTTGGCCAGAAGACGTAGATGGAAGATTGGGGTTAAAATTGACAGTTTCTGATAGACGAGGAGCAGAACCGGACGGGCCATGAGAGGATGGTGGTACATTATTTATAGATCTGGAAACTTGAAAAGCTTCCCGGTGTAGCAAGGTGTGATGTTTTCGATTACACTTAGCACAACTATGAGTGCTGCTACAATTCTTTACATCATGACCCCTGGAGAGGCAATAAATGCAACAATGATGACGTCTAACTATAGATAAACGATCTGAAAGAGAACGATTTCTGAACTCGATACATGATCTTAAATTATGAGACTTTGAATTGGCAGAATTAGTGGAAAGAGAACTGGCAGCATTTCTAAAACGTGCCCGAACCTGTTTATTATCAACCTTCTTGGAATCAGCTATATCGTTGATATCTCTCAGGCAAGGTAATGTCTGAACTATTTCCGTGAGAAAATTGTTCAGATCATTCCAAGGTAATAGCGCTGACTTATTCTTGACGCTTTGTTCCCATAGTGTAACTGTTTGTTGGGGAAGTCTTTGCAGACCCAAAAATACCAAAATTTGATCCCAACCGTCGGTTGGCATAGCGGAAACACAACTATTAATTCCACGCTGTAAATTTTTCAAACCTGAACTTGACTAATTTTCAAGAACTAGAAGATCGAATAGAACTTTTAGTTGATTATTTAACAAAATACGCACATTATCATATGCTTCGTTTAAAGCTTTCCAGTCTAAATTGAAACTTTTATGCATCAATGGGAACTTAGAGACTATATCTCGAGCTTCGCCACTCGTTTTCTTAAAAAGGTGATGGCGGCTGATTGGTATTAGAAGGAGGAACAGACGTTTTAGACTTATTTTTAATTCCATCTACCTTTCTAATGATGGCAGACAACACTTGCAGGAAAGCTTTATAAGCGACATCATACTTACTGTCAGCTGAAGTGATGTCCTCTGCACATGCATCTTCCGTTGTTTGCAAGTAATTTAAACATTTCTCAAATAACTGTTTCACCTTACTCCAAAGTTATTTTGCTTCACTTCCTTGAATCTCAAGCGAATAGATATCAAGGTCTTCATCCCGTAGGTCAGAAAAGTTTGCAGAGAACTTGACTATAGCATCAGTTGCTCGGATGAAAAAGTCAAGAGGTGTGAGCGACACATTACAAAATTTTTAAAAATCAAGAAAGCAAACAGAAATGACGAAAGTACAAAAATTTTTAGCAAAAAATGGAAATAAATTCGTTTAAAATTGAAAAGAAAAGCACTAATATGTGCAAATATATCGACAATATTTTTCAAAATCTCAGATTTTTAATAAATACAACAATAAGAAGAACGTAATTCTTCGGAATATAGAATATAAATATAAATAGCACGAAAGGTATTTAAATTGCGAATATTATAAAAAAATCAACAACAATTTTCCTCAGTGTAGCGAAAATACACTAAAATTTAGCTCAGTGTATTGGAGCGAACACAATTTTTTATAAATTATGGAAAAATATCGTAGAAGGATTAAAAAATCCTGCAAAAATAACCAAACTTTCACAAGAAAATTTTTTTTTTTTCAAAAATAGCAATTTTAGTTAAAAATGCCGATCATAGGATGCACGGACTGTATAATGCACAAGTAGCGACAACCAGTTAACAAAAAATTTTGAAATAAAGTTCCAAAAATCGAGAAAAAAAACTTTTAAAATATTTTATTATATATTAATATATTAAAAAACAATCGTTAAATATTTTAAAATAATCGATATTACCGAATGTAGGTTTTACGAAAATTATTTAATTGCGACAAGCACCGAAATCTCCAAAAAAATTAAAAAAATCGATATATATATATTTCCACAAAAATATTTATTCTAATATCGTATTTTATACTTTCAAAACGAGCCCTCGTATATTAGCGCTTGCTGTGTCTGGGTGCGTATGTATGTACCTACCAACGTAAGCAGCGATTGTGCATCAACTAGGCGTTGCTGTGATGTGTTGTTGTTGTTATTTTTATGACCACTTAATGTTAGACGAATGGTAGTTGAATTGTTATTACACTTTTTTCTTATTTTCTTTTGTTTTTTGGAAACTGAAATACCAATCACTTTAATATTCTTCGTATTAGTATACTAACAACACAGATCACTGGAATTATAGTTGATGCGCTCTGTTGGTATTTTTATTTTCGCGTAACGAAAATACAAATAATTACATACAAAACGAACAACAACAACACTGCGCGGCACTGTTTGGGCGACCGTAGGTTAAGCGATTTTTTTTTGGTTTTCTTTTGAAATAAATTTAACACTTCGCACACTAAATTGCACTCTACGTACCTGTTTGTTATTTTTGTTGATGTCGTGATAAGGTAATGTTGTTTCTGTCCTCCGTATTGACGTAGTCATACCATAGACAAATTAGGTATAGACTTAAAAGTTGTCTCATCTGTTATCTCTAAAAAAGTGCTTCAATAGATGTCGTTCATGCTGTGAGAGAGGTTCAATAGATTCACTCAATTCTCTCAAAATACAAAATATTAAATATTTTAATGATTCTTTATTATATATCAATTAAAAACGAAACATCGACTTTGTTTACTTTTACATTATCCAAATATGTCGTGAAATATAAAAATATAGAACTTAAATAGCAGAAAAATGAATAAATTTTTTACGAAGTCGAGTGACTTCACTAGCCCTGAGTGACTTGACTGGCCCAAGATCAACAATAGTGACATCTGCCGGTAGGGAAAATTTTAAAACTTTTTAGTCTATACCTTTATTTGTCTATGGTCATACCGTTTAGATAGAAAGAGCAGAAATCCTTATTATTTTTTATTGCACTTATCCCGCTCGCAATGGACTAAATGTTTGCGTATCAAAGGTGGAACAGTAGAAATAGCACCAAAAAATAAAGGAAATAAAACAATTAAAATGTTAGTACTTTGTCCAATAGACGTATTGGATAGTTTTTATTTAATTGAATATTGTCCTAGAACAATATTCTAACCATTTTTTTTAATGTTGCTGAGAAAGCTCGTTGTTGTAAGGACGTAATCCAAAAAAACGATTAAGTATGAAACAACAACGAGCAAGCGAATATGTCACAAGTGGCGCTTTAAAAAATGTCACTCGTTTTAATTTGACAGTATGATGAATATCAAACCGTCGTACACGAAAGTCCGTTACAAATTTGAGAACGGAGTGAACATTAAAATGATTATAGTCTAGTGTAAACAGTCCCCATATAACGGTACCACCCGATATGCGGTATTTTGCCTCCATATAATTGCACGTCCTGGTATTCGTCATTTTGATGGTTTTAGCGACATTATTCATCGAAATTGTTTCAAATTTAATATTTGAAGTTCGCAATGCATACTACAGCCTAAGACAGAAAAGTGTCTTTGGAGGTCCACGTCTTCGTATAGCCCCATATAAAGGTATTTCCCAATAATCGATATTCGGTATTTTGATGACTTAAGCGACATTATTCACCGGAATTGTTTGAAATTTAGTACTTGAAGTTCGTAATGGATACAACAGCCTACTACCGATAATTGTCTTGGCAGGACAACGTGGTCGTATAGCCGCCATATGACGGTACCTCCCGATATTCGATATTTTAATGATTTTAGCGACATTATTCCCAAATTTGGTATTTGAAGTTCGTAGTAGATACTACAGCCTAAGACAGAAAACTGTATGTGCAGGTCCACGTCTTCGTATAGCCCCCATATAATGGTACCTCCGTATATTCGGTATTTTCATGATTTTAGCTACATTATTCTCCGATTTTTTTTCTAATTTCGCATTTAAATATTGTAATTGCTTATGACGAATGTTGCATATGCAAGTCGACGTCGTAAGGACCCTAATATAACGGTCCTGGTCCCTTACAGAACTTACAGCTTGTTTACTTCTTTATTTTTAGAAATAATGGAGTTTTTGTTGGTCTGGGCTGGATTCTTGTTCTACAATAGTGAACATTTAATCAACTATTTAAATTATATGAAATTTTGAACGTATTAACTAAACTTCTATCTCGTCAACAACAAATCCAAATAAAATCCACAATTATGGGATTAAGCCCATTTATTATGCAAAGGCAAAATGCTTTCGGTATGCCATACAAGAATGCAAACACTGCACTGTGGGTAAAAAGTAAAGTCAGTTCTTTTTGGTTTCATATTTTGAAATTTAACTGATTTCCCAAATGTAGATACCCATATTAGAAAAAAAATATTTAATATAAATGCGGGTGACAACCCTTTTTTGCTGACGTGCTTTTAAAGTCAGCTGTTTGAAAGTTACTTTTTTTTGCTACAACTGGCGGTAAAGATCGGCTAAGTTCAAGTGCTTGTGATTTAACCAAATTGAAATAAATTAAAATGTGCAATTATGGAAAACGTTAGTGCAGGTATGTAAAATTAAGACGAGATGCGCTTTTTGTCATAATTGTCTGTTGTGGTAATACTGTGAAATGTTTTGTTTATGTATAAATTTATATAAAAGCTATATATTGTAGTTGTGTTGCGTGGAGTATAACTTGTGAATTGCAAAGCATTGCAAAATGGTGTAAACGCCAAGTTATTAACAAAAATGTTTTAATTAATAAGTAACTAGCCTTTTTGTTCTATTTTGTGCCAACACGTGTTTTGCAGATAAACATGTGTTTGCACATGCAGCGCTTATTGAAATTTGGAGCAGCAACAATCGCTCGATGATGCACTTGTGAAATATGTGTTACAGAATATCAATAATATAAGTTTAAATGAAGACCAAATGCGTTTGATATCAAAACAAGTTAAATATTTTGGTAATTATATAAAAAAGCATTTGCCAAAGTGCAACCGTAAATTAGAGCGATTTAAAACTAAACATTCAAAATGGCTTGGCAAAAGTATAATTATAGTAATGAATGAGCAGTATGTTTCCCCAAATCATCTTGGTAGAATAAAAAAATGTACACAAAACAAGTTTCACTTCAATAGCTTCATAAACAAAAAAGTTGGGTCAAATCGACCAGATCGGGTATATAGCAGCTATATGAAATAGTGCCCCAAATTATATGAAAATTGGTAGATAATTTTGGGAGCATAAAAAATGAATGCAAACCAAATTTCACTTCAATAGTTTCATAAACAAAAAAGTTGGGGCAAATCGGCCAGATCGGCTACATAGCAGCTATATGAAATAGTAGCCCAATTCATATGAAATCTTGGGAGCATAAAAATTGTATACAAACAAAATTTCAATTCAATAGCTTTAAAATTAGAGTTTATGCCAAAATAAACTTAAAAAAAAAAACAAGGTGAACTGGTTGAGTCAGGAATCTCCGACATTCAGATCAGGAGAAATAATCGAGAAATCGTAAGAAAATGTGTACATTGAGCCATATAATAAATAAAATGGATGTAGAAAATATACTACCAAACAGAGTTATAAATATAGGTAGTATACATTTAAATCCCAATATAATTATTAAAAATAAAATTAGCTTTATTATGTCTAAACTAGATACATTTGAAACTCAAAAATATTGAAAAAACTCTGCATACCAAATGTATAAGTTAGATACTTTGCCCCTCAACTTCCCTTGCTCGATCAATCACGGATGCTGATTGGCGCACAGGCATCTCCTCTACAACTCCCCTGGCGGAGACCGTAGTGAGCGGATCGTCGCTGGGCATTGGTTGTTGTCGGTAACCTCACCTTGTTACACATGCTCTCATTGGAAGTAGTTGTAGTTGTATTAGTAGACAGACATGAGACCCTCAGCGGTCACCTAGAACCTCTGCGTTCACTTGTCTTTAGTCTTTGAAACGAAACCCACTGCCACACCCACGGCCACTGTCGCCAACACACCATATTGAAAAGAGGTAATACTTATTGTCGAAAACACACCAAAAGCAATTCAATAAACCAGCAAATTTTGCATGAAAAGAAATTAATTCTATTTGTTTGTTTTATTTCTTATTGTTTCTTCTCCCCCATTACTCTACATAAACATTTTGGTTGCATCGAGCCGGATTTGCCAAGTTGAGAAGTTTGCCTGGATATTAATTGCTGTTTTTTTGTTATCTCTTTGCAAAGGAATCAACACCAAAACATATATCCCCCCTCATTAATCGCACCACCGCATCTACATCATCATCATCAACATCAAAAAAGGTACGTAAATTCAGTGAAATTTGTTATTGTGAGCTTAGAGTGCTATTTATTTTGAAAAAAATAAGTGAAAAGTGTTAGTTTTTGTTTGCTTCGCGGTACTGGTCGCCTTTGTTTTACCCTAATTCGCGGTATATTTGAACATACAGTCCACAACAATTTTATTTTGCTAAAAAATCTATTAAATATTCCTTTAAATCGAGGCTTATTCGCATTATTTTCCATTTTCTCGCGAAATAATCGAATTTCCCGGTTAATTTGTATTTAATAATTCACATTTATTCAAAAAAAAAAAAAATATATATATTTTTGTTTATAAAATAACCTGCCGCTGTAGTGTGTATAATTTTGTTTTCGGTTATTGTAATATCCTCCACACATTTCTGCATTGTCGAGTGATCTCTTTTACATCTCACCAATTCGGTATTACTCTCAACGAGAATAAAATCACCACATTGCAAGTGCCGCTTTTTCTAATTAACATCCAAACATACCAACACTTGCTAAATCCCCCCGTACCTCACCCCAACACACACTGTTTGGTCATTTTCGTTGGTCTGTTTGTCGTGTAATTGCAACAACAATAATACTCCATATTCCAAGTGCCTTTTTCTAGCGTCAGTCTACTAACCAACAACTATAACAACAACTTATTTATTTCTCCAACTCTCATTGTTGGTTCGTCGTCGTTGGTTAGTTCGTAACGAGGCAGTTGCTTACCCACACACACTAAGCGCTCTGCTGACGCTGCTTGTGTTTTATTTTCTTTTGTGCGATATCCGTTGCGATCATTGTCGTCGGTCAGCTCGTAGTGTGGTAGTTAACCCACCCCCGTCACCGTTTGACCTTCGAAAACTGCTTGTGTTTTATTCTTCTTTGTGCGGTATTCGTTATTCACCACTGCACAGTGGGTTCAAGTAGAAAAATTGTGAATTTTAAAAAATAAAATTTTGAAAAATAATTTTAATTCGCTTTTGATAATTGTTGATAAAAAAAGTGTTTTTGGACTTTTTTAATTTTTGTTACCTTACACTCGGCACACACCGACAATTTATAATTTTTTCTTATTTTTCGAGTTTTTTCAATATTGATTGATAAATATCTCCAATTTTAATATATTTGATTATTACTTGGATATTTTTATACGCTTTATTTGCCTTTTCCTCATACATTTGTTTTTAATAGCCTTTTTGTTCTTTTTTTTTTTTTGCTTTCTTTGGTAAAATTTGGGAAGTTATTCAATTTTCTTTCCACCGAATTAGTTTTCCTTTGCGATTTTCAAATATTCGCCTTTTATTTTGAAATTTTCTTCGCTTATACATTTATTTGGGTGCTTTTAATAAGACTTTGCGTCATTTGCTTCACTTTCTTTAAATATTTTCATAGTATTTGTCGAAATCGAATTCTGAAACCATGTCGGTCACTCCACTAACTCAATTTATTCGGGCATCCGATAATGTTGTTAAGTTTGCCGCTGCTTTTAAATTGATTAAGGCAGAAACTCACACGGTTTTCAATTTAGAAATTCGAAACACTGAACTTCAGGACTTGTGGTACAAAGTGAAGGATACTTATGAAAAGTATCTCGATTATTTGATAACCGTTGAGGGTACTACCTCAGACGGAATTGCTTCTGCTGATGAAAAATATCAGTCAACCAGGGAAAACTTCGTTGAATGTTTATCGGAAATAACCGAAATGTTGCAGAAACTAAGGTCTGCGAAAACACCTCCTTCCACACCATCTGAAATTCGTGTCAGTACCCCCCAGAATGTCCAAAATCAGGTTTCTGTGGCGCGGTCATGCAATAGGTCGAATACTTAACAGTCAGGTACTACCAATCCAAACAATGTACTAAATAATAGTTTGCCGCCTTTATCCAATATGGCTTATCCAGATATTCAGAGTACTTCTGATATCTCAGTTTCGAATTGGAGTTTACCGCCTTGTAGTTCCGACACCATGCATAACCTTAATTTACCGCCGTGCGATAAGATGATTTCCACGGAGATTTTTTGTCGTGGCCTACGTTCCGGGATTTATTTTCTGCAATGTTTATAAATAATTCCCGATTAACTGATATTGAGAGGTTGTGTCATTTGATTAAGAAAACTCAAGGTGAGGCTAGGGAAATTGTGTCGAAGTTTCCACTCACGTATAAAAGTCTTGTTCTGGCTTGGAAAGCTCTTAGGGACGCTTATGACAACAAAAGAATTCTAGTCAATAGTCATTTAAAAATTCTGTTCGATCTTCCATCGTTAGCTATTGAAACGAGTTCAGGTCTTAAGACTTTACAAAGGGGCATTAACGGTTGTTTATCTGTCATGTCAGTTTATGACATTGTCACGGATCATTGGGATCCTATTTTAGTTTTTATTTGTATTCAGCGTCTGCCAAAACTTACAGTGACACTCTGGGAACAGAGTCTCACAGATAAGTCTTCCTTATCGTCATGGGCTCAGCTCGATTCGTTCCTTACGGAGAGAATTCAGACGCTTGCCTGTTTGCGGGACATAAAAGGTATAGATTCATCAAAATCCCCAAACAAACGCAACGTTAAGGTACAAGTGGCGAAAACTTCTCCTTGTCATCGTTTCAAAAAGATGTCTTTCGATCAAAAAATTACTGTTGTAAAAAAGTTTGGCTTGTGTTTCAATTGTTTGTCAAGAGGTCATTCGGTTAGTAACTGTCCTAGTGCACATAGTTGCAATGTATGCCATGAAAAACATCATACGCTTATGCATAAACCTAATCGTTCGACACCTACAAATAGTTCCTCCTCAAATGTGACGCCCACAGTCCGAGTCCCAAGAACTGTTTCCAATTCTATTCTAGATAATGTTGCCTCTACATCCACTGGTGCCAATCCGAATGTAGTAAACCGTCAAGTGTTTCATACATCGCATAATTCGCGAGTCCTTCTCAGTACCGCCATGGTAAATATTATTCACGAAGGAAATTCTTATCCTGTTCGAGCCCTCATTGACCCTGCGTCTGAGGCTAGTTTTATAACTGAGAACCTTCAAAATAGATTGAAGTTATCGTCTCGATCCACTCTTGTAACCATTTCCGGTGTAAATGGTTCGTCCTCCGTTACCTCTAGGAAAAACTGTCGGATTTGTCTAAGCTCTCGCTTAAGTGCTTCAATTTTGTTGAAAACAGATGCTTTTGTGCTCCCCAAGATTTCTAGCAACCTTCCATCGTTTTCGGTTGACCCTACTTTAGTTCATTCTCTGCCAAATCTCCGATTGGCTGATCCAAACATTTTTGACTGTCGTTCCGTAGATATGTTGTTGGGTGCAGACTTATATCCGCAAATATTGTTGCCTGGGGTACAACAAAATATATTAGGCTCTCTATTGGCGCAAAATACCGTCTTTGGTTGGATTCTCTCGGGTCCAATTCCCTCCTCACCCATGCAGGTCTTTACGACCACTTTGAGGTTCAATAAAACCATTCTGCAGTTTTGGGAACTTGAGGAGGTCCCCAAACGCAAATTACTTTCGCCATCAGACAAGTTCTGCGAGGATAATTATCGGGCCACAACTACGAGAAATTCAGAGGGTCGTTACGTTGTCACACTTCCCATCCGTACTGAATTTCCTCACAGCCTGAAAATTGGTGATTCGCGTCAGAATGTTCTGAGTCAATTTTTTAGGAACGAAAATTCGCTTTTAGGCAAACCTTCTCTCAAAGAAATGTATGATGCAGTTGTTCGCGAGTATCTTGACTTAGGTCACATGTGCTCCGTTTCTCCCTCACAAGCGCCCCTAGTATGTTACTTACCCCATCACCCAGTTGTCAATCTAGAAAAACAGACCTCCAAATTGCGCGTAGTTTTTAATGCATCAAACAAAACTTCTACTGGTATAAGTCTAAACGACATCCTTCACGTGGGACCAACTCTCCAAGCAGACTTAGTCTTGTTAATATTAAGATGGCGCTTATTTCGGTTTGTGTTTAATTGTGACATCACGCAAATGTATCGTCAAATTCGCCTTCACCCACAACATACATCTCTTCAAAGAATTTTGTTTCGGGAATCCCCCAATGACCCTATCTCAGACCACGAATTGCAAACTGTCACTTTTGGAGTAAATTGTGCCCCTTATTTAGCAATTCGTACTTTGCTCCAACTTGCTGATGATTGTGAGTCTGAATATCCTTTGGCTTCAAATATCCTTCGAAAAAGTATGTATGTTGATGACGTCCTTGCTGGCGCTCATGACCTAGACACCGCTATTCTTGCTCGGGACCAGCTCATTGCATCTTTGTCCACAGCTAAATTTGAGTTGAGAAAGTGGACTGCAAACGACAAATCTGTTCTTGCTAGTTTGCCCACTGACCATCTAGTTGACGCTCAGGTTCTTTCCTTTATAGAGGCAAGTAGTTCCAAACCATTGGGTATTCGATGGAATGCCAGTTTGGACTCGTTATTTTTCTGTGTAAATCCCATTCCTAAAAAATCTAATTATTCGAAGCGGGAAGTTCTTTCACATATAGCCAAGTTGTTTGATCCCGTAGGTTGGTTAGCTCCCATTTTAGTGGTAGCAAAAATTATTATGCAAAAGGTGTGGCTAGATAACATCGGATGGGACGATTCGCTTCTTCTTGCTACGAAGAATTCCTGGCTCACTTTTGTTGACAATTACCCTCATGTTAACTCGATTACAATTCCGCGTTGGGTTCGTTATGAACCAAACACCTTGGCAGAACTACATGTGTTCTCTGATGCTTCGGAGAAAGCATACGCGGGGGTAATTTATATGCGAATAAAAAATTCTTTAGGGGAAATTAGTGTTCATTTGCTGGCATCTAAGACAAGAGTAGCCCCAATTAAGTCGGTTTCATTACCTCGCTTGGAATTATGTGGTGCTGTACTAGCGTCGGAACTCCTAAAGCCCATTTTGAGTGACTTGGATATTCCAATTGACAAGATTTACTGTTGGACTGATTCCACAATTGTGTTAGCTTGGTTGCGAAAAACTCCTACATCTTGGAATACTTTTGTGGCAAACAGGGTTTGTCGAATACAACATAACGTAGGAAATGGTCATTGGCTCTATGTTAGGTCTGAGGACAACCCGGCGGATTTGGGAAGCCGCGGGTCTCTCCTTTAGAACTTGCTAATAATTCCCTTTGGTGGAAAGGGCCTAGTTGGTTGAGTTTAGATAGCTCTACTTGGAGAACTGCAGATCCTTCTCCACTCGAAACTGAATTGGAAACTCGTAGTGTAAAAACACATTTTTCATTCTTTACAAAATATGAAGATATTTTGGAGCGATTTTCATCACTTGATAGAGCGTTGCGAGTTTTGGCATATATGTACCGTTTCATTCATAAAACTCATCCCCACAATCGGCCTGCAAATTGTTTCACAAGTAAAATCCCAACCTCTGAAGAAATTAGAATGGTTAAGAATCATTTAGCCATATTAGCACAGAAGTGTCATTGTGCAGATGAGTACAAGCATCTTTTGGATAAACGGCCTTTACCTTCCTCTAGCTCCCTTCTTTCTTTAAACCCCATTCTAGACGACTTTGGTGTTATGCGTCTGCATGGACGTTTAGTAAATTCTCCCACTTTATCTGAAAATGAAAAGTGTCCCATTTTTCTACCATATGGTTGTCGATTGGCACGTCTTCTTGTTGAATACGCACATTCAAGAACTGTGCACGGTGGAAATCAGCTAATGTTGCGTATAATTCGAATAGAGTTTTGGATTCCTCGTGTCAAAACGCTCATCCGTACAGTAGTTAATCGTTGTAAGGTTTGCTGGCTAGAGAAAAATCGATCGTGTCCGCAGATTATGGCTGCACTTCCTCCCGAAAGAACTTCGATAAATAGACCTTTCACTACAACTGGAAGACTTTGCTGGACCTTTTGATATTAAGTCATTTACGGGTCGTGCTTATCGTATCACCAAAGGATACGTTTGTGTCTTTGTTTGTTTCACGACCAAAGCCGTGCATTTAGAGGCGGCGTCTGATCTATCGACGGCTTCATTTCTGGCTACCTTTTATCGATTCATAGGTCGTCGTGGTTGTCCAAAAACCATATTTTCGGACAACGGGACTAATTTTGTTGGTGCATCGCATGAATTCGAAAAAGATTTTAGAACATTTCTTAGTGAAAGTCGTCATACCATTTGTTCCTCTATGGGGTATCAGGAACTTACTTGGCAATTTATACCAGCTGGCGCTCCCCACATGGGTGGTCTTTGGGAGGCAGCAGTCAAAAGTTTTAAAAAACATTTTTATCGGCATGCCAAGTCCTTGTCATATACGTTTGAAGAATTTTCTATATTAGCTCGCATTGAAGCCTGTTTGAATTCTCGGCCCCTATATCCTATGTCGGATAGTCTCAATGAATTGGTAGCGCTTACACCGGGCCATTTTCTTATAGGTGCCCCCCTTCTTGCTCCGCCAGAACCCCTTGTTGAAGAATCGCCATTGAGTTTAGTCAATTGGTATAGAAAACTGAAGGCATTGACGCATCAGTTCTGCATTAGGTGGAAAGAAGAGTATTTGTTTAGTTTGAATAAGCGTTATAAACGGAAATATCCAGAGAGAAATGTTGCAATCAATGATTTAGTAGTCATTAGGCATGAAAAACTTCCACCTACTTCTTGGAAACTAGGACGTGTAGTCGAGACACATCCCGGTAATGACGGTAACGTTCGCGTTGTAGACGTCCGAACTGCTCAGGGTATTATTAGGCGACCAGTCGTCAAGTTAGTCGTGTTACATAATTAAGTCTGTTGTTTGCGAAATATACCTCGTTTGGTTGGGTAATTTCAGGCCCGTCAATTTGTAATTGCCGCGGTATAGATATCTAATTATATGAATTAAAATGATTTGAATAATATGCTCACAAATAAACTGAACTTACGTCCTTGTAAATCTTATTGTACATATTTATATATAACATAATTCCTTTGAGCTTTTATTAGTTGATACACATGCATGTATATCAAGGTGGGCGGCAATGTATAAGTTAGATACTTTGTCCCTCAACTTCCCTTGCTCGATCAATCACGGATGCTGATTGGCGCACAGGCATCTCCTCTACAACTCCCCTGGCGGAGACCGTAGTGAGCGGATCGTCGCTGGGCATTGGTTGTTGTCGGTAACCTCACCTTGTTACACATGCTCTCATTGGAAGTAGTTGTAGTTGTATTAGTAGACAGACATGAGACCCTCAGCGGTCACCTAGAACCTCTGCGTTCACTTGTCTTTAGTTTTTGAAACGAAACACAACACGGCCACTGTCGCCAACACACCATATTGAAAAGAGGTAATACTTATTGTCGAAAACACACCAAAAGCAATTCAATAAACCAGCAAATTTTGCATGAAAAGAAATTAATTCTATTTGTTTGTTTTATTTCTTATTGTTTCTTTTCCCCCATTACTCCACATAAACACCAAATTTTGATCGATTCTTCTCAAGTCGGAAAGATTGGAAGATTGGCCTGTTTCGAGGCTTTATAAATTTTTTAAGTAGGTTTTGGCGGATAGTAACATATTTAATTTTTCTTTATACTTTTTGAATCTTTTTTGAAAGAAGTTTTCGGAATTTCAGAAAATTTTTGTGCAATATAAATAAATATATGTGCACAAATTTAGAATACCTCTTCGTGGTCGCTTTATATTATTAAAAAGGTATGCAATTTTCTCCTGTTTAATACTCATTTTCAAAATGTGTTTCCGCAAACTTGCTTTGATTGAAATTGAAAGTTTTATGTTATGCTATCAAATATTCTATTAATGTACTGCGTACCTGATTAAAATTCGATCTTTTCTCCCAAGTTTTGTTTTAGGATTTTTATAAACTACATCATAGTACGGAGGGTATGTTTAGTTCGAGTTAGTCAGATGTCTTTTATGAAGCAACCATAACCAATTTGGGTTTATTTAATAAACATCGTCTTTCCTTCAAGTTTATGTGATTGTAAGGAGAATTTTAAGGACTGTAAGTGTCAGTTCAAATTTATGTGTTTGAACTGAATCCCACTAGGTCCGATTTATATTAACATTTTTGGTGACCCCGACGTGATCCTTTTAGCCCACAAGTGGTAAAGGATCTGAAACGTAATAGGGTTCGTTTACACACATCTTTTGCCCCACAAGTGGTAAGTGTTTTGATCGTAATACGCGTTCGTTAACACACCTCCTTTTACCCCACAAGTGGTGAAGGATTTGAATCGTAATACGCGTTCGTTTACACACATCCTTTTTAAAGGATTTTGGTCGTTATACGCGTTCTTTAACACAAATTCTTTTACCTCACAAGTGGTAAAAGAGGTTGATCGTTAAACGCAGCCTTCTGCCCCACAAGTGGTAAAGGATTTGGCAACATATATCCTGTTTTGTCAAACGTGATACACACGCATCTTGTACACAAATTTCTTTGGAAATTTAAATGTCAACAATCGCACTAAGTTTAAATATAAACAATGGCATCGCTTCAAGACCTTATAGTCCAACAAGAAGTAAGGGGCAGTAATTTCGAAAAATTCATTGCGACAATTAAGAAGGCACCGCTTGAAAGAAGATCTGAGAAGTTCTACATTGGCAAGCGTAAGGAGGTAGAGCAGCTTTGGCAGACGGCAGAAAACCAGATCCGCAAAGACCCATCATTGGCAGAGGATGATCCGTATATAGCGAAGAATCTGCACCACGCCATAGGAGAAAAGTTCAATGCAACAGTGGACTATATAAAGGCGGAGTTGGATCAGCTGAAGTCTGTCAAGGTCAATCCAGATAACCCCGCAAGGACAAGATCGGCAGAAAATGATTCAGAACCCTAAGCATCAGCCCAGGTTAAGGAACCTGAAGTTGAGGAACTGGCCCGAAGGGTAAAAGCGAGAATGACAGCCCTCGGTCGCCTTCTGCAGAGTTTGAAAATATAGAGACGGGACAGTCAAACCAAGTCTATGTGATAAAAGAAGAGTCGATTAAAGGGCTGTGGAGTCAAATTACAGGCCTGTATGATGAAATTTGGCAACAGGTCGAGGATCCTTCAAGAATCGGGCTGAATCAAGACTACTACGATAGCCTAAAAGATGCGGTTCAAAGCAACTTGATAAGGCTGGCAGTACTGAAAGAAAAATGCGGTGGCAATATAACAAGCACACCTCAATTGGGAACTGACTTGGTAGCACACAGCTCACTTCCACTACCAAAGGTAACAATTCCTCAATTCAATGGGGATTGTCTGAAGTGGCGTCAGTTCTATGAACTCTTTCTGGAGATGGTGGACAAGCAGCATCTTCCTAATGTCCAAAAGATGTGGTACTTAAAAACTAATATGTTGGGCGAAGCTGGAAAACTCATAAGCCACTTAGCCTTGACAGAGGACAACAACGCAACTGCATGGATGTTGCTCCAAGAACGGTACAATAACAAAGAACGTATTCTGAACCAGCCAACAGGAACCTCATCAACCGCTTCTATCAAAGCTTTGCATGATACGACGAGGGAATGTATGCTTGCCCTGAACAACCTGGATATTGACACTTCATCGTGGGACGCGCTATTGATCCAATTGATTACGAAGAAGTTGGATCATACGTTGTACATACGGTTTATGCAATCGTTAAAAAGGCCGAAGTAGGTCCCTTCCATGAAAGAACTGTTTGCATTTTTGGAATTGCAGTTTGAGTGGATGGAATCGATTGGGAAAGTGGCAACTGCTCACAAAGGTTCAAGCAAAGCTGTTTCGTCCACAACATCAAGCTGATTGAGCTCTATAGACTTATGAGCGTGAAGGGTGCAGTGACAAAGCATGAAGTCATCTTCGAGGTCAAGATACCCTTAGTCAATCAACAGTTTTTTGAACTATTCATGGTAGTACCCGTTCCAGCAATAAGGAATGGCAATCTAATAGCCATTAAGCCAGAATAGTCATACTTGGCTACAGATGCGCACAGAGACGAATACATACTTTTCCAACCTGAGGACATATCAAGATGCCTTAAACCAAAGAATGACGAATACATCTGTAGAAATCAGATCACGATATTCGTTGTTTTGATCATTTTAGCGCATTATTCACCAGAATTGTTTTAAATTTGGTATTTGAAGTTCGTAATAGATACTACAGCTTAAGACAGAAAATTGTCTGTGCAGGTCCAAGTCTTCGTATAGTTTATATTGGAAATATTACTTTTCACAATATTATAAACCTGGTATTTGAAGTTCGTAATATATACTACAGCTTGTCAAGTTAAATGTAGTAGATACATTTTGTTGCATACATGTGAAAATGTACGATTATATACAACCCTGATACAACCCATCATTTTTTAATGTAACGAAGTTGAATATACTCAGCCAACCTGACAACACGTATTAGTTTAAGCTTTTATAATTGACTTCAATAAAAGTTTTTGAATTCTTATTTTAATATTAAAAGGGTCGTTGTATTTCATTTGAGTATACGGAATCCAATACTCTGCAATCGATCACCTGACATTTTTCTCAGAAATGGGATACGAATAGTCTTATTGGAAGAAGAAATATGGAGAATTTGCACAAATGCACGATTAAGCAATTGCAAGCGACATGCAGAGAAATTGGTGTTTCTCAAAGTGGTAACAAAAAGCAATTGATTGAACCACTTGAAGTCAACAACGAAAGGGAGCTGCACGGATTCACATCTCCTCATGATATGCGGTAGCGAATTTCGCATTTGGTAGATATTGTAACTGATTTGCGTTTATCTATGGAGCAACGTGAACAATCAGAATTTGAGTCGAACAACGCAGCATCCCCTTTGAACACTTTTGCGACACCTGGTGGTAATATGTCCTTGCACACGCCCTAGCTTGCCAAACGTGGCAAACGTTGTGACAATATTACCGGAATCACGTTCGATTCCATCGTATGTTCAAACGAATACTTCTTTTGGTGCAGTTCAGACTACGTCAGCAATTCCAACGCTGGTACTGTAGTTCTAACGAGGAAAGAAGAGTGCTGAACCCGATATCGAATTAAGACGAAAAACAACAATGAAAATAGAACTGCCCCAGAAATGAAAAGCGATGAAAAAGTGAATAAATTCAAATGTTTTAATTGTTGTAATACTGGTCACAAAGCCATAGTCTGCCCAGATCCACAGAAAGAGAATAGATGTACGGTATGCAAACGGACTTCACACGGAGCAAGTGAATGTCCAACGAAAACTCCGAACACAAATGTGAACAATATAAGGGACAGCGTAAAGTCCAACGAAATACTATGTAACCGTGTCAAAGTAAAGGACAAGGAGTTTGAGGCATTTATTGATTCTGGAAGTGATCGGAGTCTGATCAGACGAAGTTTTGCAATGATAATTGGCGAAACGAAAAATTGCAGTATTGTTTTAAATGGTTTTGCTGGAGGAAAAGAAGTGCACAACTGTTGTTAATGAGCCAATTGATATTGATGAGACGAGTTACGACGTGAATCTTTATGTTGTGGAAGATTCTATGATCCCGAATGATGTTCTTTTAGGTCGAGATGTTTTAAGCCAAAAAGGTCGACGCACCATTATTGAAGGAGATGAGTGTTTGATGCAAAACGTAAATGCAATTAGTAGCAACGAAAGCTTAACATCTGAAGAGCAAGAAACCGACAATGTTTTTCAGAGAAGTCAAGCGAATTGGGTAAGTGTAACTTAGTGAAGATGGACATCGAAGTTACTACTCCAGAACCAATACGATGAAGGCCATATCGACTAGCATTTGCCAAACGTCCTATTGTGGCAAATATTGTGAAAGACTTGCTGAATTACGAAATCATAAGGAAATCGAATTCTCCGTATGTATCGGGAATTGTTTTGGTCGAAAAGAAAAATGGTGAACACCGTTTATGTATAGATTATAGACAGTTGAATCAAATAACCGTACGTATAGCGCATCCTATGCCTGTACTGGATGAACAGATTGCACAATTGTTCGACACCTACAAATAGTTCCTCCTCAAATGTGACGCCCACAGTCCGAGTCCCAAGAACTGCTTCCAATTCTATTCTAGATAATGTTGCCTCTACATCCACTGGTGTCAATCCGACTGTAGTAAACCGTCAAGTGTTTCATACATCGCATAATTCGCGAGTCCTTCTCAGTACCGCCATGGTAAATATTATTCACGAAGGAAATTCTTATCCTGTTCGAGCCCTCATTGACCCTGCGTCTGAGGCTAGTTTTATAACTGAGAACCTTCAAAATAGATTGAAGTTATCGTCTCGATCCACTCTTGTAACCATTTCCGGTGTAAATGGTTCGTCCTCCGTTACCTCTAGGAAAAACTGTCGGATTTGTCTAAGCTCTCGCTTAAGTGCTTCAATTTTGTTGAAAACAGATGCTTTTGGGCTCCCCAAGATTTCTAGCAACCTTCCATCGTTTTCGGTTGACCATACTTTAGTTCATTCTCTGCCAAATCTCCGATTGGCTGATCCAAACATTTTTGACTGTCGTTCCGTAGATATGTTGTTGGGTGCAGACTTATATCCGCAAATATTGTTGCCTGGGGTACAACAAAATATATTAGGCTCTCTATTGGCGCAAAATACCGTCTTTGGTTGGATCCTCTCGAGTCCAATTCCCTCCTCACCCATGCAGGTCTTTACGACCACTTTGAGGTTCAATAAAACCATTCTGCAGTTTTGGGAACTTGAGGAGGTCCCCAAACGCAAATTACTTTCGCCATCAGACAAGTTCTGCGAGAATAATTATCGGTCCACAACTACGAGAAATTCAGAGGGTCGTTACGTTGTCACACTTCCCATCCGTACTGAATTTCCTCACAGCCTGAAAATTGGTGATTCGCGTCAGAATGTTCTGAGTCAATTTTTTAGGAACGAAAATTCGCTTTTAGGCAAACCTTCTCTCAAAGAAATGTATGATGCAGTTGTTCGCGAGTATCTTGACTTAGGTCACATGTGCTCCGTTTCTCCCTCACAAGCGCCCCTAGTATGTTACATACCCCATCACCCAGTTGTCAATCTAGAAAAACAGACCTCCAAATTGCGCGTAGTTTTTAATGCATCAAACAAAACTTCTACTGGTATAAGTCTAAACGACATCCTTCACGTGGGACCAACTCTCCAAGCAGACTTAGTCTTGTTAATTTTAAGATGGCGCTTATTTCGGTTTGTGTTTAATTGTGACATCACGCAAATGTATCGTCAAATTCGTCAAATTTGTTTCGGGAATCCCCCAATGACCCTATCTCAGACCACGAATTGCAAACTGTCACTTTTGGAGTAAATTGTGCCCCTTATTTAGCAATTCGTACTTTGCTCCAACTTGCTGATGATTGTGAGTCTGAATATCCTTTGGCTTCAAATATCCTTCGAAAAAGTATGTATGTTGATGACGTCCTTGCTGGCGCTCATGACCTAGACACCGCTATTCTTGCTCGGGACCAGCTCATTGCATCTTTGTCCACAGCTAAATTTGAGTTGAGAAAGTGGACTGCAAACGACAAATCTGTTCTTGCTAGTTTGCCCACTGACCATCTAGTTGACGCTCAGGTTCTTTCCTTTATAGAGGCAAGTAGTTCCAAACCATTGGGTATTCGATGGAATGCCAGTTTGGACTCGTTATTTTTCTGTGTAAATCCCATTCCTAAAAAATCTAATTATTCGAAGCGGGAAGTTCTTTCACATATAGCCAAGTTGTTTGATCCCGTAGGTTGGTTAGCTCCCATTTTAGTGGTAGCAAAAATTATTATGCAAAAGGTGTGGCTAGATAACATCGGATGGGACGATTCGCTTCTTCTTGCTACGAAGAATTCCTGGCTCACTTTTGTTGACAATTACCCTCATGTTAACTCGATTACAATTCCGCGTTGGGTTCGTTATGAACCAAACACCTTGGCAGAACTACATGTGTTCTCTGATGCTTCGGAGAAAGCATACGCGGGGGTAATTTATATGCGAATAAAAAATTCTTTAGGGGAAATTAGTGTTCATTTGCTGGCATCTAAGACAAGAGTAGCCCCAATTAAGTCGGTTTCATTACCTCGCTTGGAATTATGTGGTGCTGTACTAGCGTCGGAACTCCTAAAGCCCATTTTGAGTGACTTGGATATTCCAATTGACAAGATTTACTGTTGGACTGATTCCACAATTGTGTTAGCTTGGTTGCGAAAAACTCCTACATCTTGGAATACTTTTGTGGCAAACAGGGTTTGTCGAATACAACAAAACGTAGGAAATGGTCATTGGCTCTATGTTAGGTCTGAGGACAACCCGGCGGATTTGGGAAGCCGCGGAGTCTCTCCTTTAGAACTTGCTAATAATTCCCTTTGGTGGAAAGGGCCTAGTTGGTTGAGTTTAGATAGCTCTACTTGGAGAACTGCAGATCCTTCTCCACTCGAAACTGAATTGGAAACTCGTAGTGTAAAAACACATTTTTCATTCTTTACAAAATATGAAGATATTTTGGAGCTATTTTCATCACTTGATAGAGCGTTGCGAGTTTTGGCATATATGTACCGTTTCATTCATAAAACTCATCCCCACAATCGGCCTGCAAATTGTTTCACAAGTAAAATCCCAACCTCTGAAGAAATTAGAATGGTTAAGAATCATTTAGCCATATTAGCACAGAAGTGTCATTGTGCAGATGAGTACAAGCATCTTTTGGATAAACGGCCTTTACCTTCCTCTAGCTACCTTCTTTCTTTAAACCCCATTCTAGACGACTTTGGTGTTATGCGTCTGCATGGACGTTTAGTAAATTCTCCCACTTTATCTGAAAATGAAAAGTGTCCCATTTTTCTACCATATGGTTGTCGATTGGCACGTCTTCTTGTTGAATACGCACATTCAAGAACTGTGCACGGTGGAAATCAGCTAATGTTGCGTATAATTCGAATGGAGTTTTGGATTCCTCGTGTCAAAACGCTCATCCGTACAGTAGTTAATCGTTGTAAGGTTTGCTGGCTAGAGAAAAATCGATCGTGTCCGCAGATTATGGCTGCACTTCCTCCCGAAAGAACTTCGATAAATAGACCTTTCACTACAACTGGAGTAGACTTTGCTGGACCTTTTGATATTAAGTCATTTACGGGTCGTGCTTGTCGTATCACCAAAGGATACATTTGTGTCTTTGTTTGTTTCACGACCAAAGCCGTGCATTTAGAGGCGGCGTCTGATCTATCGACGGCTTCATTTCTGGCTACCTTTTATCGATTCATAGGTCGTCGTGGTTGTCCAAAAACCATATTTTCAGACAACGGGACTAATTTTGTTGGTGCATCGCATGAATTCGAAAAAGATTTTAGAACATTTCTTAGTGAAAGTCGTCATACCATTTGTTCCTCTATGGGGTATCAGGAACTTACTTGGCAATTTATACCAGCTGGCGCTCCCCACATGGGTGGTCTTTGGGAGGCAGCAGTCAAAAGTTTTAAAAAACATTTTTATCGGCATGCCAAGTCCTTGTCATATACGTTTGAAGAATTTTCTATATTAGCTCGCATTGAAGCTTGTTTGAATTCTCGGCCCCTATATCCTATGTCGGATAGTCTCAATGAATTGGTAGCGCATACACCGGGCCATTTTCTTATAGGTGCCCCCCTTCTTGCTCCGCCAGAACCCCTTGTTGAAGAATCGCCATTGAGTTTAGTCAATTGGTATAGAAAACTGAAGGCATTGACGCATCAGTTCTGCATTAGGTGGAAAGAAGAGTATTTGTTTAGTTTGAATAAGCGTTATAAACGGAAATATCCAGAGAGAAATGTTGCAATCAATGATTTAGTAGTCATTAGGCATGAAAAACTTCCACCTACTTCTTGGAAACTAGGACGTGTAGTCGAGACACATCCCGGTAATGACGGTAACGTTCGCGTTGTAGACGTCCGAACTGCTCAGGGTATTATTAGGCGACCAGTCGTCAAGTTAGTCGTGTTACATAATTAAGTCTGTTGTTTGCGAAATATACCTCGTTTGGTTGGGTAATTTCAGGCCCGTCAATTTGTAATTGCCGCGGTATAGATATCTAATTATATGAATTAAGATGATTTGAATAATATGCTCACAAATAAACTGAACTTACGTCCTTGTAAATCTTATTGTACATATTTATATATAACATAATTCCTTTGAGCTTTTATTAGTTGATACACATGCATGTATATCAAGGTGGGCGGCAATGTATAAGTTAGATACTTTGCCCCTCAACTTCCCTTGCTCGATCAATCACGGATGCTGATTGGCGCACAGGCATCTCCTCTACAACTCCCCTGGCGGAGACCATAGTGAGCGGATCGTCGCTGGGCATTAGTTGTTGTCGGTAACCTCACCTTGTTACACATGCTCTCATTGGAAGTAGTTGTAGTTGTATTAGTAGACAGACATGAGACCCGCAGCGGTCACCTAGAACCTCTGCGTTCACTTGTCTTTAGTCTTTGAAACCAAACACAACACGGCCACTGTCGCCAACACACCATATTGAAAAGAGGTAATACTTATTGTCGAAAACACACCAAAAGCAATTCAATAAACCAGCAAATTTTGCATGAAAAGAAATTAATTCTATTTGTTTGTTTTATTTCTTATTGTTTCTTTTCCCCCATTACTCCACATAAACACCAAATTTTGATCGATTCTTCTCAAGTCGGAAAGATTGGAAGATTGGCCTGTTTCGAGGCTTTATAAATTTTTTAAGTAGGTTTTGGCGGATAGTAACATATTTAATTTTTCTTTATACTTTTTGAATCCTTTTTGAAAGAAGTTTTCGGAATTTCAGAAAATTTTTGTGCAATATAAATAAATATATGTGCACAAATTTAGAATACCTCTTCGTGGTCGCTTTATATTATTAAAAAGGTATGCAATTTTCTCCTGTTTAATACTCATTTTCAAAATGTGTTTCCGCAAACTTGCTTTGATTGAAATTGAAAGTTTTATGTTATGCTATCAAATATTCTATTAATGTACTGCGTACCTGATTAAAATTCGATCTTTTCTCCCAAGTTTTGTTTTAGGATTTTTATAAACTACATCATAGTACGGAGGGTATGTTTAGTTCGAGTTAGTCAGATGTCTTTTATGAAGCAACCATAACCAATTTGGGTTTATTTAATAAACATCGTCTTTCCTTCAAGTTTATGTGATTGTAAAGAGAATTTTAAGGACTGTAAGTGTCAGTTCAAATTTATGTGTTTGAACTGAATCCCACTAGGTCCGATTTATATTAACATTTTTGGTGACCCCGACGTGATCCTTTTAGCCCACAAGTGGTAAAGGATCTGAAACGTAATAGGGTTCGTTTACACACATCTTTTGCCCCACAAGTGGTAAGTGTTTTGATCGTAATACGCGTTCGTTAACACACCTCCTTTTACCCCACAAGTGGTGAAGGATTTGAATCGTAATACGCGTTCGTTTACACACATCCTTTTACCCCACAAGTGGTAAAGGATTTTGGTCGTTATACGCGTTCTTTAACACAAATTCTTTTACCTCACAAGTGGTAAAAGAGGTTGATCTTTAAACGCAGCCTTCTGCCCCACAAGTGGTAAAGGATTTGGCAACATATATCCTGTTTTGTCAAACGTGATACACACGCATCTTGTACACAAATTTCTTTGGAAATTTAAATGTCAACAATCGCACTAAGTTTAAATATAAACAATGGCATCGCTTCAAGACCTTATAGTCCAACAAGAAGTAAGGGGCAGTAATTTCGAAAAATTCATTGCGACAATTAAGAAGGCACCGCTTGAAAGAAGATCTGAGAAGTTCTACATTGGCAAGCATAAGGAGGTAGAGCAGCTTTGGCAGACGGCAGAAAACCAGATTCGCAAAGACCCATCATTGGCAGAGGATGATCCGTATATAGCGAAGAATCTGCACCACGCCATAGGAGAAAAGTTCAATGCAACAGTGGACTATATAAAGGCGGAGTTGGATCAGCTGAAGTCTGTCAAGGTCAATCCAGATAACCCCGCAAGGACAAGATCGGCAGAAAATGATTCAGAACCCTAAGCATCAGCCCAGGTTAAGGAACCTCAAGTTGAGGAACTGGCCCGAAGGGTAAAAGCGAGAATGACAGCCCTCGGTCGCCTTCTGCAGAGTTTGAAAATATAGGGACGGGACAGTCAAACCAAGTCTATGTGATAAAAGAAGAGTCGATTAAAGGGCTGTGGAGTCAAATTACAGGCCTGTATGATGAAATTTGGCAACAGGTCGAGGATCCTTCAAGAATCGGGCTGAATCAAGACTACTACGATAGCCTAAAAGATGCGGTTCAAAGCAACTTGATAAGGCTGGCAGTACTGAAAGAAAAATGCGGTGGCAATATAACAAGCACACCTCAATTGGGAACTGACTTGGTAGCACACAGCTCACTTCCACTACCAAAGGTAACAATTCCTCAATTCAATGGGGATTGTCTGAAGTGGCGTCAGTTCTATGAACTCTTTCTGGAGATGGTGGACAAGCAGCATCTTCCTAATGTCCAAAAGATGTGGTACTTAAAAACTAATATGTTGGGCGAAGCTGGAAAACTCATAAGCCACTTAGCCTTGACAGAGGACATCTACGCAACTGCATGGATGTTGCTCCAAGAACGGTACAATAACAAAGAACGTATTCTGAACCAGCCAACAGGAACCTCATCAACCGCTTCTATCAAAGCTTTGCATGATACGACGAGGAAATGTATGCTTGCCCTGAACAACCTGGATATTGACACTTCATCGTGGGACGCGCTATTGATCCAATTGATTACGAAGAAGTTGGATCATACGTTGTACATAAGGTTTATGCAATCGTTAAAAAGGCCGAAGTAGGTCCCTTCCATGAAAGAACTGTTTGCATTTTTGGAATTGCAGTTTGAGTGGATGGAATCGATTGGGAAAGTGGCAACTGCTCACAAAGGTTCAAGCAAAGCTGTTTCGTCCACAACATCAAGCTGATTGAGCTCTATAGACTTATGAGCGTCAAGGGTGCAGTGACAAAGCATGCATCATCTTCGAGGTCAAGATACCCTTAGTCAATCAACAGTTTTTTGAACTATTCATGGTAGTACCCGTTCCAACAATAAGGAATGGCAATCTAATAGGAATGGCAATCCATTAAGCCAGAAAAGTCATACTTGGCTACAGATGCGCACAGAGACGAATACATACTTTTCCAACCTGAGGACATATCAAGATGCCTTAAACCAAAGAATGACGAATACATCTGTAGAAATCAGATCACGATATTCGTTGTTTTGATCATTTTAGCGCATTATTCACCAGAATTGTTTTAAATTTGGTATTTGAAGTTCGTAATAGATACTACAGCTTAAGACAGAAAATTGTCTGTGCAGGTCCAAGTCTTCGTATAGTTTATATTGGAAATATTACTTTTCACAATATTATAAACCTGGTATTTGAAGTTCGTAATATATACTACAGCTTGTCAAGTTAAATGTAGTAGATACATTTTGTTGCATACATGTGAAAATGTACGATTATATACAACCCTGATACAACCCATCATTTTTTAATGTAACGAAGTTGAATATACTCAGCCAACCTGACAACACGTATTAGTTTAAGCTTTTATAATTGACTTCAATAAAAGTTTTTGAATTCTCAGAAATTTTTCTCAGAAATGGGATACGAATAGTCTTATTGGAAGAAGAAATATGGAGAATTTGCACAAATGCACGATTAAGCAATTGCAAGCGACATGCAGAGAAATTGGTGTTTCTCAAAGTGGTAACAAAAAGCAATTGATAGCATAGCAATTGAGCAATTGATTGAACCACTTGAAGTCACCAACGAAAGGGAGCTGCACGGATTCACATTTCCTCATGATATGCGGTAGCGAATTTCGCATTTGGTAGATATTGTAACTGAATTGCGTTTATCTATGGAGCAACGTGAACAATCAGAATTTGAGTCGAACAACGCAGCATCCCCTTTGAACACTTTTGCGACACCTGGTGGTAATATGTCCTTGCACACGCCCTAGCTTGCCAAACGTGGCAAACGTTGTGACAATATTACCGGAATCACGTTCGATTCCATCGTATGTTCAAACGAATACTTCTTTTGGTGCAGTTCAGACTACGTCAGCAATTCCAACACTGGTTTACCAACGTTTACACCTTTATTACACGGACATGCTCAACTTCCACGAAATACAACGCGAAATGTAGTGACGTCATGCTACAACGTACCAACACATACAACGACACATTCGAATTTCACAACAGCAATATCGACAGGATTGTTCACCCAGCAGAACAATGGGTATCTTCAATCAACGCAACCGTATAACGCATATGTGCAGCCGCCGATATTTGCAACAAGTGTCTATTCAGCGCCGCCGCAGTCAGAAATAGTCATGCAGAATTCACAACGTTATGTTCAGTCCAACCCCTTTGGGAACGTTAAGGAAATAATTGAACTTTTGCCAGAGTTTAATCCGTCATCTGAAGAATCGATTAATCCTTCGCAATTCGTGCGGAGTGTGGAATTATTGAAGACAGCTTATAACTGGGACGACGCATCAGTTATATTTGCAGTGCAACAGAAAATGGCTGGCCCAGCTAAGTATTGGGTTGACTCATTGCAGGAGGTATTTCTGTCTTGGACTCAGATTGTTAACAAATTTCTTTTAGATTTCCCTCAAAATGAAAATGCAGCCGATGTACACATTAGAATGGCACAGACAAAACGACAGTTCAACGAATCGCCGCAGGAATATAATTACAGAATGTATGCTATTGGGAAACGGGGCAATATAAATGAATCATCCATAACACGGCATATCGCCAGCGGAATTAATGATCAAAGATTGAAGCAGAAAATATCTAACGAGTATATTACCTGTAATCAACTTCTGAGTGACATCAACGCGTACTGTAGTTATAACGAGGAAAGAAGAGTGCTGAACCCGATATCGAATTAAGACGAAAAACAACAATGAAAATAGAACTGCCCCAGAAATGAAAAGCGATGAAAAAGTGAATAAATTCAAATGTTTTAATTGTTGTAATACTGGTCACAAAGCCATAGTCTGCCCAGATCCACAGAAAGAGAATAGATGTACGGTATGCAAACGGACTTCACACGGAGCAAGTGAATGTCCAACGAAAACTCCGAACACAAATGTGAACAATATAAGGGACAGCGTAAAGTCCAACGAAATACTATGTAACCGTGTCAAAGTAAAGGACAAGGAGTTTGAGGCATTTATTGATTCTGGAAGTGATCGGAGTCTGATCAGACGAAGTTTTGCAATGATAATTGGCGAAACGAAAAATTGCAGTATTGTTTTAAATGGTTTTGCTGGAGGAAAAGAAGTGCACAACTGTTGTTAATGTGCCAATTGATATTGATGAGACGAGTTACGACGTGAATCTTTATGTTGTGGAAGATTCTATGATCCCGAATGATGTTCTTTTAGGTCGAGATGTTTTAAGCCAAAAAGGTCGACGCACCATTATTGAAGGAGATGAGTGTTTGATGCAAAACGTAAATGCAATTAGTAGCAACGAAAGCTTAACATCTGAAGAGCAAGAAACCGACAATGTTTTTCAGAGAAGTCAAGCGAATTGGGTAAGTGTAACTTAGTGAAGATGGACATCGAAGTTACTACTCCAGAACCAATACGATGAAGGCCATATCGACTAGCATTTGCCAAACGTCCTATTGTGGCAAATATTGTGAAAGACTTGCTGAATTACGAAATCATAAGGAAATCGAATTCTCCGTATGTATCGGGAATTGTTTTGGTCGAAAAGAAAAATGGTGAACACCGTTTATGTATAGATTATAGACAGTTGAATCAAATAACCGTACGTATAGCGCATCCTATGCCTGTACTGGATGAACAGATTGCACAATTGTTCGACACCTACAAATAGTTCCTCCTCAAATGTGACGCCCACAGCCCGAGTCCCAAGAACTGCTTCCAATTCTATTCTAGATAATGTTGCCTCTACATCCACTGGTGCCAATCCGACTGTAGTAAACCGTCAAGTGTTTCATACATCGCATAATTCGCGAGTCCTCCTCAGTACCGCCATGGTAAATATTATTCACGAAGGAAATTCTTATCCTGTTCGAGCCCTCATTGACCCTGCGTCTGAGGCTAGTTTTATAACTGAGAACCTTCAAAATAGATTGAAGTTATCGTCTCGATCCACTGTTGTAACCATTTCCGGTGTAAATGGTTCGTCCTCCGTTACCTCTAGGAAAAACTGTCGGATTTGTCTAAGCTCTCGCTTAAGTGCTTCAATTTTGTTGAAAACAGATGCTTTTGGGCTCCCCAAGATTTCTAGCAACCTTCCATCGTTTTCGGTTGACCATACTTTAGTTCATTCTCTGCCAAATCTCCGATTGGCTGATCCAAACATTTTTGACTGTCGTTCCGTAGATATGTTGTTGGGTGCAGACTTATATCCGCAAATATTGTTGCCTGGGGTACAACAAAATATATTAGGCTCTCTATTGGCGCAAAATACCGTCTTTGGTTGGATCCTCTCGAGTCCAATTCCCTCCTCACCCATGCAGGTCTTTACGACCACTTTGAGCTTCAATAAAACCATTCTGCGGTTTTGGGAACTTGAGGAGGTCCCCAAACGCAAATTACTTTCGCCATCAGACAAGTTCTGCGAGGATAATTATCGGTCCACAACTACGAGAAATTCAGAGGGTCGTTACGTTGTCACACTTCCCATCCGTACTGAATTTCCTCACAGCCTGAAAATTGGTGATTCGCGTCAGAATGTTCTGAGTCAATTATTTAGGAACGAAAATTCGCTTTTAGGCAAACCTTCTCTCAAAGAAATGTATGATGCAGTTGTTCGCGAGTATCTTGACTTAGGTCACATGTGCTCCGTTTCTCCCTCACAAGCGCCCCTAGTATGTTACTTACCCCATCACCCAGTTGTCAATCTAGAAAAACAGACCTCCAAATTGCGCGTAGTTTTTAATGCATCAAACAAAACTTCTACTGGTATAAGTCTAAACGACATCCTTCACGTGGGACCAACTCTCCAAGCAGACTTAGTCTTGTTAATTTTAAGATGGCGCTTATTTCGGTTTGTGTTTAATTGTGACATCACGCAAATGTATCGTCAAATTCGTCATATTTGTTTCGGGAATCCCCCAATGACCCTATCTCAGATTACGAATTGCAAACTGTCACTTTTGGAGTAAATTGTGCCCCTTATTTAGCAATTCGTACTTTGCTCCAACTTGCTGATGATTGTGAGTCTGAATATCCTTTGGCTTCAAATATCCTTCGAAAAAGTATGTATGTTGATGACGTCCTTGCTGGCGCTCATGACCTAGACACCGCTATTCTTGCTCGGGACCAGCTCATTGCTTCTTTGTCCACAGCTAAATTTGAGTTGAGAAAGTGGACTGCAAACGACAAATCTGTTCTTGCTAGTTTGCCCACTGACCATCTAGTTGACGCTCAGGTTCTTTCCTTTATAGAGGCAAGTAGTTCCAAACCATTGGGTATTCGATGGAATGCCAGTTTGGACTCGTTCTTTTTCTGTGTAAATCCCATTCCTAAAAAATCTAATTATTCGAAGCGGGAAGTTCTTTCACATATAGCCAAGTTGTTTGTTCCCGTAGGTTGGTTAGCTCCCATTTTAGTGGTAGCAAAAATTATTATGCAAAAGGTGTGGTTAGATAACATCGGATGGGACGATTCGCTTCTTCTTGCTACGAAGAATTCCTGGCTCACTTTTGTTGACAATTACCCTCATGTTAACTCGATTACAATTCCGCGTTGGGTTCGTTATGAACCAAACACCTTGGCAGAACTACATGTGTTCTCTGATGCTTCGGAGAAAGCATACGCGGGGGTAATTTATATGCGAATAAAAAATTCTTTAGGGGAAATTAGTGTTCATTTGCTGGCATCTAAGACAAGGGTAGCCCCAATTAAGTCGGTTTCATTACCTCGCTTGGAATTATGTGGTGCTGTACTAGCGTCGGAACTCCTAAAGCCCATTTTGAGTGACTTGGATATTCCAATCGACAAGATTTACTGTTGGACTGATTCCACAATTGTGTTAGCTTGGTTGCGAAAAACTCCTACATCTTGGACTACTTTTGTGGCAAACAGGGTTTGTCGAATACAACAAAACGTAGGAAATGGTCATTGGCTCCATGTTAGGTCTGAGGACAACCCGGCGGATTTGGGAAGCCGCGGAGTCTCTCCTTTAGAACTTGCTAATAATTCCCTTTGGTGGAAAGGGCCTAGTTGGTTGAGTTTAGATAGCTCTACTTGGAGAACTGCAGATCCCTCTCCACTCGAAACTGAATTGGAAACTCATAGTGTAAAAACACATTTTTCATTCTTTACAAAATATGAAGATATTTTGGAGCGATTTTCATCACTTGATAGAGCGTTGCGAGTTTTGGCATATATGTACCGTTTCATTCATAAAACTCATCCCCACAATCGGCCTGCAAATTGTTTCACAAGTAAAATCCCAACCTCTGAAGAAATTAGAATGGTTAAGAATCATTTAGCCATATTAGCACAGAAGTGTCATTGTGCAGATGAGTACAAGCATCTTTTGGATAAACGGCCTTTACCTTCCTCTAGCTACCTTCTTTCTTTAAACCCCATTCTAGACGACTTTGGTGTTATGCGTCTGCATGGACGTTTAGTAAATTCTCCCACTTTATCTGAAAATGAAAAGTGTCCCATTTTTCTACCATATGGTTGTCGATTGGCACGTCTTCTTGTTGAATACGCACATTCAAGAACTGTGTACGGTGGAAATCAGCTAATGTTGCGTATAATTCGAATGGAGTTTTGGATTCCTCGTGTCAAAACGCTCATTCGTACAGTAGTTAATCGTTGTAAGGTTTGCTGGCTAGAGAAAAATCGATCGTGTCCGCAGATTATGGCTGCACTTCCTCCCGAAAGAACTTCGATAAATAGACAACTGGAGTAGACTTTGCTGGACCTTTTGATATTAAGTCATTTACGGGTCGTGCTTGTCGTATCACCAAAGGATACGTTTGTGTCTTTCTTTGTTTCACGACCAAAGCCGTGCATTTAGAGGCGGCGTCTGATCTATCGACGGCTTCATTTCTGGCTACCTTTTATCGATTCATAGGTCGTCGTGGTTGTCCAAAAACCATATTTTCGGACAACGGGACTAATTTTGTTGGTGCATCGCATGAATTCGAAAAAGATGTTAGAACATTTCTTAGTGAAAGTCGTCATACCATTTGTTCCTCTATGGGGTATCAGGAACTTACTTGGCAATTTATACCAGCTGGCGCTCCCCACATGGGTGGTCTTTGGGAGGCAGCAGTCAAAAGTTTTAAAAAACATTTTTATCGGCATGCCAAGTCCTTGTCATATACGTTTGAAGAATTTTCTATATTAGCTCGCATTGAAGCCTGTTTGAATTCTCGGCCCCTATATCCTATGTCGGATAGTCTCGATGAAGTGGTAGCGCTTACACCGGGCCATTTTCTTATAGGTGCCCCCCTTCTTGCTCCGCCAGAACCCCTTGTTGAAGAATCGCCATTGAGTTTAGTCAATCGGTATAGAAAACTGAAGGCATTGACGCATCAGTTCTGTATTAGGTGGAAAGAAGAGTATTTGTTTAGTTTGAATAAGCGTTATAAACGGAAATATCCAGAGAGAAATGTTGCAATCAATGATTTAGTAGTTATTAGGCATGAAAAACATCCACCTACTTCTTGGAAACTAGGACGTGTAGTCGAGACACATCCCTGTAAAGACGGTAACGTTCGCGTTGTAGACGTCCGAACTGCTCAGGGTATTATTAGGCGACCAGTCGTCAAGTTAGTCGTGTTACATAATTAAGTCTGTTTTTTGCGAAATATACCTCGTTTGGTTGGGTAATTTCAGGCCCGTCAATTTGTAATTGCCGCGGTATAGATATCTAATTATATGAATTAAAATGATTTGAATAATAGGCTCACAAATAAACTGAACTTACGTCCTTGTAAATCTCATTGTACATATATATATAACATAATTCCTTTGAGCTTTAATTAGTTGATACACATGCATGTATATCAAGGTGGGCGGCAATGTATAAGTTAGATACTTTGCCCCTCAACTTCCCTTGCTCGATCAATCACGGATGCTGATTGGCGCACAGGCATCTCCTCTACAACTCCCCTGGCGGAGACCGTAGTGAGTGGATCGTCGCTGGGCATTGGTTGTTGTCGGTAACCTCACCTTGTTACACATGCTCTCATTGGAAGTAGTTGTAGTTGTATTAGTAGACAGACATGAGACCCTCAGCGGTCACCTAGAACCTCTGCGTTCACTTGTCTTTAGTCTTTGAAACGAAACCCAACACGGCCTTATTGTCGAAAACACACCAAAAGCAGTTCAATAAACCAGCAAATTTTGCATGAAAAGAAATTAATTCTATTTGTTTGTTTTATTTCTTATTGTTTCTTTTCCCCCATTACTCCACATAAACACCAAATTTTGATCGATTCTTCTCAAGTCGGAAAGATTGGAAGATTGGCATGTTTCGAGGCTTTATAAATTTTTTAAGTAGGTTTTGGCGGATAGTAACATATTTAATTTTTCTTTATACTTTTTGAATCCTTTTTGAAAGAAGTTTTCGGAATTTCAGAAAATTTTTGTGCAATATAAATAAATATATGTGCACAAATTTAGAATACCTCTTCGTGGTCGCTTTATATTATTAAAAAGGTATGCAATTTTCTCCTGTTTAATACTCATTTTCAAAATGTGTTTCCGCAAACTTGCTTTGATTGAAATTGAAAGTTTTATGTTATGCTATCAAATATTCTATTAATGTACTGCGTACCTGATTAAAACTCGATCTTTTCTCCCAAGTTTTGTTTTAGGATTTTTATAAACTACATCATAGTACGGAGGGTATGTTTAGTTCGAGTTAGTCAGTTGTCTTTTATGAAGCAACCATAACCAATTTGGGTTTATTTAATAAACATCGTCTTTCCTTCAAGTTTATGTGATTGTAAGGAGAATTTTAAGGACTGTAAGTGTCAGTTCAAATTTATGTGTTTGAACTGAATCCCACTAGGTCCAATTTATATTAACATTTTTGGTGACCCCGACGTGATCCTTTTAGCCCACAAGTGGTAAAGGATCTGAAACGTAATAGGGTTCGTTTACACACATCTTTTGCCCCACAAGTGGTAAGTGTTTTGATCGTAATACGCGTTCGTTAACACACCTCCTTTTACCCCACAAGTGGTGAAGGATTTGAATCGTAATACGCGTTCGTTTACACACATCCTTTTACCCCACAAGTGGTAAAGGATTTTGGTCGTTATACGCGTTCTTTAACACACATTCTTTTACCTCACAAGTGGTAAAAGAGGTTGATCGTTAAACGCAGCCTTCTGCCCCACAAGTGGTAAAGGACTTGGCAACATATATCCTGTTTTGTCAAACGTGATACACACGCATCTTGTACACAAATTTCTTTGGAAATTTAAATGTCAACAATGGCACTAAGTTTAAATATAAACAATGGCATCGCTTCAAGACCTTATAGTCCAACAAGAAGTAAGGGGCAGTAATTTCGAAAAATTCATTGCGACAATTAAGAAGGCACCGCTTGAAAGAAGATCTGAGAAGTTCTACATTGGCAAGCGTAAGGAGGTAGAGCAGCTTTGGCAGACGGCAGAAAACCAGATCCGCAAAGACCCATCATTGGCAGAGGATGATCCGTATATAGCGAAGAATCTGCACCACGCCATAGGAGAAAAGTTCAATGCAACAGTGGACTATATAAAGGCGGAGTTGGAGCAGCTGAAGTCTGTCAAGGTCAATCCAGATAACCCCGCAAGGACAAGATCGGCAGAAAATGATTCAGAACCCTAAGCATCAGCCCAGGTTAAGGAACCTCAAGTTGAGGAACTGGCCCGAAGGGTAAAAGCGAGAATGACAGCCCTCGGTCGCCTTCTGCAGAGTTTGAAAATATAGGGACGGGACAGTCAAACCAAGTCTATGTGATAAAAGAAGAGTCGATTAAAGGGCTGTGGAGTCAAATTACAGGCCTGTATGATGAAATTTGGCAACAGGTCGAGGATCCTTCAAGAATCGGGCTGAATCAAGACTACTACGATAGCCTAAAAGATGCGGTTCAAAGCAACTTGATAAGGCTGGCAGTACTGAAAGAAAAATGCGGTGGCAATATAACAAGCACACCTCAATTGGGAACTGACTTGGTAGCACACAGCTCACTTCCACTACCAAAGGTAACAATTCCTCAATTCAATGGGGATTGTCTGAAGTGGCGTCAGTTCTATGAACTCTTTCTGGAGATGGTGGACAAGCAGCATCTTCCTAATGTCCAAAAGATGTGGTACTTAAAAACTAATATGTCGGGAGAAGCTGGAAAACTCATAAGCCACTTAGCCTTGACAGAGGACAACTACGCAACTGCAAGGATGTTGCTCCAAGAACGGTACAATAACAAAGAACGTATTCTGAACCAGCCAACAGGAACCTCATCAACCGATTCTATCAAAGCTTTGCATGATACGACGAGGGAATGTATGCTTGCCCTGAACAACCTGGATATTGACACTTCATCGTGGGACGCGCTATTGATCCAATTGATTACGAAGAAGTTGGATCATACGTTGAACATACGGTTTATGCAATCGTTAAAAAGGCCGAAGTAGGTCCCTTCCATGAAAGAACTGTTTGCATTTTTGGAATTGCAGTTTGAGTGGATGGAATCGATTGGGAAAGTGGCAACTGCTCACAAAGGTTCAAGCAAAGCTGTTTCGTCCACAACATCAAGCTGATTGAGCTCTATAGACTTATGAGCGTCAAGGGTGCAGTGACAAAGCATGCATCATCTTCGAGGTCAAGATACCCTTAGTCAATCAACAGTTTTTTGAACTATTCATGGTAGTACCCGTTCCAACAATAAGGAATGGCAATCTAATAGGAATGGCAATCCATTAAGCCAGAAAAGTCATACTTGGCTACAGATGCGCACAGAGACGAATACATACTTTTCCAACCTGAGGACATATCAAGATGCCTTAAACCAAAGAATGACGAATACATCTGTAGAAATCAGATCACGATATTCGTTGTTTTGATCATTTTAGCGCATTATTCACCAGAATTGTTTTAAATTTGGTATTTGAAGTTCGTAATAGATACTACAGCTTAAGACAGAAAATTGTCTGTGCAGGTCCAAGTCTTCGTATAGTTTATATTGGAAATATTACTTTTCACAATATTATAAACCTGGTATTTGAAGTTCGTAATATATACTACAGCTTGTCAAGTTAAATGTAGTAGATACCTTTTGTTGCATACATGTGAAAATGTACGATTATATACAACCCTGATACAACCCATCATTTTTTAATGTAACGATGTTGAATATACTCAGCCAACTTGACAACACGTATTAGTTTAAGCTTTTATAATTGACTTCAATAAAAGTTTTTGAATTCTTATTTTAATATTAAAAGGGTTGTTGTATTTCATTTGAGTATACGGAATCCAATACTCTGCAATCGATCACCTGACATTTTTTTCAGAAATGGGATACGAATAGTCTTATTGGAGAAATTGGTGTTTCTCAGAGTGGTAACAAAAAGCAATTGATTGAACCACTTGAAGTCAACAATGAAAGGGAGCTGCACGGATTCGCATCTCCTCATGATATGCGGTAGCGAATTTCGCATTTGGTAGATATTGTAACTGAATTGCGTTTATCTATGGAGCAACGTGAACAATCAGAATTTGAGTCGAACAACGCAGCATCCCCTTTGAACACTTTTGCGACACCTGGTGGTAATATGTCCTTGCACACGCCCTAGCTTGCCAAACGTGGCAAACGTTGTGACAATATTACCGGAATCACGTTCGATTCCATCGTATGTTCAAACGAATACTTCTTTTGGTGCAGTTCAGACTACGTCAGCATTTCCAACGCTGGTTTACCAACGTTTACACCTTTATTACACGAACATGCTCAATTTCCACAAAATACAACGCGAAATGTAATGACGTCATGCTACAACGTGCCAACACACACAACGACACATTCGAATTTCACAACAGCAATATCGACAGGAGTGTTCACCCAGCAGAACAATGGGTGTCTTCAATCAACGCAGCCGTATAACGCATATGTGCAGCCGCCGATATTTGCAACAAGTGTCTATTCAGCGCCGCCGCAGTCAGAAATAGTCATGCAGAATTCACAACGTTATGTTCAGCCCAACCCCTTTGGGAACGTTAAGGAAATAATTGAACTTTTGCCAGAGTTTAATCCGTCATCTGAAGAATCGATTAATCCTTCGCAATTCGTGCGGAGTGTGGAATTATTGAAGACAGCTTATAACTGGGACGACGCATCAGTTATATTTGCAGTGCAACAGAAAATGGCTGGCCCAGCTAAGTATTGGGTTGACTCATTGCAGGAGGTATTTCTGTCTTGGACTCAGATTGTTAACAAATTTCTTTTAGATTTCCCTCAAAATGATGATGCCGATGTACACATTAGAATGGCACAGACAAAACGACAGTTCAACGAATCGCCGCAGGAATATAATTACAGAATGTATGCTATTGGGAAACGGGGCAATATAAATGAATCATCCATAACACGGCATATCGCCAACGGAATTAATGATCAAAGATTGAAGCAGAAAATATCTAACGAGTATATTACCTGTAATCAACTTCTGAGTGGTATGCAAACGGACTTCACACGGAGCAAGTGGATGTCCAACGAAAACTCCGAACACAAATGTGAACAATATAAGGGACAGCGTAAAGTCGAGCGAAATACTATGTAACCGTGTCAAAGTAAAGGACAAGGAGTTTGAGGCATTTATTGATTCTGGAAGTGATCGGAGTCTGATCAGACGAAGTTTTGCAATGATAATTGGCGAAACGAAAAATTGCAGTATTGTTTTAAATGGTTTTGCTGGAGGAAAAGAAGTGCACAACTCTTGTTAATGTGCCAATTGATATTGATGAGACGAGTTACGACGTGAATCTTTATGTTGTGGAAGATTCTATGATCCCGAATGATGTTCTTTTAGGTCGAGATGTTTTAAGCCAAAAAGGTCGACGCACCATTATTGAAGGAGATGAGTGTTTGATGCAAAACGTAAATGCAATTAGTAGCAACGAAAGCTTATCATCTGAAGAGCAAGAAACCGACAATGTTTTTCAGAGAAGTCAAGCGAATTGGGTAAGTGTAACTTAGTGAAGATGGACATCGAAGTTACTACTCCAGAACCAATACGATGAAGGCCATATCGACTAGCATTTGCCAAACGTCCTATTGTGGCAAATATTGTGAAAGACTTGCTGAATTAGGAAATCATAAGGAAATCGAATTCTCCGTATGTATCGGGAATTGTTTTGGTCGAAAAGAAAAATGGTGAACACCGTTTATGTATAGATTATAGACAGTTGAATCAAATAACCGTACGTATAGCGCATCCTATGCCTGTACTGGATGAACAGATTGCACAACTCGCCGGATATCGTTATTTCACCACACTCGACTTACGGTTGGGTTACCACCAAATTGAAGTAGAGGAGGAATCGAAAAAGTTCACAGTTTTCGTGACTTCAGATGGTCATTATGAATTCAACCGGATGCCATTTGGTTTGGTAAACGCACCTGCAGTTTTTCAGACAACGATGAACCGAGTTATAGGCTTTATGAAACTAGGAAAAGTTTTAGCGTATCTGGATGACGTCATAATTCCCAGTAAAATGGTCGATGAAGGTCTGAACCGAATAAAAAGATTTTTGGATATCCTAAAGAAATGTGGTCTCACGTTACGATTGGCAAAATCTTCGTTCCTAGCCGAAAAGATTTCTTATTTAGGACACAAGTTACACGTGACGGAATTTCACCTGGAGAAGAAAAAGTAAAAGCGATTAGAAATTTTAAGGTACCAACGAATGTAACAGAAGTACCACGATTCCTTGGCCTAACTAACTTCTTCCGAAAATTAGTAGAAGATTATGCAGCCATTATGAAAACTCTTACGATGTTGGCACGAAAGAGCGAAGAGAATAAATTTCGTTGGGACGTAACCAGGAAAACGAATTCAGAAATCTAATCCAAATTTTGTGTAGTGAACCAGTTTAACACGAGTAGGTGCACACGAGTAGCACGATGGCTGATGAAATTACTTGAATTTGATTGTGAGTACGTACACCGACAAGAGTCACGTATGGCTCACGTTGATGCTCTCAGTCTTTCGCCGGATCAACCACAGACAGAGATTGAATCAGCAGTGTTCATAATGAATATTGATAGCGATGATTGGGATCTCACGATGCAGCTAAACGACAACCACATAAAGAATGTTATGAGAGTACTGCGAGATAAATTGAAATCTGTGCAAGATAAGCAGATAAAATCTGAATACGTATTTCAAAAACATCGACTATACCGGAAAACGAAAAATGGACTACGATTTGTCATACCGAAGGCAAAACACTGTCATGATGATATTGGTCATTACGGGTTGGAGAAAGGCCTCTCACGAATCGAACAAACGTTTTGGTTCCTGTATGAGGAAATATATGAAGGAGTACATTGCAGCGTGTATAGAGTGTTGCTACAACAAGGCAAAAGGTGGTAAACACGAAGGAGCTCTACATTTTAGTAACGTCGAACAGCTATGAAGCAAGCATGGTCATTCGCATATAGTGGCAATCGCTGATTCCTTTACGAAATTTGTGGCTATTAAAGCTGTACGGAATACGAAGACATTGCCCGTCATCAACGTTTTAAATGAGGTTAGTGGATATTTTGGCTTACCTCGAAGAATAATTTCCGACCATTGAATAGCTTTTACGTCAAAAAAGTTTGAGGGATATTGTGATCGAAACAATATTCAACACATCAAGAATGCCGTTCGTACACCAAGAACCAAAGGACAAGTTGAGAGGGTCAATCAACATATCCTGTCTGTTTTACGAACTACCACCGAAGAACCGAAGGATTTGGACTCGGCACTTCGCGTTTTACAATGGTCAATCAATTAAACGAAAAATTCGACAGAATTTTTCCACCAGCGACAGGTGAATCCCGGAAGTTAGAATCTAAATACTAAGGTCCATACATAATAGCACGAGTATTGGGCAACGACACCTGATAGAGGACATTCCTGGGATAAACAGGAATAGGAAATTCTGTTCCGTATTCAGTTCCGACAAGTTGAAGAAATGGTGTGAATGTTCCCTGAATTGGATGTTTCAAGCGAAGATAAAGCCGAGGACGACTTCAGGTCAGTCAAGTTAAAAGTAGTAGTAGATACCTTTTGTTGCATACATGTGAAAATGTTCGGTCTTCGTATAGTTCATATTGGAAATACTACTTTCCACAATATTATAAACCTGTTAGTTATACAGTTATTGAAGTATATATTTTTTCATTATGATTAATACTGAATAAAGCTTTGAATCGTTTGGAAACTTGTTCTTGATCCTAATTCATTTTCTAACATTGGTTGTGGGCCAAGGAATTTTGATGGATTAAAGAATAATCTGAGGAATTTTCTAAAGGAAAAACTGTTCAAGATGACGTCGTTTTTGCAGATTAAAAAAAAAACTAGATGAAACAAGTAAAAAAACATTAAGTTCGGCCGGCCAAACTTTAAATACCCTCCAACTCATGGTAAAGGAAACATTAGAGCCTATATACCAATTTCTAGACATATTCATGGGAAAATGTGCCAAAAATCATCAAAATACCGAATATTGGGAAATACGGCTATATGGGGCTATACAAAAACGTGGACCTATACATACAGTGTTTCGCCAAAAGAGCTAGAACCCATTAGGACCAATAAATACCAATTTCTAGACAAATCCGCTAAGAAATGTGGCAAAAACCATTAAAATACCGAAAATCGGGAGGTACCATTATATGGGGGCTATACCAAATCGTGGACCTATAAATACAATGTTTCGCCAAAGGAGCTGAAACCTAGTATGAACTACAAATATCAATTTTCAGACAAATCCGTGAAAAATGTGACAAAAATCACCAAAATACCGAATATCGGGAGGTACCGTTATATGGGGACTATACCAAAACGTGGCTCTATAATTACAATGATTCGCCACACGAACTAGGACTCATGATGACCCACAACTACCAATTTTTCGAGAAATCCGTGAAAAAATGTGTCAAAAATCATCAAAATACCGAATATCGGGAGGTACCGTTATATGGGGGCTATACCAAATCGTGGACCCATACATCATAGATGCCAACTGGATTTTTCTATTCATTTTATTTAGTCGTCATATAACACATTGCATATCATCAAAAGCATTTTGTAGCATATAATAGTTTTCAAATGACATCATTGACATATCACAATAATTTTCAGTGTATGTGTTCACTAACAGCGGGCTCGATTACGATTAAATGTAAATATTACACAGAACTTCTGCCTGCGTAAATTGTCTCTCCCACTCATATTTCTGCTTTCCTATTGGTTGATTGGCAAACAAAAGATCGTAAGAATACGTGTGAGCTGAAATTGCTGAAATCAGCCACTACTGGGCATTTATGGTATACATGTAATGTCTCGCCACACGAACTTGGACCTGTCGTGACCTACAAATACCAATTTTCAGATAAATCCATGAAAAAATAATAATATAAATCATTATAATAAATCATCAAAATACCGAATATCGGGAGGCACCGTTATATGGGGACTATACCAAAACATGGACCGATATATCTCATTTTCAATACCAACCATCGTTGACACAAATCAAATAATGTGGTAAATTTATACCCTCCTTTCCAAGGTAGAGGGTATAAATTTATAATTCCTGGCATCTGCAAAAGAAATGCGTGTTGATCCACAATGGATTTTGGAAGTATGCTAATGGGCAATTAAAATGTAACCCTGAGTGGAATGCAGAACAAAAGGCAGATTGGGTAACAAATGATGAAAAGGCGCTAGCAACTATTGTTTTGAGCATCAGGGTTACTCAGATGTATTACATTAAAAAATGTAAGATATTGGTAGAGGCAAATTAGCAGAAGTGCACAAGCTCAAAGGACCTATTCAGAAGGTCATGCTTTACAAACGTCTGATGAATTTAAAAATGGAAGACAACGAGGATATGATCTAGTTTTTAAATAAATTCCAAGAAGTAATTAAAAGACTTGCCAATGTAGGTATTGAACTTCAAGATGAATTAATTGTGATTGTACTTTTGTCAATTTTACCGAAATTGTATTATTTACCATCATTTCACGTATTGAAACTGAAATTGCTTGAAGAAAGTGACCGCCGATGAAATATACAGCAAGATCCCGAAGTGAGTGGACAACAAGCATACACAGCATGTTCTAATAAAAACAAGTAAAAAAGCTGTAAGTTCGGCCGGGCCGAACTTTGAATGCTCTCCACCATTTAGAACGAATTTGTACATTTTCGAAAAAGATAACATTCGCCAAAAATTCTGTTAATATTTTAAAAATACCGATTGTTTAATTAAGAATCACTATTATTTTTCTAATTCCAATTAATTTTAATTGTATTCACATACCTTATAATTCTTGTACTACGTTTAAATACAACTTTGTGGTTTTAGTACAAATTGCTAATGTCAAGATTATATCTAACGAATTAAGCATTGAGCGCCACTTTGGAACACCTACGCTTTTCTCGTTACATCGTAACGATTAGATTAGAATCATAGAATTCGTTTCTGGATTACGTCCACTGCACCAGCATATCTAAGGTAACAATATTATTTACGATAATATTACCAAAATTACTAACAATAAAACCCAAGTCAATATTGACAACATCAAAACTAAACCATTTTGTGTTTTTTATTTTCTATTTCTATTTTTATTTTTTATTGCTACGCAAACATTTGGTCCAAGCGAGCCGGATAAAGTTTTTGTTTACGACAAACAACTAAACATCTGTTATTCTATTTCCATAGAAGCTCTACATCATCCTCATCAAAACTTCACATTTTCCCTTTAATCATATATAAAAATCAAGGTACGTATCTCTATTAAAGAGTACATTCGAGAGTGTTTCGATTTGTTTATTTTTTTCATAAAATAATTTGGCAAAACAATAACGCGTATCGTTTTTGTTGTTATTCTTCTTCACGATCGGTTTTTGCAAAGAGAGCAAGTAAAATCAATAATAATAACAAGCGAGAACAGTGAAAGAGTGCCTAAAACAAATTCAGTGGTTGTTTATAGTTATTCAATAACAATAAAAGCCTAAATATGGATTTACATCAAAAGAAATAAAAGGCTTAAGCATAAAACAGAATTGAAAACAACAACAAATACACAGGCATTCGTCGAACCACGCAGCAGCATTAACCGCAGTGACCATTATTGTTGTTGTTGTTAATGTTGGATGGTCTCTCACTTTTCCCACTCAACACCAGTTAAACTCACGAATAGGGTTGCCATCGCGTATTATAAAAATTGGTATAAGTAAAATTTTTGGTCGGAAATTTTTTGGTAGAATTTTCGGTAAAATATTATTTTAATATAAACGCGAATAAAAAATTGTTGGAAAATTGTCGTGCACCCTACAGTCGGTCCTCGTTAGTAGTGAATATATATTTTCATATATATATTATTAAAGATATTTTATTGTATATCTAAAAATTTGATATATTATTGATTTTTATTAATTTTGATATACTTTTTAAATACTTTGTTATTGGAAAATGGTCAGGCTTATCCCTTTATTGTTGTTTTTATAAAAACAACGTTTGTTTATTAGTGGAGAACGATGGTAATGTTTACCAGGGGGTAAGGCAGGGTATACCTAGGTTTCGGAAAGAGCCACCAATCCTCATCAGTTCCCTTGTTTTTTTGTCTGGGATATTCTCCCCAGAAGTTATTTTAAAAATAACTTCTATGACAAAAAACATATTTTACCCAAGTGACGAGATCGTAAGCTCAATAGAAGAGGAACCAAAGAATTAAATAAAACTAACGAAAGCATAACAAGTGGAGAAAGATGAAAATGTTTATAAGTGCGGTTGTAAGATTTAGAAGACTTTCCGAAAGAATTTTAGTTTTATTTAATTCTTTGGTTCCTCTTCTATTGAGCTTACGATCTCGTCACTTGGGTAAAAAATGTTTTTTGTCATAGAAGTTATTTTTAAAATAACTTTTTAAAATAACAAAAAAAACAAGGGAACTGATGAGGATTGGTGGCTCTTTCCGAAACCTAGGTATTCCCTGCCTTACCCCCTGGTAAACATTACCATCGTTCTCCACTAATAAACAAACGTTGTTTTTATAAAAACAACAATAAAGGGATAAGCTTGACCATTTTGCAATAACAAAATACTACGGTATCCCGAACAAACAAGCCACACTGTTCTGTTTTTTAAATACTTAAAAAAAAATTTTGGTCGTGTGTACCCTACTGTCCGTGCACACTACATCCGGTAATTTAAAAAATTACTTATTTTGTGAATATTTTTGATTTTTTTTTTTTTTTCGAGAAAATAATTCTTCTCTCGTAAAAAGTTTTAATATTTTTGGACACTTTGGTGTTATAATTAAAACTTTGTATATTACGTATACACTGAGAGAAATTTCTGGTATTTTCAATACACTTTGAAAAATTGTGTTTTTGCTTTTTTTCACTTTTTTATTAAATTTTGAGTAGTTTTCGCTACATTTCGACAAAAAATCTGTGTTGTATTTACGATACATTACACAAATAGAAAACTTTGTTTGTTTATTAAAAGAATTTCGTTCTTCTACAAGACTTTTATCTTTAATTCACTTGCAACTTTTAGCAAAAGTTTTGATTTTTGGGTTTTTTTTTTGCATTTTTATTTGTTCTTTTTCTATTTTATTACTTTTGTTGGAAATTTTGATTTCTTTAAACTTTGAAAACAATTGTCTATTTGCGCCATTTGAGTTTTTATCTACGATAATTAACTGGTTTTTTGACTTTTGAGCTTTTTTACATAAATTATACCCTCAACATGCCTTTGACTCCTCTCGATTTCTTCATCAGAGCCACTGATGCTCTTGTAAAATTCGAAGCCAACTTCACTTCCATTCTGGATGAAGATTTAGACGTCTATTCTTTAGAAATTCAAGGGGCTGAAGCAAAGGAGCTTTGGGTTAAAGTAAAAGATTTCTTCGAAAAGTGTTTAAACGACATTCAGTCCTCTGATACTTCATCTGCAGAAGAATTAACATCGGTTGAAAGTAAGTACGATGTCGCATTTAAAGCTTATGTAAAGGTGTTATCGGCTATAAATAGGAAAGTTGATCAGCTTCGGATTTCGCCGAAAGCTCAAACTTCTCCTAGAGTAGCAAATCAATCTAGCACTCCACGTGCCAATTTATCACAATTTGAGGAAACTATTTCTGTTTCAGGTGTTTCGCATCAATCAGCAAATCTTCCAGATGTTTCCACTGGTTCGATGAATGATAGTTTCCTGCATTGTATCAACCTTTCCCCATGTGTTATTGATGTTTTCGATGGTGACATTCTTACTTGGCCGACATTTAGAGATTTCTTTTCTGCGGTCTACATTAACAATTCGCGACTTAGTGATATAGAGAAATTGTGCCATATTCTCAAAAAAACAAGTGGTGACGCCCGAGAAATTGTGAAAAGATTCCCTCTCACTCATAAAAGTTTTAACTTAGCCTGGAAATCATTAAAAGAAGCGTATGATAATGTTCGAATTCTGGTTAACAACCAACTTAAGGCTCTTTTTGATCTTCCAGTGCTTGAAATTGAAACTAGCGCAGGTTTAAAAGGTTTGCAAAGAGGTATTAATGGTTGTGTCTCTTCTATGTCAATTTATGAGGTTGCTACTGACAATTGGGACCCAATTTTAGTATTTCTTTGTTTACAAAGGCTTCCCAAAAATACAGTTACGCTGTGGGAACAAGGTATTAGAGATAAATCAGCGTTGCCTTCCTGGAAAGACTTGGATCTTTTTTTGACAGAAAGAATCCAGACGCTCACCTGCCTTAAAGATATAAAGGGAATAGATTCTACTCAAATATCAGAGCGAAATAAAGTTAGGACACATTTTACGAATGCTGCTCCACCTAGGTCTCCACAATCTTCCTCTGAAAAATTCTGTTTATTTTGTCCTAGGCAGATACATCATTTACGTGTATGCCCAGAATTTAGAAAGCGCACTTCAGCAGACCGCTATTCACTTGCAAAGCGGCACAGACTTTGCATTAATTGCCTATCTCGAGGTCATGATGTTAGGAATTGTACCAGTTCCCATAGTTGCTCGAAATGTCATAGACGTCATCATACTCTGCTTCACCATGACACGGCACCAAATAATAATTTTACGACTCCTTCACAGAGTTCTCCTCAATCGATTTGTATTCCACGCTCCCCCCAACAATCTACTTCTACTCCAAATACGCCTTCGACTTCTTCGGGTCAAACGTCGAATGCCTTAACTAGGCAGGTATTCCATACCTCGCAAAATAAATCGGTCCTACTGGGCACATGGTGTCACGTATACAGCTCGTGCTCTTATAGACCCTGCTTCCGAAGCATCGTTTGTGTCAGAAAGCTTACAGCAGCGACTGGGTATAGACACAATTCCTACTCAAGCTACAATATGCGGGAAAACCAAGCGGCTTCAATCATGTCGCAAAAATTGTGTTCATTGTGTTTAGGATCTCCCGTAGACAGTACTCTCTTTATAGAAATGACAGCACTAGTTGTACCAACTATATCAGGCAATCTTCCTTTGATTCCCATCAGCAGGGAACTTGCTTCTAATTTGCCAAATCTACGTTTGGCAGATAAAAATTTGTTCGACTGTCGTCCAGTAGAAATATTAATAGGGGCAGATTTATATCCAAAAATACTTCTTCCAGGATTACAATCCAATATTTTAGGTTCGCTAGTTGCCCAAAAAACTGTTTTCGGCTGGGTTATTACAGGTCCGGTCCCTACAAGCATAACTCCTTCAAGAAGAGTAACGACATTTGCAACCAACGTTTCTCACTCCCCTCGTAACACACCTTTTCGTTTCTGGAAACTAAACCATTCGCTACATGCATAGATTTCGCTGATCTTTTCAATTTAAAATCCTTTACAGGGCGTTGTTGTGCAATTACGAAGGGCTACGTATGTGTGTCCGTTTGCTTTTCTACGAAAGCAATACATCTTGACGCTACCACAGATTTATATCCAATGAATGATTGTCCTGAGAATCGTATGGCATTAACATCAGGTCATTTTTGATAAGGGTCTCCGATCCTAGCACCTCCTGAACCTCTTATAGATGAATCTCCTCTGAATATCGAGAATCAGCATTGTAGATTAAAAGCGTCTACTCAAATCTACTTACGGCAGAAAGAAGAGTACGTTAAAAATATCCATAAACGGTATAAATGGCTGTATCTAGAGCGCGATATTCAAACGGATGATATTATAGCAATTCAAAACAAACAATTACCTCCCACAACGTGGAAATTAGTTCGTGTAACTCACGTTTATCCCGGCACCAAGGGTCGCGCCCTCGTCGCCTATGTATAAACGAAATTGTAAGACGACCAGTAGACTAGTTGGTCAATTTGGCCATTTTAAATTGTTAGTTCTTTTCACTTCGCGACGTCTCTATCTTTTCACAGAATGGAAAATATTTGTATGATGGCCGCCACTCTTCCCGATTATGAGGATCTCGTCCCCATATCCGGCAAGGAGAGAGACGAACTTCCGGCTACAACCATCACAGGAGGTATACAATCCCTATCTGGAAATTACCCCATACACAAGTTCCTAGTGATAACAAATCGGCAGCTGACACTCCCATGTACCATATTCTATCAGCGCTATCTTCCTAACATACAAAGGAGGCAAACCAGGCCGGGAGCACTGGACCTGCCCCTCTTTTAGAGGAAATCAAAGAATCAGGTCCCAGTGTAATACCTATGAAAGCACATAAAGGAGTGAAACAGGCTTCCCGTATTCGGTACAACTAACCATGTTTGGTTGGTGGTGCTTTCGAAAGGTGACCTGTTTGGCCTCTTTCTGAGTGCAGCCATACGGTGTCCCGCGACCTGCTGATTACTGAGCTCCAAACCATTTTTTCCAAATTATGCAATTGGCTTGGCTCACCGAGCATACTTTTATATTGAAATTTTAAAACTTCATTACTTTATTGCAACATAGCAAGATGTTGCAAGGCTGGCGGCAATGTTTAATTAAGAATCACTATTGTTCTTATATTTTTCTAATTCCAATTAGTTTTAATTGTATTCACATACCTTATAATTCTTGTACTACGTATAAATACAACTTTGTGGTTTTAGTACAAATTGCTAATGTCAAGATTATAACTAACGAATTAAGCATTGAGCGCCACTTTGCAACACCTACGCTTTTCTCGTTACATCGTAATGATTAGATTGGAATCATAGAATTCGTTTCTGGATTACGTCCACTGCACCAGCATATCTAAGGTAACAATATTATTTACGATAATATTACCAAAATTACTAACAATAAAACCCAAGTCAATATTGACAACATCAAAACTAAACCATTTTGTGTTTTTTATTTTCTATTTCTATTTTTAGTTTTTATTGCTACGCAAACATTTGGTCCAAGCGATCCGGATAAAGTTTTTGTTTACGACAAACAACTAAACATCTCTTATTCTATTTCCATAGAAGCTCTACATCATCGTCATCAAAACTTCACATTACTCTCTCATTTTCCCTTTAATCATATATAAAAATCAAGGTACGTATCTCTATTAAAGAGTGCATTCGAGAGTGTTTCGATTTGTTTATTTTTTTCATGAAATAATTTGGCAAAACAATAACATAACCTACGGTCGTCTTGCAATACGCGTATCGTTTTTGTTATTATTCTTCTTCACGATCGGTCGCATAAAAAGTGGTGGTTTTTGCAAAGAGAGCAAGTAAAATCAATAATAATAACAAGTGAGAACAGTGAAAGAGTGCCTAAAACAAATTCAGTGGTTGTTTATAGTTATTCAATAACAATAAAAGCCTAAATAGTGATTTACATCAAAAGAAATAAAAGGCTTAAGCATAAAACAGAATTGAAAACAACAACAAATACACAGGCATTCGTCGAACCACGCAGCAGCATTAACCGCAGTGACCATTATTGTTGTTGTTGTTAATATTGGATGGTCTCTCACTGTTCCCACTCAACACCAGTTAAACACACGAATAGGGTTGCCATCGCGTATTATAAAAATTGGTATAAGTAAAATTTTTGGTCGGAAATTTTTTGGTAGAATTTTCGGTAAAATATTATTTTAATATAAACGCGAATAAAAAATTGTTGGAAAATCGTCGTGCACCCTACAGTCGGTCCTCGTTAGTAGTGAATATATATTTTCATATATATTATTAAAGATATTTTATTGTATATCAAAAAATTTGATATATTATTGATTTTTATTAATTTTGATATACTTTTTAAATACTTTGTTATTGGAAAATGGTCAGGCTTATCCCTTTATTGTTGTTTTTATAAAAACAACGTTTGTTTATTAGTGGAGAACGATGGTAATGTTTACCAGGGGGTAAGGCAGGGAATACCTAGGTTTCGGAAAGAGCCACCAATCCTCATCAGTTCCCTTGTTTTTTTGTCTGGGATATTCTCCCCAGAAGTTATTTTAAAAATAACTTCTATGACAAAAAACATTTTTTACCCAAGTGAAGAGATCGTAAGCTCAATAGAAGAGGAACCAAAGAATTAAATAAAACTAACGAAAGCATAACAAGTGGAGAAAGATGAAAATGTTTATAAGTGCGGTTGTAAGATTTAGAAGACTTTCCGAAAGAATTTTAGTTTTATTTAATTCTTTGGTTCCTCTTCTATTGAGCTTACGATCTCGTCACTTGGGTAAAAAATGTTTTTTGTCATAGAAGTTATTTTTAAAATAACTTTTGGGGAGAATATCCCAGACAAAAAAACAAGGGAACTGATGAGGATTGGTGGCTCTTTCCGAAACCTAGGTATTCCCTGCCTTACCCCCTGGTAAACATTACCATCGTTCTCCACTAATAAACAAACGTTGTTTTTATAAAAACAACAATAAAGGGATAAGCCTGACCATTTTGCAATAACAAAATACTACGGTATCCCGAACAAACAAGCCACACTGTTCTGTTTTTTAAATACTTTAAAAAAAAAATTGGTCGTGTGTACCCTACAGTCCGTGCACACTACATCCGGTAATTTAAAAAATTACTTAATTTGTGAATATTTTTGATTTTTTTTCGAGAAAATAATTCTTCTCTCGTAAAAAGTTTTAATATTTTTGGACACTTTGGTGTTATAATTAAAACTTTGTATATTACGTATACACTGAGAGAAATTTCTGGTATTTTCAATACACTTTGAAAAATTGTGTTTTTGCTTTTTTCACTTTTTTATTAAATTTTGAGTAGTTTTCGCTACATTTCGACAAAAAATCTGTGTTGTATTTACGATACATTACACAAATAGAAAACTTTGTTTGTTTATTAAAAGAATTTCGTTCTTTTACAAGACTTTTATCTTTAATTCACTTGCAACTTTTAGCAAAAGTTTTGCTTTTTGGGTTTTTTTGCATTTTTATTTGTTCTTTTTCTATTTTATTACTTTTGTTGGAAATTTTGATTTCTTTAAACTTTGAAAACAATTGTCTATTTGCGCCATTTGAGTTTTTATCTACGATAATTAACTGGTTTTTTGACTTTTGAGCTTTTTTACATAAATTATACCCTCAACATGCCTTTGACTCCTCTCGATTTCTTCATCAGAGCCACTGATGCTCTTGTAAAATTCGAAGCCAACTTCACTTCCATTCTGGATGAAGATTTAGACGTCTATTCTTTAGAAATTCAAGGGGCTGAAGCAAAGGAGCTTTGGGTTAAAGTAAAAGATTTCTTCGAAAAGTGTTTAAACGACATTCAGTCCTCTGATACTTCATCTGCAGAAGAATTAACATCGGTTGAAAGTAAGTACGATGTCGCATTTAAAGCTTATGTAAAGGTGTTATCGGCTATAAATAGGAAAGTTGATCAGCTTCGGACTTCGCCGAAAGCTCAAACTTCTCCTAGAGTAGCAAATCAATCTAGCACTCCACGTGCCAATTTATCACAATTTGAGGAAACTATTTCTGTTTCAGGTGTTTCGCATCAATCAGCAAATCTTCCAGATGTTTCCACTGGTTCGATGAATGATAGTTTCCTGCATTGTATCAACCTTTCCCTATGTGATATTGATGTTTTCGATGGTGACATTCTTACTTGGCCGACATTTAGAGATTTCTTTTCTGCGGTCTACATTAACAATTCGCGACTTAGTGATATAGAGAAATTGTGCCATCTTCTCAAAAAAACAAGTGGTGACGCCCGAGAAATTGTGAAAAGATTCCCTCTCACTCATAAAAGTTTTAACTTAGCCTGGAAATCATTAAAAGAAGCGTATGATAATGTTCGAATTCTGGTTAACAACCAACTTAAGGCTCTTTTTGATCTTCCAGTGCTTGAAATTGAAACTAGCACAGGTTTAAAAGGTTTGCAAAGAGGTATTAATGGTTGTGTCTCTTCTATGTCAATTTATGAGGTTGCTACTGACAATTGGGACCCAATTTTAGTATTTCTTTGTTTACAAAGGCTTCCCAAAAATACAGTTACGCTGTGGGAACAAGGTATTAGAGATAAATCAGCGTTGCCTTCCTGGAAAGACTTGGATCTTTTTTTGACAGAAAGAATCCAGACGCTCACCTGCCTTAAAGATAAAAAGGGAATAGATTCTACTCAAATATCAGAGCGAAATAAAGTTAGGACACATTTTACGAATGCTGCTCCACCTAGGTCTCCACAATCTTCCTCTGAAAAATTCTGTTTATTTTGTCCTAGGCAGATACATCATTTACGTGTATGCCCAGAATTTAGAAAGCGCACTTCAGCAGACCGCTATTCACTTGCAAAGCTGCACAGACTTTGCATTAATTGCCTATCTCGAGGTCATGATGTTAGGAATTGTACCAGTTCCCACAGTTGCTCGAAATGTCATAGACGTCATTATACTCTGCTTCACCATGATACGGCACCAAATAATAGTTTTACGACTCCTTCACAGAGTTCTCCTCAATCGATTTGTATTCCACGCTCCCCCCAACAATCTACTTCTACTCCAAATACGCCTTCGACTTCTTCGGGTCAAACGTCGAATGCTTTAACTAGGCAGGTATTCCATACCTCGCAAAATACATCGGTCCTACTGGGCACAGCTATGGTCAACATCATTCATCATGGTGTCACGTATACAGCTCGTGCTCTTATAGACCCTGCTTCCGAAGCATCGTTTGTGTCAGAAAGCTTACAGCAGCGACTGGGTATAGACACAATTCCTACTCAAGCTACAATATGAGGGGAAACCAAGCGGCTTCAATTATGTCGCAAAAATTGTGTTCTTTGTGTTTAGGATCTCCCGTAGACAGTACTCTCTTTATAGAAATGACAGCACTAGTTGTACCAACTATATCAGGCAATCTTCCTTTGATTCCCATCAGCAGGGAACTTGCTTCTAATTTGCCAAATCTACGTTTGGCAGATAAAAATTTGTTCGACTGTCGTCCAGTAGAAATATTAATAGGGGCAGATTTATATCCGAAAATACTTCTTCCAGGATTACAATCCAATATTTTAGGTTCGCTAGTTGCCCAAAAAACTGTTTTCGGCTGGGTCATTACAGGTCCGGTCCCTACAAGCATAACTCCTTCAAGAAGAGTAACGACATTTGCAACCAACGTTTCTCACTCCCCTCGTAACACACCTTTTCGTTTCTGGAAACTAAACCATTCGCTACATGCATAGATTTCGCTGATCTTTTCAATTTAAAATCCTTTACAGGGCGTTGTTGTGCAATTACGAAGGGCTACGTATGTGTATCCGTTTGTTTTTCTACGAAAGCAATACATCTTGACGCTACCACAGATTTATATCCAATGAATGATTGTCCTGAGAATCGTATGGCATTAACATCAGGTCATTTTTGATAAGTGTCTCCGATCCTAGCACCTCCTGAACCTCTTATAGATGAATCTCCTCTGAATATCGAGAATCGGCATTGTAGATTAAAAGCGTCTACTCAAATCTACTTACGGCAGAAAGAAGAGTACGTTAAAAATATCCATAAACGGTATAAATGGCTGTATCTAGAGCGCGATATTCAAACGGATGATATTATAGCAATTCAAAACAAACAATTACCTCCCACAACGTGGAAATTAGTTCGTGTAACTCACGTTTATCCCGGCACCAAGGGTCGCGCCCTCGTCGCCTATGTATAAACGAAATTGTAAGACGACCAGTAGACTAGTTGGTCAATTTGGCCATTTTAAATTGTTAGTTCTTTTCACTTCGCGACGTCTCTATCTTTTCACAGAATGGAAAATATTTGTATGACGGCCGCCACTCTTCCCGATTATGAGGATCTCGTCCCCATATCCGGCAAGGAGAGAGACGAACTTCCGGCTACAACCATCACAGGAGGTATACAATCCCTATCTGGAAATTACCCCATACACAAGTTCCTAGTGATAACAAATCGGCAGCTGACACTCCCATGTACCACATTCTATCAGTGCTATCTTCCTAACATACAAAGGAGCCAAACCAGGCCGGGAGCACTGGACCTGCCCCTCTTTTAGAGGAAATCAAAGAATCAGGTCCCAGTGTAATACCTATGAAAGCACATAAAGGAGTGAAACAGGCTTCCCGTATTCGGTACAACTAACCATGTTTGGTTGGTGGTGCTTTCGAAAGGTGACCTGTTTGGCCTCTTTCTGAGTGCAGCCATACGGTGTCCCTGCTGACCTGCTGATTACTGAGCTCCAAACCATTTTTTCCAAATTATGCAATTGGCTTGGCTCACCGAGCATACTTTTATATTGAAATTTTAAAACTTCATTACTTTATTGCAACATAGCAAGATGTTGCAAGGCTGGCGGCAATGTTTAATTAAGAATCACTATTGTTCTTATATTTTTCTAATTCCAATTAATTTTAATTGTATTCACATACCTTATAATTCTTGTACTACGTTTAAATACAACTTTGTGGTTTTAGTACAAATTGCTAATGTCAAGATTATAACTAACGAATTAAGCATTGAGCGCCACTTTGCAACACCTACGCTTTTCTCGTTACATCGTAACGATTAGATTAATATCATAGAATTCGTTTCTGGATTACGTCCACTGCACCAGCATATCTAAGGTAACAATATTATTTACGATAATATTACCAAAATTACTAACAATAAAACCCAAGTCAATATTGACAACATCAAAACTAAAGCATTTTGTGTTTTTTATTTTCTATTTCTATTTTTATTTTTTATTGCTACGCAAACACCGATTATAGCCGCTATATTTGGGCCTGCCATTACCATATTCAAATTCAAAACTTGAAAAAAACGGTGAATAATGTAGCCAAAATCATCAAAGTAACGTACATAGGGAGGTACCGTTATATAGCAGCTACGAAGACCTGGACCTGCAGAGACAATTTTCTGTCACAAGCTGTAGCTTTCGTTACGAACTTCAAGTACGACATCTCAAACATTTTCGTTGAGTATTGTACCTAAAATCGTCAAAATACCGAATATAAGAAGGTACTGATATATGGGGCCTATACGAAGACCTGGACCTGCATAGACAATTTTCTGTCACAGACTGTAGTTCCCATTACGAACTCTTTATACATAATTTGATACTACTACGGCGAATAACGACGCTAAAATCATCAAAATACCGAATATTGGGAGGTACCGTTATATGGGGGCTATACGAAGACGTGACTTGCATAGACAATTTTCTGTCAAAGGCCCATTTACGAACTTTACCTTAAATAAACATGTGTGTAAAATTTTAGCCTTATATCTCAATTCGTTCGAAAGATAGCGTGATTACAACAGGCAGACAGACGGACATGGCTAAATCGTCTTAGAATTTTACGCTGATCAAGAATATATATACTTTGTTGGGTCTAAGATCATTATTTCGATGAGTTACAAACGGAATGACAAAATGAATATACCCTCCATAGTATGGTGGATGGTATAAAAACAAATTACTGAAACAGTAAGGAGACAAAAGAAAAGAGAACAATTAGTGGAAAATGCAAATTGTGAAATTCAACTAAAAAGATATTATATGCTCCGAAACTACAAGGCAACTTGATTTCTATTAGCATAGCAGTTGACAATGGATATACTGCCACATTTAATTCTGATGGAGTGCAAATAAAGATAGCCATGGTTATATTGTTTTTAAAACATACAAAAGAGACAATTTATTTTTTATATGGTATGGTATTTCTTATTACGTATGGATCCGACGTGTGTATTTATGCAGTAAACAACAAGGATATGTTGTCTTGTTAAAAGGTCTTGTTAATTGCATAAAGATTAAACAAGCAAAAGATTTAGGTCTTGCAATTTCCAAAATTTACTGAAAACGTTCCGAACATGTATTGGAGCTAATTCATTCAGACGTCTGTGGCCCGAGGAATATATCTTCAGTAGGTGGGTCGAAATACTTTGTCGCCTTTGTCGACGATAACACAAGAACTATATTCGTTTACTTTATGAAGATAAAAGATGTAATATTTGAAAATTTTAAAATATTTACGCAGTTCAACGTCAAACAGGAGAAATAATAACAAGTAAAAACAGCTCCACCAAGAAGAGTATTAAACCTCTCAATTAAGAAAGTACTTAGCTCCACCGCCACGCTAAGGCTTATTCCTAGGAGGAGTAGGCCATGTTAATTGTTGTATAGCATTTTATTTTAAATAATATGTACAAACTAACATAAAACGAACGTAATATGAGTTTGTTATTCAATAAGTATTTTTTATTTTGAAGAAATACATTTTAAAATGTATAAAAGTATATACGAAAATTTTGATTTATTTTAGAACAATAACATTGAGTATTTCTTTAATATTAATCTATATTTGGATTCAATTCAATTTAGAATTTTTGGAACTTTCCCTATATTGCGATTACTATACCGTCATGATGGATATGTCCAGTTGGATAAGTCTTACAAATAATATCACCATGTGGTATATTAGAGAAAGCCCAATCTATTTGAGTTTCTTGCTTTGTTGTGTGCACATATCTGTATAAAAGGGAAAGAATTCCTTTCATACAAAATAGTGTATCTGTTATGCTCTGTGTGCTTCGCCTGCACATATTAAAGTCACCAATAATTATTAGTTTTTGGTCGTGTTGCCAATCAATTTCATTCAGAGACTCGAATAGCACCTGTCGAAAGGTCGTTTCCGGAAAAGAAGGGTTTCTGTATAAAATCATTAATATTATATCTTTATATCTCTCGTTGACGCATTATTTCCGTCAACTCATAAAATTCGAAAAGATCCTAGAACCAACAATTAGTCCGTTAGGATTAAACGTTTTATCACTAAAAGCCATCTATCGCCTACCGGTGGAAGTTATTTGAATTCCACCAAATGGATTAATGCTCTTAAAATCTTGTTTTAATCGAGCATCCAAGTGACCTAGCATCCTTGATCCTACAATTGATATTTCATCAATAATTATTAGATTTACATTTATTAATTTTTAAATTATTGTGTTAACCATGTCGCTACTAAGTGGCCGAAGTTCTCCCGAATATTAGTTAACCGGCAGGCAGGACACGTAACGTTGATCCTCCAATACCAAATGCAGTTTTTCTAGTTGGCGATGTTAGTAAAACATTAGGCATTTCTGGATTACTTCCAGGAATAGAATAAATTCAGATTGGAAAATTGCTCTAATTAAACGGCTTTTACCTACACCAGTATCACCACCTATGTATTCATAGAAAGTTTTTTCTTTTTCAACAACATTATGTTAAATATGATGCAAATATGCACGATGTATAACATTTAGAGATCTTATGTCCGCAAGAACATCTCTTTCAATAACCAATGGAGGTAACTTTATAAATCTAATATCATCGTTAGTATCCGGGTCATTATTGTGATCAACATCGAAAATATTCATATTATTATCAATCAGGACATGAAACTCTTTACCCAGCATATAAGAAGCTAAGATGTTATTAACAATTTCATTATTTTCGGCGTTATCTTCATATTTTACTTGCAACTATATTTCTTCAAGTTTTCCTTTCTTATACAACTCAAATTGTGATCGGTTTTCTTCAATGGTGCTCTTGTGGGTAAGCAAGTATTCTAATTGTCATTTTGTAATAAGTCATCACCTTCATTTCTCCAAGGCAAATCCTAGTCCTCCCTATTTGTTTCAACTTTGTAAAAAGGAAATCTTTTAACTTTCCTTTTGTACACGTATCCCGAGTAATTTTTTAGTCGGATGGGGGCACCAACTTGATCCAAATTGGTATCATCGTTCTTAAAGAAACCTTCCTCTTCTTCTTGGTAGCATGATTTTTTTAATTTTCGGGAACAGCTGTAGTAAGCACCGAAGCATGCCAAACGCATGTTTTTAAATATATCGGGTCTTTGAATGTAATGATCGAGTATGTTTGTCTTAAATATATTAGTTGAATCTCTTTCGAGAGTTTGTAGCTCTTGCTTCGATTTTATCATACGCACTCGTTTCTCAGGAGCAAATGTGTTGATATAGACTTCTGCAATGCTACATTGTGACAAATTCATGCCGATGCATCTTGAGCTGATTCTTCAGATGATGAACTTATTTCCATTATGTTGAAGCCTCTCTTTTACTAAATAATGGACATCTCTAATTTCAGCCATAGCTTCTTGCATCAGTCTCGAAACTCTTCTATTCGATTTTTTAATATAATTAATGATGTATGATGCACAAGCATATGTATCAAAGATGAACAGAATATCCATTATAGATTATATGTATTGATTGCTCTATCCCTAAATGTTCTTTTTAAGAACATTTGTGGTTTTTTAATGGATAACCTTATATCCATTATGTATGCCGCTCTGTTTAAGTTAAGGTATCTGTGGAATAAAAACTGGTCAAAATTTTGAAGTCCTTCTACTTCATCATTTGATAAATTTGCGATAAGCGATGTACTTATTTTAGCCAAGTTTTCCTTATGTAGGTTTAATACATCTGAATCAATATCTTCAGGAAGTGGAAGCAATAGTTGTGTTTGAGGCATTGGAGGATATGGAATACGAAAGCGGCAAAACTGTTGACCTCTTACCTCACGCTGACAAGTCCTGGTGTGGTTGTGACGTTGAACGTTTATAATATTTTGAATACACCACTGGATGGAATGTAGCATCATCAACAATGTTTAATTGAGGTGCGTTATTTAACCAGTATATTCCATGTAGATGGGGAGATCCTCGTGTTGAAATTCTATTCTCCAATAAAGTTTAATAACATAATGATCTTTAAATATTCCAACAAATTTAAATAACAGTCTTCTCCCAGATAGGAATACCTAGAGCATGTTATTGGATCTGTTCGGATAAAATCATAATTTATCTAGGTTGAGTAAGATATTGATTCTTTTTCTATAACATCTTTTCCTTCCAATACTTTTACCAACATAAAGATTAATTCAAGCCATTGGGATTCAGCTGCGGATTAAGGTTTAAAATTGTAGGGAGTCCAAACAATCATGGCCAAAACATTTCTCCTTTCCCCTTCCCAATGCTGGTGACTTTCAATATATGATAGCCATCGTCATGTTGCTCAAGGTTTTGGATGAGTTGATCACCTCAAGTTTCAGCAGCAGTAAATTGTCTATTTCCATCTTTTTTTTCTCAAGCATGTAGCAGCAATATAAAACTTTTTCCACACGTGCACACCGTCTGTCATAACGCCGAACTTCAGACTTAATAATTTTTCCAATAGTAGCAGTGCATTTTTTTAACACCGCAGTATATTGACGGATATGACAGTTTATCAGAATCCTCATCCAAGAGCATATCTAATGGTCGTTGTCCCTCACCTGGGGCAATGGAAATTCTCTGTAATGGTAACGTCTTTACAGGATTATTATCTAATAATGTTTCTTGTGGATTTACTTCACCCACATCATCTTGTATGAAGTTGGTATTGTTTAACCGCGATACTTACTTGAGATCTTCAACGTTAGAAGCAAAGGGTTGTTCTTATGTACAATCCATTCTATTTAACCACTCCCTGAAAAGAACTAGTTTGTGTTTTTTGTAGAGTTCCGTAATTACAAGATATCTTCCGGCTTTGTAAATCTTCGCTGGTCTTATCGTTTCAGACATGAAACTGTATTCGTATTGTAGTCTACACTTAAGGTGAACTTGCACAACTCCAGTGTGATTGACTGTTCGCCGAAGCACATTCAGAGTTGTATTTAACTGAATTGGTACGTTAAAACGGCACCTCTTACAGCACATTGGCGATTGTATCCTAGGGAAACGATTTTCATAAAGGGTATTCTAGGTGAAACGAATCGCTGTTCTAACTGTGTTAAACCACGAAGGTCAGCTGGTATGTCTGGGAAATGTAATCCTTTAGAAAGGCATATTGAAGGTATTTTTCCATCTTGAGCAATATACATGCTATACGTATTTTAAAATTTGTATGAATTTTTTCTGATGGAAATGTTGAAGCTAGAAAGAAAACTTCAGTTAGATGTGCATATAATGTGATCTTACTGATATTTTTAATTTTTTTTAATGAACCAAAGCCCTCCGCAGCAAATACAAATTTCTGTTGGACCACTTATATCGGAGAACTCGCTCAATTGTCTTGACCTGTGTCTTATGGAGTCTGCTTGTAAAATTTCCCTGCGGGATTCTGGGGAAAGCATTCCTTTGTTGCTCGGATAATCTGTAGGTTTCGTCCTGACGATGAGCTTGATTGTTCATAGCGTCTGTTTCCCGCTCTAATTGCCTCTAAGATTCATCCTGTTTACGAAAATGGTGGCTTAATGCATCTCGTGCACGCTCCAATTGTTACATCTTGTCGGCGAAGAGAATGTTGGGCAGCATCACGTAGTTGTTCAACTCTTCGGTTAAATGAGTTATGCCTCCTCAATTGCCGAGAAACTCGGTCTCTTTTCCGTTCCTCTTCGTGGAAATTTATATTTAGCCGCCTGGTTGCTATAGACATAGCATTTCTACGTCTGTCAGATGGATTGCGTTCACGGTATTCATTTATTCGATTTGTTGCTAGTCTTTGGCGTTGTAAAGAAGATTGCTTGCGTAGTATAGACATATTTATATAATTAAATAGATAAATAGTTGTATACATAGTAAAATCGTATTTAAACTGTATTAACATTATTTATGGCACTGTTATATATTTTAACTGTTTTTAACTTTATTTGTGACACTTGTGGCACTGTTATATTTTAACTGTTGCATAACTGTGTTCTCTCTGTCGGACTGTTCACTACTAAACACTAAAGTAAACAAGTTAAAAACAGTAAGTTCGGCCGGGCCGAAATTTGAATACCCTCCACCATTTGGAACGAATTTGGAAATAAAATCCTGAAAAAAAAACTTTGTTAAATTTTATAAAAATACAGAATATTGCCTTTATATTGGTGCCTAAACGAAGTGAACCCACACAGGCATTATTTGTCATAAGTCATTACCAAATTCAAATTCGGAACTTGCAATAAACGGTGAATAATGTATAGAATATAGGGAGGTACCGTTATATCGGAGCTGTGCGAAGACCTGAACCTGCGTAGACAATTTTTTGTCATAGGCTGTAGCATCCATTACGAACTTCAAATACGACATTTCAAACAATTTCGGTGAGTATTATGCGTAATTTGAAAAAAAATTTAGTGAATAAAGACGCTGAAATCACCAAAATACCGAATATAGGGAGGTACCGTTATATGGGAGCTATACGAAGACCTGGACCTGCATAAACAAATTTCTGTCACAGACTGGAGTTTCCATTACGAACTCTAAATGCGTAATTTGAAAAAAATTTGGTGAATAAAGACGCTAAAATCATCGAAATACCAAATATCGGGAGGTACCGTTATATGGGGGCTATTCGAAGACGTGGACGTGAACAGAAAATTTTCTGTCTTAGGCTGGTAACAATTATGTGAGGCTATATGGAAATGTGGCCTTTATAAGCAGAGTGGTGTCTCACAAGGGAGAACCTTTGAAATGTTAGAATAGAACAATTGTCTAAGAAAATGTGGCTTAAATTTGCAAAATACTGAATATATGGAGGTACGGCTATATGTGGGATATAGGGCAACATGGAACCATATAGACAATGTTCTGTCACAAAAGATAGAACCCATTGCGAAATCAAAGTACCGAAGTTTAAAAAAATCTGTTAGAAAATGAGACCCACATTTTAGGAGCATTAGGAGGTACCGTTATATGGCGGCAATACCTAAAAACCTTAACCAACATGGCCGAACTTAACCTGTAGACGGGCAGACGCACTCATGTGCAAAATTACATCTTTCGAAAGATAACGTGATTACAATATCTATATATGTTTTTGTTATACTTTTACGCTGATCTATAATATATGCTTTGTAAGGTCCACCTTAAATATTCCGAGAAATTACAAACGGAATGACACTTTTAATGTACACTCCAAGGTATAGTGGGGGTATTAAAATACCGAATATAAGGAGGTACCGATGTAAGGGTGCTATAAGATGACGTTGACATGAATATGGAATTTTGTGTCATATGCTTAGAATATATAGCGAGCTTCAAATACGAAATTTGAAAAAAATCCGGTGATGTACAAATACGAAATTTGAAACAATTCCGGTGAATAATATGGCTAAAATTATAAAAAATACTGAATATCGGGAGGTACCGTTATATGGGTTATATACGAAGACGTCGACCTGAATATGCAATTTTGTGTCATAAGCTGTAGAATCTATTGCGAACTTCAAATCCGAAATTCCGTTGAATAATGTGGCTAAAGTTATCAAAATACCCAATATCGGGAGGCACTGTTATATGGAGGCTATACGGAGACGTGGACCTGAATAAATAACTTTTTTGTCAAGGGCTTTAATAACCATTACGATCTTCGAATATCGGGAGGTACCGTTTTATGGGTGCTATACGAAGACGTGTACCTGAAATTGCAATTTAGTGTCATATGCTGTATTGCGAACTCCAAACACGACATTTGAAACAATTCCGGAGAATAATGTAGCTAAAATCATCAAAATACCGAATACTGGGAGGTACCGTTTATGGGAGCTATATATATATATTGATATTACGAGGAGTTACAAACGGAATGACATTGTGGAGGCTATAGAATTCTGTGAAGTGAAAATGGACGCAAGTATCTTAATAAAGATTTCGATGCATATTTGCAGGAACAGGGTATTCTGCGTCAGTTAACAGTTGCTTATACACCACCACCAAAACCGTGCTGCCGAACGTACAAATCACACGTTAGATCCTATTGCGAACTTCAAACACGAAATTTGAAACAATTCCGGAGAATAATGTAGCTAAAATCATCAAAATACCGAATACTGGGAGGTACCGCTTATGGGAGGTACCGCTATGAGAGCTATACGCAAACGTGAACCGACACGGCCCATTCTCGCACTTAGCCTGCCTACTGAAAAACGTACATGTATGCAAAATTTTTCAGACAGGCAGACGAACTGACAGACAGACGGACATCTATAAATCGATAATGAATTTTACGCTGATCCAGAATATATATATATATATATATATATACAGAATATTGCCTTTATATTGGTGCCTAAACGAAGTGAACCCACACAGGCATTATTTGTCATAAGTCATTACCAAATTCAAATTCGGAACTTGCAATAAACGGTGAATAATGTATAGAATATAGGGAGGTACCGTTATATCGGAGCTGTGCGAAGACCTGAACCTGCGTAGACAATTTTTTGTCATAGGCTGTAGCATCCATTACGAACTTCAAATACGACATTTCAAACAATTTCGGTGAGTATTATGCGTAATTTGAAAAAAATTTAGTGAATAAAGACGCTGAAATCACCAAAATACCGAATATAGGGAGGTACCGTTATATGGGAGCTATATATATATATATATATATATATATATATATATATATATATATATATATATATATATATATATATATATATATTCTGGATCAGCGTAAAATTCATTATCGATTTATAGATGTCCGTCTGTCTGTCAGTCCGTCTGCCTGTCTGAAAAATTTTGCATACATGTACGTTTTTCAGTAGGCAGGCTAAGTGCGAGAATGGGCCGTCATCAGAAATGTTTAATTGAGGTGCGTTATGTAACCAGTATATTCCATGGGGAGATCCTCGCTGTTGAAACTCTTTTCTCAAGTAATGTTCAATAACATAATGGTCTTTAAATATTCCATCATTGGACCTGAAAAATTTAAATAAATGTCTTACTCTCTGATAGAAATACCTAGAGCATGTTATTAGATCTCTTCGGATAAGATCATATTTTTTCTGGGTTGAGTAAGATATTGCTTCTTCTTCATTAAAATCTTTTCCTTCCAAAATTTTTACCAATTTAATGTAATTCTGGCCATTGGGATTCAGCTGCGAATATAGTTCTAAAAATGTCGGTAGTCCTAGCTGTCTAATCATGGCCAAAACATATTTATTTTTTTCCCTTCCCAATGAGCTGGTGGCTATCGTACGCCTTTAAATATATAATAGCCGTCGTCATGTTGCACAAGGTTTGGATAAGTTAATCATCTAGAATTTAAGCAGCAGTAAATTGTCTAATTCCAACTTTTTTTCTCAAGCATGTGGAAATGCTACTATAGCAATATAAGACTTTTTCCACACGGGCACACCGTCTGTCATAACGCCGAACTACAAACTTAATAATTTTTCAAATAGTAGCAGTGCAATTTTTTACCACCGCTGTATATTGAAGTATGGTACAGTTTCTCAGAATCCTCATCCAAGAGCATATCTAATGGTTGCTGTCCCTCACCTGGGGCAATGGAAATACTCTGCAATGGTAAATTCTTTACAGGATTATTACCGAATCATGTTTCTTGTGGATTTACTTCACCCACATCATCTTGTATAAAGGTGGCATTGTTTAACCGCGATACTAACTCGAGATCTTCAACGTTAGAAACAAAGGGTTGTTCTTATTTACAATCCATGCTATTTAACCAATCGCTAGAAGAACTATGTTGTGTATTTTGTATTTACCGTATTTATAAGATATCTTGCGGCTTTCTAAATCTTCGCCGGGCATATCGCTTCAGTCATGAAACTGTGTTCGTATTGTAGTCTACGCTTAAGGTAAACTTGCACAACTTCAGTATGATTGACTGTTCGCGGAATCACATTCAGAGTTGTATTTAACTAAATTGGTACGTTAAAACGGCACCTCTTACAGCACATTGGCGATTGTATCCTAGGGAAGCGATTCTCATAAAGGGTATTCAAGGTGAAACGAATCGCTGTTCTAACTATGTTAAACCACAAAGGTCATCTGGTATATCTGGGAAATGTAACCTTTTAGAAAGGCATATTGAAGGTATTTTTCCACCTTGAGCAACATACATGATATACGTATGGAATTTTTTCTGATGGAAATGTTGAAGCTAGAAAGAAAAATTCAGTTAGATGTGCATATTTCTGCAATAATGTGATCTTACTGATATTTTTAATTTGTTTAATGAACCAAAGCCTTCCGCAGCAAATACAAATTTCTGTTGGACCCCTGATTATATCGTAGAACTCGCTCAATTGTCTTGACCTGTGTCGTATGGAGTGTGCTTGTAACATTTCCCTGCGGGATTCTGGGGAAAGATTTTGTTAGCACTTCTCTTCGACTGAAGGCTATTTTAACGTTCACGATTGTAAGGATTCATCCAATGAATTAAGACACGACAATGTCTAATCCTATTCTACTCCTGAAATTCCTGACTAGCAACTCGTCGCACTTCGCGACGTTGTTCAGTATTACGGACTGGTTCAATTGTGCGATAAGTTACATCGTGTCTTCGAACATTGCGACGTTGTGAGTCCAATTCACGTTCGGTTTGTCTCTAGTTCTCATTACGTCTACGTTGGGAACGACGAAAAGTACCCCCCGCCCCCTTTTGCTCAAGTTGTCTGTACGTTTCATCCTGCCGACGAACTTGACGGTTTAGAACATCTCTCTCGCTCCATTTCTCTATACAATTCATCTTGCCTACGAGCCTCTCTCTCTCGTTCTTTTTGTCTACAAACTTCATCCTGCCGAAGAGCTTAGTGATAAAATGCATCTCTTTCTCGTTCTAGTTCTATAATTTTCACCTTGGCGACGGACCTGGTGATTTAATGCGTTTCTCGTTCTTGTTGTCTAAAATCTTATCCTGCTGGAGAGCCTGGTAATTGAAGGCACCTCTTTCTCGTTCTTGTTGACCATAAACTCCATCCTGGCGACGAACCTGGTGACTTAATGCATCTCTCTCGCTCCAATCTTCTATAGACTTCATCCAGGCGACTAACTCGATGACTTAATGTATCCCTATCTCGTTTTAATTGCCTCTGGGATTCATCTTCCCGACGAACAGAGCGTTGTGCAGCATTTCTTTGTTGCTCGGATAATCTGTAGGTTTCGTCTTGACGACGAGCTTGATGGTTCATCTTCCCGACGAACAGAGCGTTGTTCGGATAATCTGTAGTTTTCGTCCTGACGACGAGCTTTGTGGTTCATAGCGTCTCTTTCCTATGGACGGTATATTAAGTTGGCCATTCCGTTTGTAACTCCTCGAAATGTCCATGTTAGATCCAACGATGTTTATATATTCTGGATCAGCGTAAAATGCTAAATCGATCTATCAGGTTAAGTTCGAAAGTGGGCCGTGTCGGTTCACGTTTTCGTATTTGATGATTTTAGCTACATTTTCCGGAATTGTTTCAAATTTCGTATTTGAAGTTCGTAATGCATATTAAAGCCCTTGACAAAAAATTACTTATGCAGGTTCACGTCTTCGTGTAGCCCCCATATAACAGTACCTCCCGATATTCGGTATTTTGTTTATTTTTTTGCCACATTTTTCACCGGAATTGTTTAACATTTCGTATTTGAAGTTCGCAATAGTTTCTACAGCATATGACACTAAAATGCATATTCAGGTCCACGTGTTCGTCTAGCACCCATATAACGGTACCTTCCGATATGTGGTATTTTAATGATTTTAGCGCCATTATTCACCCTAATTGTTTCAAAGTTCGTATTTGAAGTTCGTAATGGATACTAAAGCCTTTGCAAAAAATTAATTATGCAGGTCCACATCTTCGTGTAGCCCCCATATAACATTACCTCCCAATATTCGGTATTTTGATAATAATTTGCTTATACTCCTAAGCAATCTTCTTTGCAACGCCAAAGACTAGCAACAAATCGGTACCGTGAACGCAATCTCGGCAATTGAGGAGGCACAACTCATTTAACCGAAGAGTTGAACAACTACGTGATGCTGCCCAACATTCTCTTCGCCGACAAGATGCATTAAACAAACATTTTCGTAGACAGGATGATTCTTACAGCAATTAGAGCGGGAAACAGACGCTATGAACCATCAAGCTCGTCGTCAGGACGAAACCTGCAGATTATCCGAGCAACAAAGGAATACTGGACAAAGCTCTGTTTGTCGGTAAAATGAATCCCAGAGGGATTTGGAGCGAGAGAGAGATGTATTAAGTTACAAGCAGACTCCATAAGACACAGGTCAAGACAGTTGAGCGAGTTCTACGAGATAATCAGGAGGGTCCAACAGAAATTTGTATTAGCTGCGGAGGGCTTTGGTTCATTAAACAAATTAAAAATATCAGTAAGATCACATTCTTGCGGAAATATCTTCATCTAACTGAAGTTTTCTTTCTAGCTTCAACATTTCCATCAGAAAAAAATCCATAAAAATTTTGAGATACGTATATCATGTATATTGCTCAAGGTGGAAAAATACCTTCAATATGCCTTTCTAAAAGATTACATTTCCCAGATATACCAGCGGACCTTCGTGGTTTAACATAGTTAGAATAGAGATTCGTTTCACCTAGAATACCCTTTATGAGAATCGTTTCCCTAGGATACAATCGCTAATGTGCTGTAAGAGGTGCCGTTTTAACGGAACATTCAATCAAACTGATGTTGTGCAAGTTCACCTTAAGCGTAGACTACAAGACGAACACAGTTTCATGACTGAAACGATAAGTCCGGCGAAGATTTACAAAGCCGCAAGATATATTGTAAATACGGAACTCTACAAAAACACAACATAGTTCTTTCTAGCGACTGGTTAAATAGCATGGATTGTACATAAGAACAACCCTTTGCTTCTAACATTGAAGATCTCGAGTTAGTATAACAACTTCATACAAGATTATGCGCGTAAAGTAAATCCACAAGAAACATTATTAGATAATAATCCTGTAAAGAATTTACCATCACAGAGAATTTTCATTGCCAAATGTGAGGGACAACGACCATTAGATATGCTCTTGGATGAGGATTCTGAGAAACTGTCCTATCCTTTAATATACTGCGGTGTTAAAAAATGCACTGCTACTATTGGAAAAATTATTAAGTCTGAAGTTCGGCGTCTTGACGTGTGGAAAAAGTTTTATATTGCTATAAAAAATTAAAAATTTCCCGCATTAAAAATATCATTTCCACATGCTTGAGAAAAAAAGTTAGAAATAGACAATTTACTGCTGCTGAAATTTTAGATGATTTACTTATCCAAAACCTTGTACTACGATGGCTCTCACATATTTAAAGGCGTACGATAGTAACCAGCTCTTATATGTATATATATATATATATATATATATATATATATATATATATATATATATATATATATATATATATATATATATATATATATATATATATATATCACTTTGCTAATAAAGGCCACATTCCCATATAGCCTTATATAATTGTTACCACATAAATTTGGTATTTTGCTTTTAAAATTTTGCCAAAATATTCAAAGAAATTGTGTTAAATTCGGTATCTAAACTTCGCATTTGTTCTTACCTCCAGTGGCATGACACTAAATAATTCTGGATATTCGATGTTTTGGTTATTTGTCCAAATTTGATCGGATTTGGTAAAAACAGGTTCTACATATGTGCATATACCCTTTGTATAGGTAAATTGAATAATTCGACCATATTCGGCGAAAGTCGGTCACAATTTGGAAATATACCTGTAGGATTGATTTGTTTCGTTTGGCAATATTTCGACAGAGCCTTTTTTTAATAAATTTTAGGTCCAGGTATACGACATTTAAATATATTGATATTGTCATAAAATGTCGTAAAATGGTAGAAAACTTAATGGTGTTTTAAAAAATTAATAAGTAAATGTAGGCATAACTATTATTAAACACCATAACACAGGACCTACCTGATAAATATTTGTTCCAACAATATTACCTAAATACATTATATGTTGTATTTTACCGTGTAGTGGGCTACATGTATTGTTAAATGTTCAATTTATTTTGATTCTATTGGTAGATTTGGAGTATGGTTTGATAGGGTTTTAGTAGCAGCACGGTTCCGCAGCTGTAGCAACACCTTCTGGCAAAATATTTTGGTTCAGTTTCGTATGGACTGACATCGATCCGGACATCTCCACTAACGTGCGATTTGCACTTTCGGCAACAGCGTTTTGTTGTGGTGTATAAGCCACTGTTAACTGACGCAGAATGCCCTGTTCCTGCAAATATGCATCGAATTGCGAATCGCCTCCACTTTTTCTGGGCTCGTTTTGATGCCATCTCTAGATACAGCGAAGCCAATATATTCAACACTTTCCTTAAAAAAGTGAGATTCGAGAAACTCTCATGTTGGCTTCAAGCAATCTAGTCAAGACCCACGAAATGTGTCTAATGTGGTCTTCCTCGTTTTCGGAAAAAATTATAACATCGTCCACATAAACATAACATGTCTTTCCGATTTGTTCTCTCAAGACATCATCAATGGCTCAGGCCAAAAGGAAGTCTACAAAATTCATATTTTCCGTTTGCCACCGAAAATGAAGTTTTCTCCCTATCTTGGTCTTAGAGAGTAATCTTATGAAATCCTGATTTGAGGTCGAGAGTTGTAAAGTACCTTGCTTTGCCAAGGTTTGCTAGTATTGCTCTCACCTCTGGAATCTGATATTTATCATCGACTGTAATATTATTTAGTTTTCTGTAATCAATGACGATACGTTATTTAATGTTTCCTTGCTCATCCTTTCCCTTCTTCTCAACAACCCAGATAAGGTATGGGTACCTAGAAGCCCTTATTATTCCATTTTTTAACAACTCCTTTATTTCAGAATTTACAAATTCCGCCACACCCATTGGGTATGGGTAGAGCTTGGAATACGTGGGATCAGTCGTAGTAGTACGAATTGTGGCCACGATATTCGTATTGTATGGAAGTGCCTAGTCTCACTTTTTTAAGGAAAGTGTTGCATATCTTGGCTTCACCGTATCTAGAGATGGCATCAAAACGAGCCCAGAAAAAGTGGAGGCGATTCGCAATTACGAACAGTCCACTACGCTTTATAATATCAGCTCATTTCTAGGCCTGACAAGTTATTACAGATGTTTCATTAAAGACTTTGCTGCAATAGCAAAACCTCTGTATGACATTTTAAAAGGGGAGAATGGGAAGGTTAGCGCATCTCAATCAAGGAAACATAAGATTAATTTTGATGACAATCAACTCCATGCTTTCCAAAGGTTGAAAGAAATCTTTGCCTCCGAAGGTGTCTTACTGTTATACCCTGATTTTAAAAAGCCATTTGATTTGACAACAGACGCTTCGGCATTAGGACTAGGGGCAGTGTTGTCTCAAGGTGGTAGGCCTATAACAATGATTTCCAGATCATTGACCAAAAGGGAGCTAAATTATGCCACTAATGAGCGTGAATTATTAGCTATTGTTTGGGCTCTAGGAAAATTGAGAAATTACCTTTATGGTGTTAGCAACTTGAACATCTTTACGGACCACCAACCCCTTAAGTTTGCAGTCTGAGACAAAAACCCAAACGCCAAAAACAAACGTTGGATGGCCTTTGTTGATGAACATAACGCCTAAATCTTCCACAAACCTGGAAAAGAAAATTATGTGGCAGACGCCCTCTCAAGACATGCGATACATTGTTTGGAATTAAATTCACACGACGCCGTGAATCCAGAATCTCAGATCTTATATGCACTGGAAGATGATATGTCATCAGAGGTAGCGACAGTACACAGTGAGATATCTTTGACTCATACGATTGACGCAACTGACAAACCAGTCAACTGTTTCAAGAACCAGATTATACTCCACGAGGCGAACTTTCCTAAAACCAGAAAGTTCATCATTTATTCGGAGAAAGTCCGTCATATGATTGACTTCACTGACAAGAACACTCTAGTCAATGATGTGAAGTTACTAGTCAGCCCAAATGTTGTAAATGCCATTCATTGCAATCTACCTATTCTTGCGTGCATCCAGCACGAATTGGTAAGTCTTTTTCCAGGAACAAAATTTTGGCATTGCAAGAATATGGTTCAGGATATTTTTTATAGAAATCAACAAAGAGAGATAGTTGTTACTGAACATAATCGTGCTCATAGAGCAGCGCGGGAAAACGTGAAACAAATTCACTCAGACTATTACTTGCCAAATATGGGTAGGATAGCAAACGAAGTTGTGGCAAACTGTAGACTATGCACCAAAGCCAAATACATTAGGCACCCCAGGAAACAGGAGATGGGTTCAACACCGTTACCCTGCTATGTTGGTGAGATGCTGCATATCGATATATTTTCCACAGATAAGAAATATTTTCTAACCTGTGAATATAAATTTTCAAAGTTCGCTATAGTACAGACTATACCTTTACGAACCATAGCGGACCTAAAAGGTCCAATTTTACAATTAATCAATTTCTTTCCTCATACGAGGAATGCCTACTGCGACAATGAACCTTCATTAAAGTCCGATACAATAGGATCCCTATTACGAGACCAATTTGGTGTCAATATTTCCTACGCACCCCCACTTCATAGTGCTTCAAACGGCAAGGTGAACGCTTTCACAGTACCCTTTCAGAGATCTCAAGATGCCTCAAATTAGGAAAACAAGATTGAGAGGACGGTTGATCTAATCCTACTTGCAACAGTGAAATATAACCGAACCATACACTCAGTGACAAACCAAAGACCAATAGACATAATTCACTTTTCATCAGAAGATGGTAAAGAGAAGGTGAAAGAAGGATTAACTAACGCTCAACTGACTTCGTTAGAAAGAAACAACACCTCTCAACAGAACAGATCATTTAATGATGGATACAGAGTGATGGTAAGGAACAATAAACGGTTATGTAATAAACTAACCCCCATATATTCTGAGGAAATTGTTGAAGCAGATCTAGGAACAACTGCTCTTATACAAGGGAGGGTAGTCCACAAAGACAATTTAAGATAAAACGAACTCACCCTTACTACCTTTTTTTGAATAAATTACCTCTTTCAACTGATTTTGACAATGATACTATCCATCCGTCCAACGACAGCAACACTAATGGACTATTCCAACAGTAAATACATCCTGATTACAGACAGCAACGTGATTATTTGGAGAGATTTTGACTACTTGAGACATACAACAAACTTAATATTGCATTCTGAAATCGCAGATAAAACTGAAAGCCTCATTAAACACTTTTCTTTATCACACATGGTTAAATTACTAAATTCCGATACAATGCGGATACGAGACCTTTTAACAACTTTAGAAGTTCACCACAGACATGCAAGGAGCATCAATGTGATAGGAACAACTCTTAAAATAATAGCTGGAACGCCTGACTTTGATGACTTCGAGGGACTTAAATTTAAACAACAAGAAATCACAAACGCTATGAACAGACAAATATCAATAAACACAAAAACTCAGGAACAAATTAATAAATGTAGCTAAAATCATCAAAATACCGAATACTGGGAGGTACCGTTTATGGGAGCTATACGAAAACGTGAACCGACCCGGTCCATTCTCGAACTTAACCTGCCTACTGAAAAAATATACATGTGTGCAAAATTTTAGCCTTTAATCCAATTTTGTTCGAAAGATAGCGTGATTACAAAAGACAGGCAGACGAACTGACAGACGAACATCGATAAATCGATTTAGAATTGTACGCTGATCCAGAATATATAATCTTTGTGGGGTCTAACATGAGTATTTCGAGGAGTTACACACGGAATGACAAACTTAATATACCCTCCATAGTATGGTGGAGGGTATAAAAATTCTACGAAGTGACAATGGACGCGAGTAACTTAATATAGCATACAGACTCTATGATAAAGAATCTCACTGCATTATTGAGAAACGTGATGTAAGATTTGAAGAAAGTATATTCGAGAATTTCCCAAGTTTCGAATGTTCCCGTTGATGAAGATTCGGTAAAGATGGTTTTAATACTGCTGAAGAAGGAGAAGATATTACATGTGAAGAAGAAGAATCTGACGAAAACGCACTAAATAACGAGAACCAAATGGAAAAAACTCAATCACAAGAGGAGCTCGTTGTTTCTGACATTCAGCCACAGGGGGAGAATTCGGAAAATATTTTTCAAGGGTAATCAAAAGGATGAGGAGGTCATCCTAAAATAATTCGTGATGGTAAGCCTGGCGGACCTAAGAAGCAATATAATATGATAAATGGCTTGTCAACACAAGCAAATTTGGTTCCTCAAACTCTAACTGAAGCAGTATTTAGCAATACGTCAGCGGAATGGAAAAAAGCTATGAAGATTGAATACAATTGTTTGAATAAAAATCGAACCGGACCTTGTTTATTTGCCAACTGATAAAAATGCGATTGGATGCAAATGGGTTTATGACATAAAAGCTACGAAAAATGGTGATATAGAGCGATACAAAGCAAGACTTGTGGAAAAGGGCTGCAGCCAGAAATATGGTGTGAACTATCATGAAACATTCTCACCAGTCATACGTTATGCTAACATAAGACTTGTATTTGCCATAGCTGTTAACAAAGGTATGCATATACACCATATTGATGTTGTTAGTGCTTGTTTGAATGGTGATCTCAACGAGGAAGTATACATGCAGCAACCAAAGATGTTCTTTGATGAAATACATCTACGGTCTTAAGTAATCTGGCCATGCGTGGAATGCAAAGTTAAATTCATGTGTGAAAAAGATTGGATCCTCAAGCTGTGATAATGAATCATGCTTGTACAAAATGAAAGTAGAAGGGGAACTTGTTTTATTAACAGTATATATTGATGACTTTCTTATTGCAAATAAAGATAAAGCTTTTATCAAAAAAAGGAAACTTAAGATTAATTTTGATGAAAATCAACTCCAAGCTTTCCAAAGGTTGAAAGAAATCTTTGCCTCCGAAGGTGTCTTACTGTTATACCCTGATTTTAAAAAGCCATTTGATTTGACAACAGACGCTTCGGCATTAGGACTAGGGGCAGTGTTGTCTCAAGGTGGTAGGCCTATAACAATGATTTCCAGATCATTGACCAAAAGGGAGCTTAATTATGCCACCAATAAGCGTGGCTTATTTGCTATTGTTTGGGCTCTAGGAAAATTGAGAAATTACTTTTATGGTGTTAGAAACTTGAACATCTTTACGGACCACCAACACCTTACGTTTGCGGTCTGAGACAAAAACCCAAACGCCAAAATCAAACGTTGGATGGCCTTTGTTGATGAACATAACGCCAAAATCTTCCACCAACCTGGAAAAGAAAATTATGTGGCAGACGCCCTCTCAAGACATGCCATATATTGTGTGGAATTAAATCACACGACGCCGTGAATCCAGACTCTCAGATCATATATGCATTGGAAGATGATATGTCATCAGAGGTAGCGACAGTACACAGTGAGATATCTTTGACTCATACGATTGACGCAACTGACAAACCAGTCAACTGTTTCAAGAACCAGATTATACTCCACGAGGCGAACTTTCCTAAAACCAGAAAGTTCATCATTTATTCGGAGAAAGTCCGTCATATGATTGACTTCACTGACAAGAACACTCTAGTCAATGATGTGAAGTTACTAGTCAGCCCAAATGTTGTAAATGCCATTCATTGCAATCTACCTATTCTTGCGTGCATCCAGCACGAATTGGTAAGTCTTTTTCCAGGAACAAAATTTTGGCATTGCAAGAATATGGTTCAAGATATTTTTTATAGAAATCAACAAAGAGAGATAGTTGTTACTGAACATAATCGTGCTCATAGAGCAGCGCAGGAAAACGTTAAACAAATTCACTCAGACTATTACTTGCCAAATATGGGTAGGATAGCAAACGAAGTTGTGGCAAACTGTAGAGTATGCACCAAAGCCAAATACATTAGGCACCCCAGGAAACAGGAGATGGGTTCAACACCGTTTCCCTCCTATCATGGTGAGAGGCTGGATATCGATATATTTTCCACAGATAAGAAATACTTTCTAACCTGTGTATACAAAGTTCGCTATAGTACAGACTATACCTTTACGAACCATAGCAATTTCTTTCCTCATACGAGGAATGTCTACTGCGACAATGAACCTTCATTAAAGTCCGAGACAATAGGATCCCTATTACGAGACCAATTTGGTGTCAATATTTCCTACGCACCCCCACTTCATAGTGCTTCAAACGGCAAGGTGAACGCTTTCACAGTACCCTTTCAGAGATCTCAAGATGCCACAAATTAGAAACAAAAAGATTGAGAAGACGGTTGATCTAATCCTACTTGCAACAGTGAAATATAACCGAACCATACACTCAGTGACAAACCAAAGACCAATAGACATAATTCACTTTTCATCAGAAGATGGTAAAGAGAAGGTGAAAGAAGGATTAACTAACGCTCAACTGACTTCGTTAGAAAGAAACAACACCTCTCGACAGAACAGATCATTTAATTATGGATACAGAGTGATGGTAAGGAACAATAAACGGTTATGTAATAAACTAACCCCCTATATTCTGAGGAAATTGTTGAAGCAGATCTAGGAACAACTGTTCTTATAAAAGGGAGGGTAGTCCACAAAGACAATTTAAGATAAAACGAACTCTCCCTTACTACCTTTTTTTTGAATAAATTACCTTTTTCAACTGATTTTGACAATGATACTATCCATCCGTCCAACGACAGCAACACTAATGGACTATTCCAACAGTAAATACATCTCGATTACAGACGGCAACGTGATTATTTGGAGAGATTTTGACTACTTGAGACGTACAACAAACTTAACATCGTATTCTGAAATCGCAGATGAAACTGAAAACCTCACCTAACATTTTTCTTTATAACACATGGTTAAATTACTAAATTCCGATATAATGTGGATACGAGACCTTTTAACAACTTTAGAAGCTCATCACAGACATGCAAGTAGCATCAATGTGATAGGAACAATTCTTAAAATAATTGCTGGAACGCCTGACTTTGATGACTTCGAGGGACATAAATTTAAACAACAAGAAATCACAAACGCTATAAACAGACAAGACAACGAAGACGTGGACCTGAATATGCAATTTTGTGTCATATGCTGCAGAATCTAAATGGAAAGGTAATACGGGATCTGCCTGAAAAATATTTGTTCAAGCAATATTGCCTTCATACATTATATGTTGTATTTTACCGTGTAGTTGGCCACATGTATTGTTAAATAATTATTTTGTTTTGATTCGAGTAAATGAATACCGTGAACGCAATCCATCTGACAGGCCTAGAAATGCTTTGTGTATAGTAACCAGGCGGCTAAAGGCAAATTTCCGGAAGAATAACGAGTTTCTCGGCAATTGAGGAGGCATAACTCATTTAACGTAGAGTTGAACAACTACGTGATACTGCCCAACATTCCCTTCGCCGACAAAGTGTAACATATAGGCAATTCGAGCGTGAACGAGAAGCATTAAACAACTTCGTAGGCAGGATGAATCTTAGAGGCAAATAGAGCGGGAAAGAGACGCTATGAACCACAAAGCTCGTCGTCAGGACGAAAACTACAGATTATCCGAACAACGCTCTGTTCGTCGGGAAGATGAACCATCAAGCTCGTCGTCAGGACGAAACCTACAGATTATCCGAGCAACAAAGAAATGCTGCACAACGCTCTGTTCGTCGGGAAGATGAATCCCAGAGGCAATTAAAACGAGATAGGGATACATTAAGCCATCGAGTTAGTCGCCTGGATGAAGTCTATAGAAGATTGGAGTGAGAGAGATGCATTAAGTCACCAGGTTCGTCGCCAGGATGGAGTTTATGGTCATCAAGAACGAGAAAGAGGTGCCTTCAATTACCAGGCTCTCCAGCAGGATAAGATTTTAGACAACAAGAACGAGAAACGCATTAAATCACCAGGTTCGTCGCCAAGGTGAAAATTATAGAACTGGAACGAGAAAGAGATGCATTTTATCACCAAGCTCTTCGGCAGGATGAAGTTTATAGACAAAAAGGACGAGAGAGAGAGGCTCGTAGGCAAGATGAATTGTATAGAGAAATGGAGCGAGAGAGATGTTCTAAACCGTCACGTTCGTCGGCAGGATGAAACGTACAGACAACTTGAGCAAAAGGGGGCGGGGGGTACTTTTCGTCGTTCCCAACGTAGACGTAATGAGAACTAGAGACAAACCGAACGTGAATTGGACTCACAACGTCGCAATGTTCGAAGACACGATGTAACTTATCGCACAATTGAACCAGTCCGTAATACTGAACAACGTCGCGAAGCGCGACGAGTTGCTAGTCAGGAATTTCAGGAGTAGAATAGGATTAGACATTGTCGTGTCTTAATTCATTGGATGAATCCTTACAATCGTGAACGTTAAAATAGCCTTCAGTCGAAGAGAAGTGCTAACAAAATCTTTCCCCAGAATCCCGCAGGGAAATGTTACAAGCACACTCCATACGACACAGGTCAAGACAATTGAGCGAGTTCTACGATATAATCAGGGGTCCAACAGAAATTTGTATTTGCTGCGGAAGGCTTTGGTTCATTAAACAAATTAAAAATATCAGTAAGATCACATTATTGCAGAAATATGCACATCTAACTGAATTTTTCATTCTAGCTTCAACATTTCCATCAGAAAAAATTCCATACAAATTTTGAGATACGTATATCATGTATGTTGCTCAAGGTGGAAAAATACCTTCAATATGCCTTTCTAAAAGGTTACATTTCCCAGATATACCAGATGACCTTTGTGGTTTAACATAGTTAGAACAGCGATTCGTTTCACCTTGAATACCCTTTATGAGAATCGCTTCCCTAGGATACAATCGCCAATGTGCTGTAAGAGGTGCCGTTTTAACGTACCAATTTAGTTAAATACAACTCTGAATGTGATTCCGCGAACAGTCAATCATACTGAAGTTGTGCAAGTTTACCTTAAGCGTAGACTACAATACGAACACAGTTTCATGACTGAAGCGATATGCCCGGCGAAGATTTAGAAAGCCGCAAGATATCTTATAAATACGGTAAATACAAAATACACAACATAGTTCTTCTAGCGATTGGTTAAATAGCATGGATTGTAAATAAGAACAACCCTTTGTTTCTAACGTTGAAGATCTCGAGTTAGTATCGCGGTTAAACATTGCCACCTTTATACAAGATGATGTGGGTGAAGTAAATCCACAAGAAACATGATTCGGTAATAATCCTGTAAAGAATTTACCATTGCAGAGTATTTCCATTGCCCCAGGTGAGGGACAGCAACCATTAGATATGCTCTTGGATGAGGATTCTGAGAAACTGTACCATACTTCAATATACTGCGGTGGTAAAAAATTGCACTGCTACTATTTGAAAAATTATTAAGTTTGTAGTTCGGCGTTATGACAGACGGTGTGCCCGTGTGGAAAAAGTCTTATATTGCTATAGTAGCATTTCCACATGCTTGAGAAAAAAAGTTGGAATTAGACAATTTACTGCTGCTTAAATTCTAGATGATTAACTTATCCAAACCTTGTGCAACATGACGACGGCTATTATATATTTAAAGGCGTACGATAGTCACCAGCTCATTGGGAAGGGAAAAAAATAAATATGTTTTGTCCATGATTAGACAGCTAGGACTACCGACATTTTTAGAACTATATTCGCAGCTGAATCCCAATGGCCAGAATTACATTAAATTGGTAAAAATTTTGGAAGGAAAGGATTTTAATGAAGAAGAAGCAATATCTTACTCAACCCAGAAAAAATATGATCTTATCCGAAGAGATCTAATAACATGCTCTAGGTATTTCTATCAGAGAGTAAGACATTTATTTAAATTTTTCAGGTCCAATGATGGAATATTTAAAGACCATTATGTTATTGAACATTACTTGAGAAAAGAGTTTCAACAGCGAGGATCTCCCCATGGAATATACTGGTTACATAACGCACCTCAATTAAACATTTCTGATGATGCTACATTCCAACCAGTGGCGAACTTCATTGGCCACTTCATTTCTACTGATTCGACTTCTACTGACATTCAAAATATAACAAATATGACAAGCTTTCATATGGATTCATAGGGTTTTAGTAGGTGCACGATTCCGCAGCTGTAGCAACACCTTCTGCCCACATATTTTGGTTCAGTTTCGCATGGACTAACATTCATCGGGACATCTCCACTAACATCGGGACATCTCCACCATACAATGGAGGGTATATTAAGTTTGTCATTCCGTTGGTAACTCCTCGTAATACCAATGTTAGACAATGTATATATATATATATATATATATATATATATATATATATATATATATATATAAGATCATATTTTTTCTGGGTTGAGTAAGATATTGCTTCTTCTTCATTAAAATCTTTTCCTTCCAAAATTTTTACCAATTTAATGTAATTCTGGCCATTGGGATTCAGCTGCGAATATAGTTCTAAAAATGTCGGTAGTCCTAGCTGTCTAATCATGGCCAAAACATATTTTTTTTCCCTTCCCAATGAGCTGGTGACTATCGTACGCCTTTAAATATATAATAGCCGTCGTCATGTTGCACAAGGTTTGGATAAGTTAATCATCTAGAATTTAAGCAGCAGTAAATTGTCTAATTCCAACTTTTTTTCTCAAGCATGTGGAAATGCTACTATAGCAATATAAGACTTTTTCCACACGGGCACACCGTCTGTCATAACGCCGAACTACAAACTTAATAATTTTTCAAATAGTAGCAGTGCAATTTTTTACCACCGCAGTATATTGAAGTATGGTACAGTTTCTCAGAATCCTCATCCAAGAGCATATCTAATGGTTGCTGTCCCTCACCTGGGGCAATGGAAATACTCTGCAATGATAAATTCTTTACAGGATTATTACCGAATCATGTTTCTTGTGGATTTACTTCACCCACATCATCTTGTATAAAGGTGGCATTGTTTAACCGCGATACTAACTTGAGATCTTCAACGTTAGAAACAAAGGGTTGTTCTTATTTACAGTCCATGCTATTTAACCAATCGCTAGAAGAACTATGTTGTGTATTTTGTATTTACCGTATTTATAAGATATCTTGCGGCTTTCTAAATCTTCGCCGGGCATATCGCTTCAGTCATGAAACTGTGTTCGTATTGTATGATTGACTGTTCGTGGAATCACATTCAGAGTTGTATTTAACTAAATTGGTACGTTAAAACGGCACCTCTTACAGCACATTGGCGATTGTATCCTAGGGAAGCGATTCTCATAAAGGGTATTCAAGGTGAAACGAATCGCTGTTCTAACTATGTTAAACCACAAAGGTCATCTGGTATATCTGGGAAATGTAACCTTTTAGAAAGGCATATTGAAGGTATTTTTCCACCTTGAGCAACATACATGATATACGTATCTCAAAATTTGTATGGAATTTTTTCTGATGGAAATGTTGAAGCTAGAAAGAAAAATTCAGTTAGATGTGCATATTTCTGCAATAATGTGATCTTACTGATATTTTTAATTTGTTTAATGAACCAAAGCCTTCCGCAGCAAATACAAATTTCTGTTGGACCCCTGATTATATCGTAGAACTCGCTCAATTGTCTTGACCTGTGTCGTATGGAGTGTGCTTGTAACATTTCCCTGCGGGATTCTGGGGAAAGATTTTGTTAGCACTTCTCTTCGACTGAAGGCTATTTTAACGTTCACGATTGTAAGGATTCATCCAATGAATTAAGACACGACAATGTCTAATCCTATTCTACTCCTGAAATCCCTGACTAGCAACTCGTCGCGCTTCGCGACGTTGTTCAGTATTACGGACTGGTTCAATTGTGCGATAAGTTACATCGTGTCTTCGAACATTGCGACGTTGTGAGTCCAATTCACGTTCGGTTTGTCTCTAGTTCTCATTACGTCTACGTTGGGAACGACGAAAAGTACCCCCCGCCCCCTTTTGCTCAAGTTGTCTGTACGTTTCATCCTGCCGACGAACTTGACGGTTTAGAACATCTCTCTCGCTCCATTTCTCTATACAATTCATCTTGCCTACGAGCCTCTCTTTCTCGTTCTTTTTGTCTATAAACTTCATCCTGCCGAAGAGCTTGGTGATAAAATGCATCTCTTTCTCGTTCTAGTTCTATAATTTTCACCTTGGCGACGAACCTGGTGATTTAATGCGTTTCTCGTTCTTGTTGTCTAAAATCTTATCCTGCTGGAGAGCCTGGTAATTGAAGGCACCTCTTTCTCGTTCTTGTTGACCATAAACTCCATCCTGGCGACGAACCTGGTGACTTAATGCATCTCTCTCGCTCCAATCTTCTATAGACTTCTTCCAGGCGACTAACTCGATGGCTTAATGTATCCCTATCTCGTTTTAATTGCCTCTGGGATTCATCTTCCCGACGAACAGAGCGTTGTGCAGCATTTCTTTGTTGCTCGGATAATCTGTAGGTTTCGTCTTGACGACGAGCTTGATGGTTCATCTTCCCGACGAACAGAGCGTTGTTCGGATAATCTGTGGTTTTCGTCCTGACGACGAGCTTTGTGGTTCATAGCGTCTCTTTCCCGCTCTATTTGCCTCTAAGATTCATCCTGCCTACGAAGTTGTTTAATGCTTCTCGTTCACGCTCGAATTGCCTATATGTTACACTTTGTCGGCGAAGGGAATGTTGGGCAGTATCACGTAGTTGTTCAACTCTACGTTAAATGAGTTATGCCTCCTCAATTGCCGAGAAACTCGTTATTCTTCCGGAAATTTGCCTTTAGCCGCCTGGTTACTATACACAAAGCATTTCTAGGCCTGTCAGATGGATTGCGTTCACGGTATTCATTTACTCGAATCAAAACAAAATTATTATTTAACAATACATGTGGCCAACTACACGGTAAAATACAACATATAATGTATGAAGGCAATATTGCTTGAACAAATATTTTTCAGGCAGATCCCGTATTACCTTTCCATTTAGATTCTGCAGCATATGACACAAAATTGCATATTCAGGTCCACGTCTTCGTTGTCTTGTCTGTTTATAGCGTTTGTGATTTCTTGTTGTTTAAATTTAAGTCCCTCGAAGTCATCAAAGTCAGGCGTTCCAGCAATTATTTTAAGAATTGTTCCTATCACATTGATGCTACTTGCATGTCTGTGCTGAACTTCTAAAGTTGTTAAAAGGTCTCGTATCCACATTATATCGGAATTTATTAATTTAACCATGTGTTATAAAGAAAAATGTTAGGTGCGGTTTTCAGTTTCATCTGCGATTTCAGAATACGATGTTAAGTTTGTTGTACGTCTCAAGTAGTCAAAATCTCTCCAAATAATCACGTTGCCGTCTGTAATCGAGATGTATTTACTGTTGGAATAGTCCATTAGTGTTGCTGTCGTTGGACGGATGGATAGTATCATTGTCAAAATCAGTTGAAAAAGGTAATTTATTAAAAAAAAGGTAGTAAGGGAGAGTTCGTTTTATCTTAAATTGTTTTTTTGGCTACCCTCCCTTTTATAAGAACAGTTGTTCCTAGATCTGCTTCAACAATTTCCTCAGAATATAGGGGGTTAGTTTATTACATAACCGTTTATTGTTCCTTACCATCACTCTGTATCCATCATTAAATGATCTGTTCTGTCGAGAGGTGTTGTTTCTTTCTAACGAAGTCAGTTGAGCGTTAGTTAATCCTTCTTTCACCTTCTCTTTACCATCTTCTGATGAAAAGTGAATTATGTCTATTGGTCTTTGGTTTGTCACTGAGTGTATGGTTCGGTTATATTTCACTGTTGCAAGTAGGATTAGATCAACCGTCCTCTCAATCTTTTTTTTTCTAATTTGTGGCATCTTGAGATCTCTGAAAGGGTACTGTGAAAGCGTTCACCTTGCGGTTTGAAGCACTATGAAGTGGAGGTGCGTAGGAAATATTGACACCAAATTGGTCTCGTAATAGGGATCCTATTGTCTCGGACTTTAATGAAGGTTCATTGTCGCAGTAGACATTCCTCGTATGAGGAAAGAAATTGCTTTGGTTCGTAAAGGTATAGTCTGTACTATAGCGAACTTTGTATACACAGGTTAGAAAGTATTTCTTATCTGTGGAAAATATATCGATATGCAGCCTCTCACCAACATAGCAGGGTAACGGTGTTGAACCCATCCCCTGTTTCCTGGGGTGCCTAATGTATTTGGCTTTGGTGCATAGTCTACAGTTTGCCACAACTTCGTTTGCTATCCTACCCATATTTGGCAAGTAATAGTCTGAGTGAATTTGTTTAACGTTTTCCTGCGCTGCTCTATGAGCACGATTATGTTCAGTAACAACTATCTCTCTTTGTTGATTTCTATAAAAAATATCTTGAACCATATTCTTGCAATGCCAAAATTTTGTTCCTGGAAAAAGACTTACCAATTCGTGCTGGATGCACGCAAGAATAGGTAGATTGCAATGAATGGCATTTACAACATTTGGGCTGACTAGTAACTTCACATCATTGACTAGAGTGTTCTTGTCAGTGAAGTCAATCATATGACGGACTTTCTCCGAATAAATGATGAACTTTCTGGTTTTAGGAAAGTTCGCCTCGTGGAGTATAATCTGGTTCTTGAAACAGTTGACTGGTTTGTCAGTTGCGTCAATCGTATGAGTCAAAGATATCTCACTGTGTACTGTCGCTACCTCTGATGACATATCATCTTCCAATGCATATAAGATCTGAGAGTCTGGATTCACGGCGTCGTGTGATTTAATTCCACACAATATATGGCATGTCTTGAGAGGGCGTCTGCCACATAATTTCTTTTCCAGGTTGGTGGAAGATTTTGGCGTTATGTTCATCAACAAAGGCCATCCAACGTTTGATTTTGGCGTTTGGGTTTTTGTCTCTGACCGCAAACGTAAGGTGTTGGTGGTCCGTAAAGATGTTCAAGTTTCTAACACCATAAAAGTAATTTCTCAATTTTCCTAGAGCCCAAACAATAGCAAATAAGCCACGCTTATTGGTGGCATAATTAAGCTCCCTTTTGGTCAATGATCTGGAAATCATTGTTATAGGCCTACCACCTTGAGACAACACTGCCCGTAGTCCTAATGCCGAAGCGTCTGTTGTCAAATCAAATGGCTTTTTAAAATCAGGGTATAACAGTAAGACACCTTCGGAGGCAAAGATTTCTTTCAACCTTTGGAAAGCTTGGAGTTGATTTTCATCAAAATTAATCTTAAGTTTCCTTTTTTTGATAAAAGCTTTATCTTTATTTGCAATAAGAAAGTCATCAATATATACTGTTAATAAAACAAGTTCCCCTTCTACTTTCATTTTGTACAAGCATGATTCATTATCACAGCTTGAGGATCCAATCTTTTTCACACATGAATTTAACTTTGCATTCCACGCATGGCCAGATTACTTAAGACCGTAGATGTATTTCATCAAAGAACATCTTTGGTTGCTGCATGTAGACTTCCTCGTTGAGATCACCATTCAAACAAGCACTAACAACATTAGTATGGTGTATATGCATACCTTTGTTAACAGCTATGGCAAATACAAGTCTTATGTTAGCATAACGATGATAGTTCACACCATATTTCTGGCTGCAGCCCTTTTCCACAAGTCTTGCTTTGTATCGCTCTATATCACCATTTTTCGTAGCTCTTATGTCATAAACCCATTTGCATCCAATCGCATTTTTATCAGTTGGCAAATAAACAAGGTCCGGTTCGATTTTTATTCAAACAATTGTATTCAATCTTCATAGCTTTTTTCCATTCCGCTGACGTATTGCTAAATACTGCTTCAGTTAGAGTTTGAGGAACCAAATTTGCTTGTGTTGACAAGCCATTTATCATATTATATTGCTTCTTAGGTCCGCCAGGCTTACCATCACGAATTATTTTAGGATGACCTCCTTTTGATTACCCTTGAAAAATATTTTCCGAATTCTCCCCCTGTGGCTGAATGTCAGAAACAACGAGCTCCTCTTGTGATTGAGTTTTTTTCCATTTGGTTCTCGTTATTTAGTGCGTTTTCGTCAGATTCTTCTTCTTCACATGTAATATCTTCTCCTTCTTCAGCAGTATTAAAACCATCTTTACCGAATCTTCATCAACGGGAACATTCGAAACTTGGGAAATTCTCGAATATACTTTCTTCAAATCTTACATCACGTTTCTCAATAATGCAGTGAGATTCTTTATCATAGAGTCTGTATGCTATATTAAGTTACTCGCGTCCATTGTCACTTCGTAGAATTTTTATACCCTCCACCATACTATGGAGGGTATATTAAGTTTGTCATTCCGTGTGTAACTCCTCGAAATACTCATGTTAGACCCCACAAAGATTATATATTCTGGATCAGCGTACAATTCTAAATCGATTTATCGATGTTCGTCTGTCAGTTCGTCTGCCTGTCTTTTGTAATCACGCTATCTTTCGAACAAAATTGGATTAAAGGCTAAAATTTTGCACACATGTATATTTTTTCAGTAGGCAGGTTAAGTTCGAGAATGGACCGGGTCGGTTCACGTTTTCGTATAGCTCCCATAAACGGTACCTCCCAGTATTCGGTATTTTGATGATTTTAGCTACATTTATTAATTTGTTCCTGAGTTTTTGTGTTTATTGATATTTGTCTGTTCATAGCGTTTGTGATTTCTTGTTGTTTAAATTTAAGTCCCTCGAAGTCATCAAAGTCAGGCGTTCCAGCTATTATTTTAAGAGTTGTTCCTATCACATTGATGCTCCTTGCATGTCTGTGGTGAACTTCTAAAGTTGTTAAAAGGTCTCGTATCCGCATTGTATCGGAATTTAGTAATTTAACCATGTGTGATAAAGAAAAGTGTTTAATGAGGCTTTCAGTTTTATCTGCGATTTCAGAATGCAATATTAAGTTTGTTGTATGTCTCAAGTAGTCAAAATCTCTCCAAATAATCACGTTGCTGTCTGTAATCAGGATGTATTTACTGTTGGAATAGTCCATTAGTGTTGCTGTCGTTGGACGGATGGATAGTATCATTGTCAAAATCAGTTGAAAGAGGTAATTTATTCAAAAAAAGGTAGTAAGGGTGAGTTCGTTTTATCTTAAATTGTCTTTGTGGACTACCCTCCCTTGTATAAGAGCAGTTGTTCCTAGATCTGCTTCAACAATTTCCTCAGAATATATGGGGGTTAGTTTATTACATAACCGTTTATTGTTCCTTACCATCACTCTGTATCCATCATTAAATGATCTGTTCTGTTGAGAGGTGTTGTTTCTTTCTAACGAAGTCAGTTGAGCGTTAGTTAATCCTTCTTTCACCTTCTCTTTACCATCTTCTGATGAAAAGTGAATTATGTCTATTGGTCTTTGGTTTGTCACTGAGTGTATGGTTCGGTTATATTTCACTGTTGCAAGTAGGATTAGATCAACCGTCCTCTCAATCTTGTTTTCCTAATTTGAGGCATCTTGAGATCTCTGAAAGGGTACTGTGAAAGCGTTCACCTTGCCGTTTGAAGCACTATGAAGTGGGGGTGCGTAGGAAATATTGACACCAAATTGGTCTCGTAATAGGGATCCTATTGTATCGGACTTTAATGAAGGTTCATTGTCGCAGTAGGCATTCCTCGTATGAGGAAAGAAATTGATTAATTGTAAAATTGGACCTTTTAGGTCCGCTATGGTTCGTAAAGGTATAGTCTGTACTATAGCGAACTTTGAAAATTTATATTCACAGGTTAGAAAATATTTCTTATCTGTGGAAAATATATCGATATGCAGCATCTCACCAACATAGCAGGGTAACGGTGTTGAACCCATCTCCTGTTTCCTGGGGTGCCTAATGTATTTGGCTTTGGTGCATAGTCTACAGTTTGCCACAACTTCGTTTGCTATCCTACCCATATTTGGCAAGTAATAGTCTGAGTGAATTTGTTTAACGTTTTCCCGCGCTGCTCTATGAGCACGATTATGTTCAGTAACAACTATCTCTCTTTGTTGATTTCTATAAAAAATATCCTGAACCATATTCTTGCAATGCCAAAATTTTGTTCCTGGAAAAAGACTTACCAATTCGTGCTGGATGCACGCAAGAATAGGTAGATTGCAATGAATGGCATTTACAACATTTGGGCTGACTAGTAACTTCACATCATTGACTAGAGTGTTCTTGTCAGTGAAGTCAATCATATGACGGACTTTCTCCGAATAAATGATGAACTTTCTGGTTTTAGGAAAGTTCGCCTCGTGGAGTATAATCTGGTTCTTGAAACAGTTGACTGGTTTTTCAGTTGCGTCAATCGTATGAGTCAAAGATATCTCACTGTGTACTGTCGCTACCTCTGATGACATATCATCTTCCAGTGCATGTAAGATCTGAGATTCTGGATTCACGGCGTCGTGTGGATTTAATTCCAAACAATGTATCGCATGTCTTGAGAGGGCGTCTGCCACATAATTTTCTTTTCCAGGTTTGTGGAAGATTTTGGCGTTATGTTCATCAACAAAGGCCATCCAACGTTTGTTTTTGGCGTTTGGGTTTTTGTCTCAGACTGCAAACTTAAGGGGTTGGTGGTCCGTAAAGATGTTCAAGTTGCTAACACCATAAAGGTAATTTCTCAATTTTCCTAGAGCCCAAACAATAGCTAATAATTCACGCTCATTAGTGGCATAATTTAGCTCCCTTTTGGTCAATGATCTGGAAATCATTGTTATAGGCCTACCACCTTGAGACAACACTGCCCCTAGTCCTAATGCCGAAGCGTCTGTTGTCAAATCAAATGGCTTTTTAAAATCAGGGTATAACAGTAAGACACCTTCGGAGGCAAAGATTTCTTTCAACCTTTGGAAAGCATGGAGTTGATTGTCATCAAAATTAATCTTATGTTTCCTTGATTGAGAGGCGCTAACCTTCTCATTCTCCCCTTTTAAAATGTCATACAGAGGTTTTGCTATTGCAGCAAAGTCTTTAATGAAACATCTGTAATAACTTGTCAGGCCTAGAAATGAGCTGATATTATAAAGCGTAGTGGACTGTTCGTAATTGCGAATCGCCTCCACTTTTTCTGGGCTCGTTTTGATGCCATCTCTAGATACGGCGAAGCCAAGATATGCAACACTTTCCTTAAAAAAGTGAGACTAGGCACTTCCATACAATACGAATATCGTGGCCACAATTCGTACTACTACGACTGATCCCACGTATTCCAAGCTCTACCCATACCCAATGGGAAAGGAGTTGTTAAAAAATGGAATAATAAGGGCTTCTAGGTACCCATACCTTATCTGGGTTGTTGAGAAGAAGGGAAAGGATGAGCAAGGAAACATTAAATAACGTATCGTCATTGATTTCAGAAAACTAAATAATATTACAGTCGATGATAAATATCAGATTCCAGAGGTGAGAGCAATACTAGCAAACCTTGGCAAAGCAAGGTACTTTAAAACTCTCGACCTCAAATCAGGATTTCATAAGATTACTCTCTAAGACCAAGATAGAGAGAAAACTTCATTTTCGGTGGCAAACGGAAAATATGAATTTTGTAGACTTCTTTTTGGCCTGAGCCATTGATGATGTCTTGAGAGAACAAATCGGAAAGACATGTTATGTTTATGTGGACGATGTTATAATTTTTTCCGAAAACGAGGAAGACCACATTAGACACATTTCGTGGGTCTTGACTAGATTGCTTGAAGCCAACATGAGAGTTTCTCGAATCTCACTTTTTTAAGGAAAGTGTTGAATATATTGGCTTCGCTGTATCTAGAGATGGCATCAAAACGAGCCCAGAAAAAGTGGAGGCGATTCGCAATTCGATGCATATTTGCAGGAACAGGGCATTCTGCGTCAGTTAACAGTGGCTTATACACCACAACAAAACGCTGTTGCCGAAAGTGCAAATCGCACGTTAGTGGAGATGTCCCGATCGATGTCAGTCCATACGAAACTGAACCAAAATATTTTGCCAGAAGGTGTTGCTACAGCTGCGGAACCGTGCTGCTACTAAAACCCTATCAAACCAAACTCCAAATCTACCAATAGAATCAAAATAAATTGAACATTTAACAATACATGTAGCCCACTACACGGTAAAATACAACATATAATGTATTTAGGTAATATTGTTGGAACAAATATTTATCAGGTAGGTCCTGTGTTATGGTGTTTAATAATAGTTATGCCTACATTTACTTATTAATTTTTTAAAACACCATTAAGTTTTCTAACATTTTACGACATTTTATGACAATATCAATATATTTAAATGTCGTATACCTGGACCTAAAATTTATTAAAAAAAGGCTCTGTCGAAATATTGCCAAACGAAACAAATCAATCGTACAGGTATATGTCCAAATTGTGACCGACTTTCGCCGAATATGGTCGAATTATTCAATTTACCTATACAAAGGGTATATACACATATGTAGAACCTGTTTTTACCAAATCCGATCAAATTTGGACAAATAACCAAAACATCGATTATCCAGAATTACTTAGTGTCATGCCACTGGAGGTAAGAACAAATGCGAAGTTTAGATACCGAATTTAACACAATTTCTTTGAATATTTTGGCAAAATTTTAAAAGTAAAATACCAAATTTATGTGGTAACAATTATATAAGGCTATATGGGAATGTGGCCTTTATTAGCAAAGTGATGTCTCACAAGGGAGAACCTTTGAAATGTTAGTATCGGACAATTTTCTAAGAAAAGGTGGTTTAAATTGGCAAAATACTGAATATATGGAGGTACCGCTAAATGTGGGATATAGGGCAACATGGACCCATATAGACAATATTCGGTCACAAAAGGTAGAACCCATTAGGAACTCAAAGTACCGAAGCTTAGAAAAATCTGTTAGTAAATGTGGCCCACATTTTAGGAGTATATATGTGTATGTATATATATATATATATATATATATATATATATATATATATATATATATATATATATATATATGTATATATATATATATATATATATTATGTATATATATATATATATATATATATATATATATATATATATACATATATATATATATATATATATATATATATATATATATATATATATATATATATATATATATATATATATATATATATATATATATATATATATATATATATATATATATATATATACATATAAGAGCTGGTTACTATCGTACGCCTTTAAATATATCAGAGCCATCGTAGTACAAGGTTTTGGATAAGTAAATCATCTAAAATTTCAGCAGCAGTAAATTGTCTATTTCTAACTTTTTTTCTCAAGCATGTGGAAATGCTATTTTTAATGCGGGAAAATTTTAATTTTTTATAGCAATATAAAACTTTTTCCACACGTATATCTAATGGTCGTTGTCCCTCACATTTGGCAATGAAAATTCTCTGTGATGGTAAATTCTTTACAGGATTATTATTTAATAATGTTTCTTGTGGATTTACTTTACGCGCATAATCTTGTATGTAGTTGTTATACTAACTCGAGATCTTCAATGTTAGAAGCAAAGGGTTGTTCTTGTGTACAATCCATGCTATTTAACCAGTCGCTAGAAAGAACTATGTTGTGTTTTTGTAGAGTTCCGTATTTACAATATATCTTGCGGCTTTGTAAATCTTCGCCGGACTTATCGTTTCCGTCATGAAACTGTGTTCGTCTTGTAGTCTACGCTTAAGGTGAACTTGCACAACATCAGTTTGATTGACTGTTCCGTTAAAACGGCACCTCTTACAGCACATTAGCGATTGTATCCTAGGGAAACGATTCTCATAAAGGGTATTCTAGGTGAAACGAATCTCTATTCTAACTATGTTAAACCACGAAGGTCCGCTGGTATATCTGGGAAATGTAATCTTTTGGAAAGGCATATTGAAGGTATTTTTCCACCTTGAGCAATATACATGATATACGTATCTCAAAATTTTTATGGATTTTTTTCTGATGGAAATGTTGAAGCTAGAAAGAAAACTTCAGTTAGATGAAGATATTTCCGCAAGAATGTGATCTTACTGATATTTTTAATTTGGTTAATGAACCAAAGCCCTCCGCAGCTAATACAAATTTCTGTTGGACCCTCCTGATTATCTCGTAGAACTCGCTCAACTGTCTTGACCTGTGTCTTATGGAGTCTGCTTGTAACTTAATACATCTCTCTCTCGCTCCAAATCCCTCTGGGATTCATTTTACCGACAAACAGAGCTTTGTCCAGTATTCCTTTGTTGCTCGGATAATCTGCAAGTTTCGTCCTGACGACGAGCTTGATGGTTCATAGCGTCTGTTTCCCGCTCTAATTGCCTGTAAGAATCATCCTGTCTACGAAAATGTTTGTTTAATGCATCTTGTCGGCGAAGAATGTTGGGCAGCATCACGTAGTTGTTCAACTCTTCGGTTAAATGAGTTGTGCCTCCTCAATTGCCGAGATTGCGTTCACGGTATTTATTTACCCGATTTGTTGCTAGTCTTTGGCGTTGCAAAGAAGATTGCTTAGGAGTATAAGCAAATTATTATCAAAATACCGAATATTGGGAGGTAATGTTATATGGGGGCTACACGAAGATGTGGACCTGCATAATTAATTTTTTGCAAAGGCTTTAGTATCCATTACGAACTTCAAATACGAACTTTGAAACAATTAGGGTGAATAATGGCGCTAAAATCATTAAAATACCACATATCGGAAGGTACCGTTATATGGGTGCTAGACGAACACGTGGACCTGAATATGCATTTTAGTGTCATATGCTGTAGAAACTATTACGAACTTCAAATACGAAATGTTAAACAATTCCGGTGAAAAATGTGGCAAACAAATAAACAAAATACCGAATATCGGGAGGTACTGTTATATGGGGGCTACACGAAGACGTGAACCTGCATAAGTAATTTTTTGTCAAGGGCTTTAATATGCATTACGAACTTCAAATACGAAATTTGAAACAATTCCGGAAAATGTAGCTAAAATCATCAAATACGAAAACGTGAACCGACACGGCCCACTTTCGAACTTAACATGCCTACTGAAATAATATACCTGTGTGCAAAATTTTAGCCTTCTATCTCACATCGTTCGAAAGATAGCGTGATTACAACAGATAGACAGACAGATGGACACTGATAGATCGATTTAGCATTTTACGCTGATCCAGAATATATAAACATCGTTGGATCTAACATGGACATTTCGAGGAGTTACAAACGGAATGGCCAACTTAATATACCGTCCATAGTACAGGAACAGGGCATTCTGCGTCAGTTAACAGTGGCTTTTACATCACAACAAAACGCTGTTGCCGAACGTGCAAATCGCACGTTAGTGGAGATGTCCCGATCGATGTCAGTCCATACGAAACTGAACCAAAATATTTTGCCAGAAGGTGTTGCTACAGCTGCGGAACCGTGCTGCTACTAAAACCCTATCAAACCAAACTCCGAAACTACCAATAGAATCAAAATAAATTGAACATTTAACAATACATGTAGCCCACTACACCGTAAAATACAACATATAATGTATTTAGGTAATATCGTTCGAACAAATATTTATCAGGTAGGTCCTGTATTACCTTGCCATTTATGGTGTTTAATAGTAATTATACCTACATTTACTTATTAATTTTTTAAAAAAACCATTAAGTTTTCTACCATTTTATGACACTTTATGACAATATCAATATATTTAAATGTCGTATGCCTGGACCTAAAATTTATTAAAGCAAGGCTCTGTCGAAATATTGTCAAACGAAACAAATCAATCCTACAGGTATATTTCCAAATTGTGACCAACTTTCGCCGAATATGGTCGAAATATTCAATTTACCTATACAAAGGGTATATGCACATATGTAGAACCTGTTTTTACCAAATCCGATAAAATTTGGACAAATAACCAAAACATCGAATATCCAGAACTATTTAGTATCCTGCCACTGGAGGTAAGAACAAATGCGAAGTTTAAATACCGAATTTAACACAATTTCTTTGAATATTTTGGCAAAATGTTAAAAGTAACAATTATATGAGGCTATATCGGAATGTGGCCTTTATTAGTAAAGTGATGTCTCACAAGGGAGAACCTTTGAAATGTTAATATCGGACAATTTTCTAAGAAAATGTGGCTTAAATTGGCAAAATACTGAATATATGGAGGTACCGCTAAATGTGTGATATAGGACAACATGTAGACAATGTTCGGTCACAAAAGGTAGAATCCATTAGGAACTCAAAGGACCGAAGCTTAGAAAAATCTGTTAGAAAATCTGGCCCACATTTTAGGAGTATTAGGAGGTGGTGTAATATGGCGGCAATACGAAAACCTGATGAATCCTTACAATCGTGAACTTGAAAATAACCGTCAGTCGGAGAGAAGTACTAATATTAGACAATATCTTTCCCCAGAATCCCGCAGGGAAATGTTACAAGCAGACACAACATAACCAGGAGGCTCCAACAGAAATTTGTATTTGCTGCGCAGGGCTTTGGTTCATTACACAAATTAAAAATATCAGTAAGATCACATTCTTGCGGAAATATCCACATCTAACTGAAGTTTTCTTTCAAGCTTCAACATTTTCATCAGAAATAATACATACAAATTCTGTAATACATGTTATAAAATTGCTCAAGATGGAAAAATACCTTCAATATGCCTTTCTAAATGATTACATTTCCCAGACATACCAGCTGACCTTCGTGGTTAGAAGTGCGATTCGTTTCACCTAGAAAACCCTTTATGGGAATCGTTTCTCTAGGATACAATCGCCAATGTGCTGTAGGAGGTGCCGTTTTAACGTACCAATTCAGTTAAATACAACTCTGAATGTGCTTCGGCGAACAGTCAATCAAACTAAAGTTGTGCAAGTTCACCTTAAGCGTAGACTACAGTACGAACACAAGTTCATGACTGAAACGATAAGTCCGGCGAAGATTTACAAAGCCGCAAGATATCTTGTAAATACGGAACTCTACGGTTAAATAGCATGGATTTTATATAAGAACAACCCTTTGCTCTAACAATGAAGATCTCGAGCTAGTATCGCGGTTAAACAATACCAAATTCATACAAGATTATGCGGGTGAGGTAAATACACAAGAAACATTATTAGATAATAATCCTGTAAAGAATTTACAGAGAATTTCCATTGAGGGACAACGACCATTAGATATGCTCTTGGATGAGGATTCTTTGAAACTGTCCTATCCTTCAATATACAGCGGTTTTAAAAAAAATTGCACTGCTACTATTGGAAAAATTATTAAGTGTGAAGTTCGGCGTTATTACAGACGGTGTGCACGAGTGGAAAACGTTTTATATTGCTTTAGTAGCATTTCCACATGCTTGAGAAAAAAAGTTGGAAATAGACAATTTACTGCTGTTGAAATTTTAGATAATTAACATATGCAAAACCTTATGAAACATGACGCTATCTATATCATATATTTAAAGGCGTACGATAGTCACCAGCTCATTGGGAAGGGGAAAAGAGAAATGTTTTGGCCATGATTAGACAGCTTGGACTCCCGACATTTTTATAACATTATCCGCAGCTGAATCCCAATGGCCAGAATTAATCGTTATATTGGTAAAAACTTTGGATGAAAACGATATTAATGAAGAAGAAGCAATATCTTACTGAACCCAAAAAAAATATTATCTTACCCGAACAGATCCAATAACATGCTCTAGATATTTCTATCAGGGAATAAGACATTTATTTAAATTTTTCAGGTCCAATGGTGGAATATTGAAAGGCCATTATGTTATTAAACATTACAGGAGAATAGAGTTACAACAACCAGGATCTCCCCATTTACATGGAATATATTGGTTAAATAACGCACCTCAATTAAACATTTCTGATGATGCTACATTCCAAGCAGAGGCGGACTTCATTGGCCTCTTCATCTCTATTGACATTAGAAATATGGAGTATGACAAGCTTCATATGGATTTATGTTTGATAGGGTTTTAGTAGGATTACGATTCCGCAGCTGTAGCAACACCTTCTGCCCACATATTTTGGTTAGTTTCGCATGGACTAACGGATCTCCACTAATGTGTAATTTGCATGTTCGGCAACACTGTTAACTGACGCAGAATGCCCTGTTCCTGCAAATATTCATCGAAAGTTTCAAATTTCGTATATATATATATATATATATATATATATATATATATATATATATATATATATATATATATATATATATATAAATTTCGTATATATATATATATATATATATATCTTTTACGATGTTCTATAATACGTACTTTGTAAGGTCTATTTTGTGTCACATGCTTAGATTCTATAGCGAACCTCAAATACGAAATTTGAAACAATTCCGGTGAATAATATGGCTAAAATTATGAAAATACCTAATATCGGGAGGTACTGTTATGTGGATGTAATACCAAGACGTGGACCTGAATATGTAATTTTGTGTCATATGGTTAGAATCTATAGCAAACTTCAAATCCGAATTTGAAAAAATTCCGGTGAATAATGTGGCTAAAATTATTAAAATACCGAATATCGGGAGGTACATTTATATGGGTGCTATACGAAGACGTGGACCTGAATATGCAATTTTTGTCAAATGCTGTATAATCTATTGCGAACTTCAAATCCGAAATTTGAAAAAAATCCGGCTACACGAAGACGAGGACCTGCATAAGTAATTTTTTGTCAAAGGCTTTAGTATCCATTACGAACTTCGAATATCGGGAGGTACCGTTATATGAGTGCTATACCAAAACGTAGACCTGCACAGACAATTTTCTGCCATAGGCTGTAGTATCCATTACGAACTTGAAATACCAAATTTGAAACGATTCCAGTGAGTAATGTGGCTAAAATCATCAAAATACCAAATATCGGGAGGTACCTTTATATGAAGGCTATACGCAGACATGCACCTACGTAGACAATTTTCTGTCTTAGGCTGTAGAATCCTTTACGAACTTTAAATACCAAATTTGAAACAATTTTGGTGAACAATGTAGCTAATATCATCAAAATGTCGAATATCGTGAGGTACCGTCGTATGCAGGCTTTACGAAGACGTGGATCTGCAAAGACAATTTTCTGTCTTAGGAGGTAGTATCGATTACGATTTTCAAGTACCAAATATCGAGTGGTGCCTTTATATGGGGGCTAGACGGCGACGTGGACCTGCACAGACAATTTTCTGTCGTAGGGTATAGGATCCATTACGAACTTCAAATACCAAATTTGAAACAATTCCGGCTGAAATTATGAAAATACCGAATATCGGGATGTACAGTTATGTGGGTGTAATACCAAGACGTGGACCTGCATAAGTAATTTTTTGTCAAAGCTTTAATATCCATTACGAACTTCGAATATCGGGAGGTACCGTTATATGGGTGCCATACGAAGACGTGGACCTGAACATGCAATTTAGTGTCATATGCTGTAGAATCTCTTGCGAACTTCAAATACGAAATTTGAAACAATTCCGGAGAAAAATTTAGCTAAAATCATCAAATACGAAAACATGAACCGACACGGCCCACTTTCGAACTTAACCTGCCTACTGAAATAATATACCTGTGTGCAAAATTTTAGCCTTCTATCTCACATCGTTCAAAAGATAGCGTGATTACAACAGATAGACAGACAGATGGACACTGAAAGATCGATTTAGCATTTTACGCTGATCCAGAATATATAAACATCGTTGGATCTAACATGGACATTTCGAGGAGTTACAAACGGAATGGCCAACTTAATATATCGTCCATAGTACAGGAACAGGGTATTCTGCGTCAGTTAACAATAGCTTATACACCGCAACAAAACGGTGTTGCCGAACATGCAAATCACCACTTAGTGGAGATGTGCGATCGATGTTAGTCCATGCGAAACTGAACCAAAATATGTGGGCAGAAGGTGTTGCTACAGCTGCGGAATCGTAATCCTACTAAAACCCTATCAAATATAAATCCATATGAAGCTTGTCATACTCCATATTTCTAATGTCAATAGAGATGAAGGGGCCAATGAAGTCCGCTTCTGGTTGGAATGTAGCATCTTCAGAAATGTTTAATTGAGGTGCGTTATTTAACCAGTATATTCCATTTAAATGGGGAGATCCTCGTTGTTGAAACTCTATTCTCCTGTAATGTTTAATAACATAATGGTCTTTCAATATTCCACCATTGGACCTGAAAAATTTAAATATATGTCTTACTTGTTGCATGTGATTTTTTATTTAAAAACAAGTAAAAAAGCTGTAAGTTCGGCCAGGCCGAACTTTGAATACCCTCCACCATTTGGTACGAATTTAACAATTTTCAAAAAAACTAAAAGGATTTTAAAATAGGCAACTTTTGTCACAAGGCAACTTATATCACAATATTCAAATGCGAAAATTGAAAAAAAATCTGTTTACAATGTAGATAAAATCGTCAAAATCCTCGAATATAGGGAGGTACCAAGGTGGTTATAAAACGTGGATCTGCACAGAAAATTTTTTTTCATAGGCTGTTATATCGAACTTCACGAACTTCAAATGCGAAATTTGAAACAATTCCGATAAATAATGTCGCCAAAATCATCAAAATACCGAATATCGGGGTGTACCGTTATATGGGGGCTATACGAAGACGTAGACCTGCACAGACAATTTTCTGTCATAGGCTGTAGTATTCATTACGAACTTCAAATGCGAAATTTGAAACAATTCCGGTAAATAGGTTCGCTAAAATCATGAGAATACCGAAGATCGGGGGTACCGTTATATGGGGGCTATACGAAGGCGTGGTTCTGCACAGACAATTTTCTGTGATAGGCTGTAGTATTCATTACGAACTTCAAATACCAAATTTGAAACCATTCCGGTAAATAATGTCGCTAAAATCATCAAAATACTGAATATTGGGGGGTACCGTTATATGGGGGCTATACGAAGACGTAGACCTACATGGCTTATTTTCTGTCGTAGGATGTAGTATCCATTATGAACTTCAAATACCAAAATTGAAGCAATTTCGGTAAATAATGTGGCAAAAATGATCAAAATACCGAATATCGGGGGGTACCGTTACATGGGGGCTATACGAAGACGTGGACCTACATTGCCCATTTTCTGTTTTATGCTGTGGTATCTATTAAAAACTTTAAATACCAAATTTGAAACAATTCCGGTAAATAATGTAGCTAAAATCATCAAAATACCGAATATCGGGAGGTACAGTTATATGGGAGCTATCCGAAGACGTGGACCTATATGGCCCATTTTCAATACCAAAAGTCCTGCAGACATAGTACACATTTGAGTAAAATTTTATCAACCTACTTCATTTCGTTCGGAAGCTAGAGTGATTTCCACAGACGGACAGACGGACGGACATTGATAAATCGACATAGAATTTTATGCTGATCAAGAATATATATACTTTGTGGGGTCTAAAATGTATATTTCGAGGTGTAACAAACGGAATGACAAACTTAATATACCCTCCATACTATGGTGGAGGGTATAAAAAAAACAAGTAAAAAAGTTGTAAGTTCGGCCAGGCCGAACTTTGAATACCCTCCTCCATTTGGTACGAATTTAACAATTTTCAAAAAAAAAAAAAAAAAAAAAAAAAAAAAATAAAAAGATTTTAAAATTCTGTTAAAATCATATAGCCGTATATTAGAGTCTATATGGCGACGTGGACCTGCATAGGCAACTTTTGTCACAAGGCAACTTATATCACAATATTCAAATGCGAAAATTGAAAAAAATCTGTTTACAATGTAGATAAAATCGTCAAAATCCTCGAATATAGGGAGGTACCAAGGTGGTTATAAAACGTGGATCTGCACAGAAAATTTTTTTTCATAGGCTGTTATATCGAACTTCACGAACTTCAAATGCGAAATTTGAAACAATTCCGGTAAATAGGTTCGCTAAAATCATGAGAATACCGAAGATCGGGGGTACCGTTATATGGGGGCTATACGAAGGCGTGGTTCTGCACAGACAATTTTCTGTGATAGGCTGTAGTATTCATTACGAACTTCAAATACCAAATTTGAAACCATTCCGGTAAATAATGTCGCTAAAATCATCAAAATACTGAATATTGGGGGGTACCGTTATATGGGGGCTATACGAAGACGTAGACCTACATGGCTTATTTTCTGTCGTAGGATGTAGTATCCATTATGAACTTCAAATACCAAAATTGAAGCAATTTCGGTAAATAATGTGGCAAAAATGATCAAAATACCGAATATCGGGGGGTACCGTTACATGGGGGCTATAGGAAGACCTGGACCTACATTGCCCATCTTCTGTTTTATGCTGTGGTATCTATTAAAAACTTTAAATACCAAATTTGAAATAATTCCGGTAAATAATGTAGCTAAAATCATCAAAATACCGAATATCGGGAGGTACAGTTATATGGGAGCTATCCGAAGACGTGGACCTATATGGCCCATTTTCAATACCAAAAGTCCTGCAGACATAGTACACATTTGAGTAAAATTTTATCAACCTACTTCATTTCGTTCGGAAGCTAGAGTGATTTCCACAGACGGACAGACGGACGGACATTGACAAATCGACATAGAATTTTATGCTGATCAAGAATATATATACTTTGTGGGGTCTAAAATGTATATTTCGAGGTGTAACAAACGGAATGACAAACTTAATATACCCTCCATACTATGGTGGAGGGTATAAAAAAAACAAGTAAAAAAGTTGTAAGTTCGGCCAGGCCGAACTTTGAATACCCTCCTCCATTTGGTACGAATTTAACAATTTTCAAAAAAAAAAAAATAAATAAATAAATAAAAGGATTTTAAAATTCTGTTAAAATCATGTAGCCGTATATTAGAGTCTATATGGCGACGTGGACCTGCATAGGCAACTTTTGTCACAAGGCAACTTATATCACAATATTCAAATGCGAAACTTGAAAAAAATCTGTTTACAATGTAGATAAAATCGTCAAAATCCTCGAATATAGGGAGGTACCAAGGTGGTTATAAAACGTGGATCTGCACAGAAAATTTTTTTTCATAGGCTGTTATATCGAACTTCACGAACTTCAAATGCGAAATTTGAAACAATTCCGATAAATAATGTCGCCAAAATCATCAAAATACCGAATATCGGGGTGTACCGTTATATGGGGGCTATACGAAGACGTAGACCTGCACAGACAATTTTCTGTCATAGGCTGTAGTATTCATTACGAACTTCAAATGCGAAATTTGAAACAATTCCGGTAAATAGGTTCGCTAAAATCATGAGAATACCGAAGATCGGGGGTACCGTTATATGGGGGCTATACGAAAGCGTGGTTCTGCACAGACAATTTTCTGTGATAGGCTGTAGTATTCATTACGAACTTCAAATACCATATTTGAAACCATTCCGGTAAATAATGTCGCTAAAATCATCAAAATACTGAATATTGCGGGGTACCGTTATATGGGGGCTATACGAAGACGTAGACCTACATGGCTTATTTTCTGTCGTAGGATGTAGTATCCATTATGAACTTCAAATACCAAAATTGAAGCAATTCCGGTAAATAATGTGGCTAAAATGATCAAAATACCGAATATCGGGGGGTACCGTTACATGGGGGCTATACGAAGACGTGGATCTACATTGCCCATTTTCTGTTTTATGCTGTGGTATCTATTAAAAACTTTAAATACCAAATTTGAAACAATTCCGGTAAATAATGTAGCTAAAATCATCAAAATACCGAATATCGGGAGGTACAGTTATATGGGAGCTATCCGAAGACGTGGACCTATATGGCCCATTTTCAATACCAAAAGTCCTGCAGACATAGTACACATTTGAGTAAAATTTTATCAACCTACTTCATTTCGTTCGGAAGCTAGAGTGATTTCCACAGACGGACAGACGGATAGACGGACAGACGGACGGAAATTGATAAATCGACATAGAATTTTATGCTGATTAAGAATATATATACTTTGTGGGGTCTAAAATGTATATTTCGAGGTGTTACAAACGGAATGACAAACTTAATATACCCTCCATACTATGGTGGAGGGTATAATAAATAATTAGCAACAAGTCCCCGGCATGATGTGGTTGCTTGCTGCCGGTCAGGGAAAAGTGAACCGGATATGTTAAGCTCGTTGCAGAGGTTGAAGAAATCAGTGTTGCCAACCGGTGGAAAACATAAACCCGATAAATACAACTCTAATGTAGGGCTCAGTAGGCACGACAAAGGTAATTTGATGAATCAGGAAAATTGCACGAGAATCCCGGAGAATTGTAAATAGCTGCGGCCATATAAAAGGCATAACGGGGAGATATTTTTTATTTTGCTATATAAGATATTTGAAGAAAATCTCCCAAAAAAAAAAAAAAAAAATTAATTAAATTTTGTTTTTGTGTTTAATTAACATTTGTGTTTTATTGTTGTGTGTGAATGCGGTTGTGCGAACAAGTTAAAGCAACGCCAACATTTACACCAACCGTTAGAACCATCTCTGACCCCTCCGATTCTATGAACGGAGGAGGTCAGCCAATTAATGTTGAATTCCTTGGCGGAAATAATTGTGTCCATGACAGGGCTTAAGCCAAGCCAAGTAACCTGGTACTGGAACGACAGCAAAGTTAGTCCTGTGTTTGAAATGTCCGTCCAGCACCAGCCAGAAGTATCTCTTGTGCCAAAATCCGTGGTGTCCAAAAACCTGAAATGATAAAAACTAAATAAGTATACGCTGACCAGGTAACAATATTTAAAAAGAAAAAAAAGAGCTACTTACCGGCCTTGAGCAACGCTTTGGTTACAATATTTATGCCCAGAGACCGAGTGTTTACTAATATCTAAAAGGGAAAAATATAAATAAAAGATTAGAAAATCTGAAAATAACACCGAACTCTTAAACAATCTGCAATAATATTTATACGTTAGTTTAAGTATATGTTAGTATTTAGTGATTAGTATATAAGATTTAATTTGTGTTTGTAAAAGTTTTTAACGCCAGATAGAATGCGACAAGTGTAGGGTTACCCCAGAAAAATCCTATTAGAAATTTGTTTATTGTGGGATCAAATGTTAATGTCTCTTAGAACCACATAAGAGAGCTCTTTTAGGTGAGGAAATAATTTACAAAAGAGGCCCAAGTTGACAGAAATTCAATAGGATAAGGCGGTAGTCCGAGGTATTGACTTATCGATGTGTCAGGTGTTAGAAATTTAGAATTCTGACAAGAAAATAATGAAGGCAATAAATTGTTTTAATGTTTAAGTGTTTAGATTAAAATGAATTGCTAGTGTTTTTTTTGTTAGGGAGGAAAATAGGATGATGTTGAAGTGAGATAAGTGTGTGTGGAAAACGGGACCCTTATAAAATTGAATTCAAATCTTTGAGGAGGATCTAAGGGTCAAGGTTGGGTGGGCGAAGTGTGGGAATTATTAACATCAATTTCCCGTGTTATGGTGGTATGTGTTTTGTCGTTTTATTTTGATTTGTTTGTTGTTATTTCATGTGTTCCTTTTTTAATATTCGACCCCTGGGGCTAATGGTGGCAGGGTTGGGAATTCACCCCTAAAGCGGTGCCCCGACTGAGCACGTTGGAACTCACCATAGCGCCGTATCAGGTGGCACGTAACAATATGGCGCCCAAACCAAAGATTATTGTCTGATCGTCCAAAATTTTTAAGGCAACAAAACATCAGCCACTTCCTCGGTGCAAAAACAAAGGTGCCAAAAACATTAACATGACGCGGACAAATAAGTAGATACGTTGTGCAATAATATCTACGCACAGAATAATAGACCATAGGGTGAAATATTTTAAAACATAATATTAAATTTTCAAAGTGCTTACGGATATTGCATCCACATATTTTTAAAAAATCTGTGATAAAAGTTAGTTAAGTAATTAGGAAATTAGGATATTACGTTCCATAAGTTAGGGTCTAGTGCAATAGCTCTTGTTCGTTAATTGTAACAATGAATGTATTGTTTTCATGACCTGTTTTTTCATGTTTCCTGTCCTTTTAGATTAGATAGATTAAGGATGACATATGGGAAGGTGTAATATCTGCTGTGACCATGGGTGTCATTGACTGTATTGTGCAATTTCTCTTAACACGAGATCTTGTTTCGTCTTAATGGAAGAAAAATGCCGTGGTGTTATTTCCTTTAATGTTTTAATGTTTCTTCAATGTAATACGCCATAACAACCTTTTTTTAAGGACACTTACTTTTATTATAGCAAATACCACACACTTTATCTCGCATACAACTGAGATTACATCCTATTACCTCCCATATTTGTAATTGTGTTGTGAAAGTAAACTAACTTTGTTTTTATTTTGTTGTTTTATATACATATTTTTATATTATATTTTATTAATTTATTATTTAATTTTTTATGCTTGTTTTTTAAACCCGTTTATCGTCTGTATGTCTGTTTGTGTCGCATGAGAAAACAATTTTTTTATTGATAGTTTTCTTAAATATTTAAGCTTTCATTTTATTTGTTTATTATTTATTATTGTTTTAGTTCCTTTTTATTTATCGAACCATATTCAGCAAATGAGTTTTCGTGTTTTATAGTTTTGTCTTTTTTTTATTATCCTACATATTTAGATTCGTTGTACTATTTTTATTTGTTAACTATTTTCAGTATATATGTTTTTATTTTCTTTTATTTTTAAGTTCTTGTGCTTCGCAAACATTTTTTTAATGAGCGAAAAATTAGAAAATAGTAAAAAGAGGAGTGAAAGAAATCACTCACATTTGATGTAAGCAGATCTTCTATTTCTTCGCCAATGCCGAAACTAAATAAAAAGCCAACAATGCAAAACCCAATTACCAATGTCGAACCCACGATTCGGGATCTGTCAGGTTCTATTACCAATTCTGATAACCGACAGCCTGTTTTACAGACAAATCCATCCACTCGTCCGATCGAAGTAGAAAATCTGGTTAGGAGCTTAGTTCAAGAAAGCCTGAACCATGCGACTTCTAATTTACACTCAATGGTACAAGATAGTGTTACCAAAGAGATGGAGAAGATGTATGGAATCATACACAAACTAAGTGAGGCAGTTTCAAGGATTTCCGTTGATGGACGTAATACTGCCGCAAATCCAACAGTTCAGCCTGAGAGTACAAGAAAGTATTCGCGCCCATCTGACACGTATATGCCATCTAATGATAACTTCGTACCTCAGTTTTCACCTCAAAATAGGGACTATAACCCAAACCTACATCGGCGAAATACCATCACACCCTCTATTATGACGTTTTCGGATGGTCCGGGATCGAGAGTCGAAAGGTTTGGCATACATTTTTCTGGTAGACCGAACAGCCTAAGTGTAGAAGATTTTATATATCGCTTGGAATATTTCCAACATCATTATGATTTAGCATGGGAAGACATTCTAAATGAATTTCACTTGCTAGTATCAGGGCCTGCAGTAGAATGGTTTTGGCTACAGCAACGTAATAATTGTATTTCAGATTGGCAATCTTTAAAACATGGTTTAATCGAGAGGTTTAAAACTAGACGCACCTATTTCGAGGAAATGCGAGATCTACTCGAACGCAAACAAATGCCAGGGGAGTCAATTGATTCTTTTTTCCACGAAATAAATTTGATGAGATCGAAGCTAGAAAGACCTGTTTCAGAATTTGAAATGATTTCCCTAGTCAAGAAGAATTTACGCAAAAATCTATCGAGCATCGTCTATTCTATGAATGTGTCGTCTCTTGAACAGCTGAGGGTAGAGTGTTTAGAGGTAGAGCGAACTTTTTTCAACGGGAGCAACCCCCCATACAAGCTCCATCAACACACAAGCCTATGAGAATAAATGCCATAACCGATGAAAACGATACCAACAATTATCAAGTATTCGAAGAACCTGAGGAAGTTGTAGATGTTTCTGCAATTAGCAACTCATTGGTATGTTGGAATTGCCAAAAACCCGGTCATGTTTTTCGTGATTGCACGTCCTCTCAAAGAGGTTTTTTTCTGTTTTAAATGTGGAAAGCCAAAAACTACAGCCCCAAAATGCGTTAATTGTAGATCGGAAAACTCGAGGAAGAACGTGGTAACAGCGGGGAACCAACGTTCATCCGAACAACCCGCCGGTGTAAACCCTTAAATCAGTCAATTGGGAGCAATGAAGAAGTAGACTATGCTAAACGTCGACATTATTTGCCATTGGAAGTTAGAGAGGAGAATTATAGAAAAATAAAGGCAAAAATTTTCCAAAATAATACCAATGAAAATAATAAAAATGAAGAAAGAACTAAAAACATAAATTATAAGAAAATTTTTAATAAGCAACAACGAATACTAAAACTGAGAAACAAGCAAAATCAATACAAAGCTTTGAAAACTCTGTCTCGGAGGCTATTTGTGGGTACAATAACAAGAAAGATCCTAGACCGTATGCGACTGTGAAAATCGAAGGCAAAGAAATTAGAGGTCTCCTAGAATCTGGTGCTACAGTTAGCTTATTAGGAAAGAATTGTAGAGAACTAATAGAAGAATAAAGGATTGAATTTGAATCGTATGTGTCAAGCGTGGTTACTGCATCAGGACAGCATTATCGGATATTGGGTACTATAGAAGTTGAAATTGTATATCAGGGAAAAGCAGCTATGATGAAATTAGTTCTGTGTCCCGATCTTGAACAAGATTTATATCTGGGAGCTGATTTCTGGAAAATATTTGAATTCGCTCCAGCAATATTCCCAGTAGAGGAGATAGATTTTGATCTGGTTAAAAAATTCCATAATCCAAATACTCCCAACTAGACCAAGATGCATGACTTAACAGAGGACCAACATAATAATTTGGAAGAAGTCAAGAAAATGTTTCTAACTTTTGAAGAACATGGTTTAGGATGCACAAAACTAGAAAAGCATGCCATTAAATTAGTAGAAGGTGCAAACCCGGTAAAGGATAAACATTATCCCCTGTCGCCAACGGTACAAGAGATCGTGTACAAAGAGATTGATAATATGCTCGCTTTGAAGGTCATAGAGGAGAGTGACTCAACTTGGAGCAATCGAACAACGGTAGTGCGGAAACCTTGTAAAAACAGATTCTGTTTGGATGCCAGAAAGCTTAATGGCTTAACAGTAAAACACGCTTATCCGCTGCAGAATATAGATGGTACCCTTAGCCGAATAGATCAGACCCATTACATAAGCAGCGTCGACCTGAAATATGCCTTTTGGCAAATAGAGTTAGAAGAGGAAGCAAAACAATACACTGCCTTCACTGTTCCAGGTCGAACGCTATACCAATTTCGGGTAATGCCGTTTGGCTTACGTAATGCGGCTCAAAGACTTTGCAGACTGATGGATAAAGTGATACCGGGAAGACTGAAATCTAATGTCTTCATATATTTGGATGACCTTATAGTTATAGCGGATGACTTTGAACATCACATACGCCTATTAAAGGAAGTAGCAGAGTCTTTGAAAAGGGCTAACCTGATGATAGGGCTAAAAAAGTCATTTTTCTGTTTCCGTGAACTCAGATATCTAGGATTTATAATCGGGAATGGATGTCTGAAAACGGACCCGGAAAAGGTTAGTGCTATCCAGCGAATCGCGTTACCGAAGATATCCAGAGAAGTCCGAAGGTTTCTTTGAACAGCTGGATGGTACAGAAGCTATGGAATCGTTCAAGACGCTGAAACAAGCTCTGACGTCAGCACCAGTCCTTCGACATCCAGACTTCCGTCGAGAGTTTTTCATCCAATGCGATGCATCAGAATACGGAGTCGGGGCCGTGCTGTTTCAAAAGAATGACGAGGGTGAGGAAAATCCCATCGCCTTTTACTCCCAAAAATTAAATTCGTGTCAAACGAATTACTTCGTGACCGAAAAGGAGTGTTTGGCAGCTGTATTAGCAGTAAAGCGTTTCCGTCCTTACGTAGAGCTAATGAAATTCACTATTATAACCGACCACGCAAGTCTCAAGTGGCTAATGTCCCTCAAGCATCTCAGCGGCAGACTTGCGCGATGGTCACTTCAGCTGCAAGCGTATAATTTTTCGATTGAACACAAAAAAGGGATCAGAGAACGTGGTAGCGGATACATTATCGGGAATGCCAGTAGAGTCAGATATTATAATAGAAGAGATTAATCATGACGAACTACTAGATTTTGAAACGACCGCATTTGATAACGAGGAATACTCTGAACTTCGAGAAACGATTTTGAACAATAAAGAAGGGCTTCCGGATTTGAAAGTGGATGGAAACAAAGTCTACAAACGAACTAAGCATATTGACAATGATTTAACCGAATTCGAATGGAAATTGTGGATATCACTTGACATCACCTACGTTCTTATAGAAAAGGCACATAACTATAACAATACGGTCCACGAGGGAATAAATAAAAGTCTGAACCACCTTAGGACGTTTTATTACTGGCCTAAGATGGTTTCCCAAGTCAGACAGCATACAATACGAAACTGTACTACCTGCAAAGAGACAAAGCCGTCAAACCAATGATTGAATCCTACCATTGGAAGTGAAGTCATTACGGAAAGACCATTTCAAAAGTTATATGTGTACTTTCTCGGAAAATACCCTCGGTCAAAAATGGGAAACGCATATATCTTTATTGTGGTGGACCATTTCACAAAATTCACGTTTTTGCATACTATGAAAGAAGCTACCGCTCAAAATGTCGTGAAGTTTTTAGAGAGCCAAGTATTCCACAATTTCAGCGTACCTGAGATCATTCATAGCGATAATGGCAAACAATTTGTTTCCAAAGTATTCGAATAGATGGTAAATAATTATAAAATACAGGATTTAACAAAAGCGTTTTACTCCCCTCAGTCAAACGCTTCAGAACGAGTTAACCAATCGGTATTGGCTGCTATAAGAACCTATGTTGAGAACGACCATCGAGACTGGGATTTATATTTACCGGAAATTAAACAAGCCCTTCGAACCTCCGTGCATTCAGCAACCGGTGTTAACCCCTTCTTCGCTCTATTCGGATATAACATGTTCACAAGTGGCACAGATTATAAATTAGAAGAAATCACGTATTATCTGACTTCAAGAACAATATTAACGCCAAATTTTGCAAAAAGTTTTTAAAATGTAGAGTCGTTAGGCCGATAGGGAATAATGTGTATGAACTGGAAACAACACAAGGCAAACCAATAGGAAATTTCCATGTCAAGGATATTAAAATGTAAAACGTGCAATAATTCTGTGATATAGTTATTTAAGTGCAATATTAGGTTTAAAATGAATGTTTGTGAAAGTCCATTTTTGGCCCTTTTGCATTTTTTTATTATATTAGAAATTATTGACCGATTTTATTGTTTTTTATATTTTTTGACTAAGAAATATTTTTTTTATTGCCCGGCTTTTGAGACTACAGGGCGTGGGAGTTCCCCACGTTGGAAAAACATATGAGCGAAATAAAATTATAATCTCCAAGAAAATAAAACGATCCTATAAATCTAAAGGAAAGGACTATCCGATGGAAATAAATATAGGATTAGCAATCACCAAAATACGTCCTGATCTACAAAACCTCCATATTTGTACAAAACAGAAACTATCTAGACGAGTTAACCATTCTTAAGGCTCCTCAAATAATTAGCTCACGTGCCTATTTATAGTTTTTTCACAACGATTTTTAATAACCCGAATATAGTGTTATTTTTTGTGAAAATTGCACTTCAAATGTGAAACAAAGGGACCTAAAAGGGTACATTAAATATAATTAATAAATAATTATTATAGGAATAAATTTATGTCTGTGTTTTAAATTTAATCGATAGATTATTCACAAATTAACAGTAACAATATTTAAATGCAAATTATAATAAATGCATATCCATTCGGATATATTCACGGCCCACTGAGGATTTTTTCTAAAACCATTACATATACTGTTTTGATAAACATTGCAAATTTATACGTTTCGATTGAAAGATTATTTTGTTTAAACCCAAGTCGTTTCACGGGTTTTCCTTTATAAGCTCAATATCATATAATGTCAGTTTATTTGTTCTTCAATACATTGCATAATGTGAATACGTATAAAAGTATATAAAAATTACTATTATACGTATTCACATTATACACGTTAACTATCTACTATCGAAAAACAATAATTTTCCATTCCATTTTTATGCGCTAATAAGTTAAACAGTCCATTTTTACATTGTTTTTAAAGGCGCAATTATCATTAGTTTTCACTTTTCCTTCATCAGGTAACCATTTTTTTTTATAAGCCTGTAGACTCAATAGCTTACAATTCTTATGTCAGGTATCACTTTTATTCATTTTAACTATGGGTATAACCAAAACACAATCTCTTCTATTGATTGCTACAAACTTATTTTCATGTTTAAAACACACACCAGAGGTCATGAAGAGATGCACCAATCAAATACTCACCTACAAATTATGGGTTGTAATTGTGCTGCGAAAATATTTATGAATCCTTTTTTTTGCTCAAGTAGCAAAACCACGGATGTGCAGATTGCACACAGTGACTTGTCTGGTTCGGTGAAACATTTTTATGATTATTTCCCACATCAACAAAGTTAAAAATTTATTGCCTGTATATGTGGCTAAAACATTTGTCTCTGCAACGAAAGGTGTTCGGGCTGACATTTTAACCATGTATGGTGTTACCCATATTTCGTCGCCAGGTGCAGATGAAATCAATAAAGGTACAACACTACCTGAAGCGCAAGTGCGTTTTTTTTAGGTAAACGGTGTTTTTAAAGAATTCCCTAGAAATAAAGAAAATATTGTAGTAGAAATATATGGACCATAAATAATTTATACCTACTTACTTCCAAGACGCTGTGAATTCTGTGTGAGTTCCGTTAGTTATGGGAAAATGTGCAATACATTGGTGATGCGTGAAGTGCCGCAATGAGTGGTGTGTATTCAATCCATTCAAAGAAATGACACGACATGAATTTACTCAGTTGCATTGTGTGAGTGAATGAGTGTTGTAACACACTCTCACACATAGGTGTATTACTCACACCACTTGCACGAACAATAGATTTGTGGAACCCACGCCACTTTTGAGATTACACACACACTCACATGACATTTTATTTGTAAAATCTTGCTTATGGTTTTTCTGGAACAAAAACGAAAAAAAATAATAATGTATTGCAATTAATTATTATGCCATGTAAATGCTTACCTGCGTATTCTGTTCCATGCCTGTTTTAATTTTTTTGTTTGTACATTCCTCGTGGTCACCCAGATCTCCAAAACGGCTCGCCCGATAATTTATATAAGCCTCGCAGTCATTGTTAAAAGAAAAAACATGCACATCACCATATCCGTCGTTTTCACTGGATTTGTTGCATGTGATTTTTTATTAAAAAAAAAAAAAAATAATTAGCAGCAAGTCCCCGACATGATGTGTTTGCTTTCTGCCGGTCAGGGAAAAGTGAACCGGATATGTTAAGCTCGTTGCAGAGGTTGAAGAAATCAGTGTTGCCAACCGGTGGAAAATATAAACCCGAGAAATACAACTCCAATGTAGGGCTCAGTAGGCACGACAAAGGTAATTTGATGAATCAGGAAAATTGCGCGAGAATCCCGGAAAATTGTAAATGGCTGCGGCCATATAAAAGGCATAACGGGGGAAAATCGAGGCAGTTTGTTTGGCGTTCAGCAAAGGAGATATTTTTTATTTTGCTATATAAGATATTTGAAGAAAATCTCCCAAAAAAAAATTAATTAAATTTTGTTTTTGTGTTTAATTAACATTTGTGTTTTATTGTTGTGTGTGAATACGGTTGTGCGAACAAGTTAAAGCAACGCCAACATTTACACCATCCGTTAAAACCATCTCTGACCCCTCCGATTCTATGAATGGAGGAGGTCAGCCAATTTATGTTGAATTCCTTGGCGGAAATAATTGTGTCCATGACAGGGTTTAAGCCAAGCCAAGTAACCTGGCTACTGGAACGACAGCAAAGTTAGTCCTGTGTTTGAAATGTCCGTCCAGCACCAGCCAGAAGTATACCTTGTGCCAAAATCCGTGGTGTCCAAAAACCTGAAATGATAAAAACTAAATAAGTATACGCTGACCAGGTAACAATATTTAAAAAGAAAAAAAAAGAGCTACTTACCGGCCTTGGGCAACGTTTTGGTTACAATATTTATGCCCAGAGACCGAGAGTTAACTAATATCTAAAAGGGAAAAATATAAATAAAAGATTAGAAAATCTGAAAATAACACCGAACTCTTAAACAATCTGCAATAATATTTATACGTTAGTTTAAGTATATGTTAGTATTTAGTGATTAGTATATAAGATTTAATTTGTGTTTGTAAAAGTTTTTAACGCCAGATAGAATGCGACAAGTGTAGGGTTACCCCAGAAAAATCCTATTAGAAATTTTTTCATTTTGGGATCAAATGTTATTAGAACCACATAAGAGAGATCTTTTAGGTGAGGAAATAACTTAGAAAAGCGGCCCAAGTTGACCGAAATTCAATAGGATAAGGCGGTAGTCCGAGGTATTGACTTATCGATGTGTCAGGTGTTAGAAATTTAGAATTCTGACAAGAAAATAATGAAGGTAATAAATTGTTTTAATGTTTAAGTGTTTAGATTAAAATGAATTGCTAGTGTTTTTTTTTTTTGTTAGGGAGGAAAATAGGATGATGTTGAAGTGAGGTAAGTGTGTGTGGAAAACAGGGCCCTTATAAAATTCAATTCAAATCTTTGAGGAGGATCTAAAGGTCAAGGTTGGGAGGGCGAAGTGTGGGAATTATTAACATCAATTTCCCGTGTTATGGTCGTATGTGTTTTGTCGTTTTATTTTGATTTGTTTGTTGTTATTTCATGTGTTCCTTTTTGATTGTTTGACCCCTGGGGCTGATGGTGGCAGGGTTGGGAATTCACCCCTAAACGGTGCCCCGACTGAGCTAGTTGGAACCCCACCATAGCGTCGTATGAGGTGGCACGTAACATACTCTAATTTTTTTTGGGTTGAGTAAGATATTGCTTCTTCTTCATTAATATATTTTTCATCCAAAATTTTTACCTATATAACGATTAATTCTGGCCATTGGGATTCAGCTCCGGATAATGTAATAAAAATGTCGGGAGTCCAAGCTGTCTAATCATGGCCAAAACATTTCTCTTTTCCTCTTCCCAATGAGCTGGTGGCTATCGTACGTCAAGGTTTTGGATAATTAATTATGTAAAATTTCAGCAGCAGTAAATTGTCTATTTCCAACTTTTTTTCTCAAGCGTGTGGAAATGCTACTAAAGCAATATAAAACGTTTTCCACACGTGCACACCGTCTGTCATAACGCCGAACTTCACACCTTATAATTTTTTCCAAAAGTAGCAGAGCAATTTTTTTTTAACACCGCTGTATATTGAAGGATAGGACAGTTTCAAAGAATCCTCATCCAAGAGCATATCTAATGGTCGTTGTCCCTCAATGGAAATTCTCTGTAAATTCTTTACAGGATTATTATCTAATAATGTTTCTTGTGTATTTACCTCACCCGCATAATCTTGTATGAATTTGGTATTGTTTAACCGCGATACTAGCTCGAGATCTTCAATGTTAGAGCAAAGGGTTGTTCTTATATAAAATCCATGCTATTTAACCAGTCGCAAGAAAGAACTATGTTGTGTTTTTTGTAGAGTTCCGTATTTACAAGATATCTTGCGGCTTTGTAAATCTTCGCCGGACTTATCGTTTCAGTCATGAACTTGTGTTCGTACTGTAGTCTACGCTTAAGGTGAACTTGCACAACTTCAGTTTGATTGACTGTTCGCCGAAGCAAATTCAGAGTTGTATTTAACTGAATTGGTACGCTAAAACGGCACCTACTACAGCACATTGGCGATTGTATCCTACAGGAACGATTCTCATAAAGGGTTTTCTAGGTGAAACGAATCGCGCTTCTAACTGTGTTAAACCACGAAGGTCAGCTGGTATGTCTGGGAAATGTAATCCTTTAGAAAGGCATATTGAAGGTATTTTTCCACCTCGAGCAATTTTATAACATGTATTACAAAATTTGTATGTATTATTTCTGATGAATATGTTGAAGCTTGGAAGAAAACTTCAGTTAGATGTGGATATATCCGCAAGAATGTGATCTTACTGATGTTTTTAATTTGTGTAATGAACCAAAGCCCTCCGCAGCAAATACAAATTTCTGTTGGAACCTCCGACGACTTGATCGTTCATTGCGCGAAAATGTTGGTTTAATGCATCTCGTTCGCGCTCCAATTGCCTATATGTTACATCTTGTCGGCGTAGAGAATGTTGTACAGCATCACGTAGTTGTTCAACTCTTTGGTTAAATGAGTTATGCCTCCTCAATTGCCGAGAAACTCGGTCTCTGTCCCGTTCTTCTTCCCGGAAATTTATATTTAGTCGCCTGGTTGCTATAAACATAACATTACTAAACCTGTCAGATGGATTGCGTTCACGGTATTCATTTACTCGATTTGTTGGTAGCCTTTGGCGTTGCAAAGACAATTGCTCACGTTGTATAGGCATATTTTTATAAATAAATAGATAAATAGTTGTATACTTAGTAATATCGTATTTAAACCGCATTAATATTATTTATGACACTGTTATATATTTTAACTGTTTTTAACTTTATTGGTGACACTTTTGGCACTGTTGTATTTTAACTGTTGCGTAACTGTGTTCTCTCTGTCGGACTGTTTACTACTAAACACTAAACTAAACAAAAAAATCCATTCATATATATATTTAAGCCTTTCAAAATTGTACCAACTAATAGAATTAAAACAAAATTAGTATTTAACAATACATGTGTCATGTGGAGGTGAAATACAACATATAATGTATTCAGGTTATATTGCTTGAACAAATATTTTTCAGGTAAATCCTGTATTACCTTTCCATTTATGGTGTTTAATAGTAAATATACCCACATTTAATTATTAATTTTTTTAAAACACAATTAAATATATATATTTCCAAATTGTGACCGACTTTCGCCGAATATGGTCGAAATATTCAATTTACTTATACAAAGGGTATATTCATATATGTAGAGCCTGTTTTTACCAAATCCGATAAAATTTGGACAAATAACCTATTTAATGTTCTGCCACTGGAGGTAAAAACAAATACGAAGTTTAAATACAGAATTTAAAGCAATTTCTTTGAATATTGTGGCAAAATTTTAAAAGTAAAATACCAAATTTATGTGGTAACAATTATATGAGGCTGTATGGAAATATGGCCTTTATAAGGAAAGTGATGTCTCACAAGGGAGAACCTTTGAAATGTTAGTATCGAACGATTGTCTAAGAAAATGTGGCTTAAATCGGCAAAATACTGAGTATATGAAGGTACCGCTATATGTGGGATATAGGGCAACATGGACCCATACAGACAATGTTCGGTCACAAAAGGTAGAACCCATTACAAACTTAAGGTACCGAATAAAATCTGTTAGAAAATGTGGCCCATATTTAGGAGGTGCCGTTATATGGCAGCAATACGAAAATCTGAACCGACATGGCCGAAATTAACCTGTAGACAGGCAGACGCACTCTTGTGCAAAATTGCATCTTTTGAAAGATAGCGTGATTACAACACACAAACAAACGGGAATCTATATATATATATTTTTTTTGTGATACTTTTTTGCTGATCTATAATATATACTTTGTAAGGTCCACCTTGAATATTCTGAGAAATTACAAACGGAATGACACTTTTAATGTACATTCCAAGGTATAGTGGGGGTATTAAAATACCGAATATAAGGAGGTACCGTTGTATAGGCGCTATACGAAGACGTGGACCTGAATATGTAATTTTGTGTCATATGGTTAGAATCTATAGCGAACTTCAAAACCGAATTTAAAGAAAATTCCGGTGAAAAATGTGGCTAAAATTATCAAAATACCGAATATCGGGAGGTACTTTTATATGGGTGCTATACGAAGACGTGGACCTGAATATGCAATTTTTGTCAAATGATCTATAATCTATTGCGCACTTCAAATCCGAAATTTGAACAAATCCGGCTACACGAAGACGTGGACCTGCATAAGTAATTTTTTGTCAAAGGCTTTAGTATCCACTACGAACTTCGAATATCGGGAGGTACCGTTATATGGGTGCTATACGAAGACGTCGACCTGAATATGCAATTTTGTGTCATATGCTGTAGAATCTATTGCGAACTTCAACTACGGAATTTTAAACAATTCCGGAGAATAATGTAGCTAAATTCATCAAAATACCGAATATTGGGAGGTACCGTTATATGGGAGCTATACCAAAAAGTGAACCGGCACGGCTCATTTTCGAACTTAACCTGCCTACTGAAAAAATATACATGTGTGCAAAATTTAAGCCTTTAATCTAATTTTGTTCGAAAGATAGCGTGATTACAAAAGACAGGCAGACGAACTGACAGACGAACATCGATGAATCGATTTAAAATTGTACGCTGATCCAGAATATATACTCTTTGTGGGGTCTAACATGAGTATTTCGAGAAGTTACAAACGGAATGACAAACTTAATATACCCTCCATAGTATGGTGGAGGGTATAAAAATTCTACGAAGTGACAATGGACGCGAGTAACTTAATATAGCATACAGACTCTATGATAAAGAATTTCACTGCATTATTGAGAAACGTGATGTAAGATTTGAAGAAAGTATATTCGAGAATTTCCCATGTTTCGAATGTTCCCGTTGATGAAGATGCGGTAGAAGATGGTTTTAATACTGCTGAAGAAGGAGAAGATATTACATGTGAAGAAGAAGAATCTGACGAAAACGCACTAAATAACGAGAACCAAATGGAAAAAACTCAATCACAAGAGGAGCTCGTTGTTTCTGACATTCAGCCACAGGGGGAGAATTCGGAAAATATTTTTCAAGGGTAATCAAAAGGATGAGGAGGTCATCCTAAAATAATTCGTGATGGTAAGCCTGGCGGACCTAAGAAGCAATATAATATGATAAATGGCTTGTCAGCACAAGTAAATTTGGTTCCTCAAACTCTAACAGAAGCAGTATTTAGCAATACGTCAGCGGAATGGAAAAAAGCTATGAAGATTGAATACAATTGTTTGAATAAAAATCGAACCGGACCTTGTTTATTTGCCAACTGATAAAAATGCGATTGGATGCAAATGGGTTTATGACATAAAAGCTACGATAAATGGTGATATAGAGCGATACAAAGCAAGACTTGTGGAAAAGGGCTGCAGCCAGAAATATGGTGTGAACTATCATGAAATATTCTCACCAGTCATACGTTATGCTAACATAAGACTTGTATTTGCCATAGCTATTAACAAAGGTATGCATATACACCATATTGATGTTGTTAGTGCTTGTTTGAATGGTGATCTCAACGAGGAAGTCTACATGCAGCAACCAAAGATGTTCTTTGATGAAATACATCTACGGTCTTAAGTAATCTGGCCATGCGTGGAATGCAAAGTTAGACTCATGTGTGAAAAAGATTGGATCCTCAAGCTGTGATAATGAATCATGCTTGTACAAAATGAAAGTAGAAGGAGAACTTGTTTTATTAACAGTATATATTGATGACTTTCTTACTGCAAATAAAGATAAAGCTGTTATCAAAAAAATAAATGAAATAAAATTTAAAATATCGATTGATTTTGATGTTAGTGACAAAGGCCCAATACAGCATTTTCATGTGTGAAAAAGATTGGATCCTCAAGCTGTGATAATGACCCATGCTTGTACAAAATGAAAGTAGAAGGGGAACTTGTTTTATTAGCAGTATATATTGATGACTTTCTTATTGCAAATAAAGATAAAGCTGTTATAAAAAAATAAAAAAATAAAATATCGATATCGATTTAACAGTGAGTAACACTCAAAACACCTTATTGAAAAAGCATAACATGGAACAGTGTAAGTTGAAGTTCGTAATGGATACTATACCCTACGACAGAAAATTGTCTGTGCAGGTCCACGTCGTCGTCTAGCTACCATATAACGGCACAACAGTTAAGTTGATCATCTAAAATTTCAGCAGCAGTAAATTGTATATTTCCAACTTTTTTCTCAAGCATGTGGAAATTCTACATTTAATGCGGTAAAATTCTAATTTTTTTTATAGCAATATAAAACTTTGTCGACACGTGCACACCGTCTGTCATAACGCCGAACTTCAGACTTTTTCCAATAGTAGCAGTGCAATTTTTTTAAAATTTTCCTAGTGTCCTTCAACTTCAAACGATCGCAAATATCTCGGAAACTAATAGACTTAGGACTCTGGAAATGATTCCATTGTGTCTAGGAACATTTTTTAAACTAAAAACAGTTCTAATATGAGTTGTATTTTATTTAAACAAAGAGATAAGAGCGTTCATTTCAAGAAGTTGGAAATTTTCCTGAAAATTGACTAGTGTCCTTAATATTGACATATAGGACATATTGACGGATAGGACAGTTTCTCAGAATCCTCATCCAAGAGCATATCTAATGGTCGTTGTCCCTCACCTGGAGCAATGGCAATTCTCTGTAATGATAAATTCTTTACAGGATTATTATCTAATAATGTTTCTAGTGGATTTACTGTCACTGTACAATCTATGCTATTTAACCAATACCTGGAAAGAGCTATGTTGTGTTTTTGTTAGAGTTCCGTATTTACAAGATATCTTGCGGCTTTGTAAATCTTCGACGTTCTTATCGTTTCAGTCATGAAACTGTGTTCGTATTGCAGTGTGCACTTAAGGTCAACTTGCTCAACTTCAGTTTGATTGACTGTTCGCAGAAGCACATTCACAGTTGTATTTAACTGAATTGGTACGTTAAAACGGCACCACTTACAGCACAGTGGCGATTGTATCCTAGGGTATTAAGGGTATTCTAGCTAAAATAAATCGATCTTCTAACTGTGTTAAACCATGAAGGTCAGCTGGTATGTCTGGGAAATGTAATCCTTTAGAAAGGCATATTGAAGGTATTTTTCCACCTTGAGCAATTTTATAGCATGTATTACAAAATTTGTATGTTTTATTTCTGAAGAAAACTCAGATGTGGATATTTCCGCAATAATGTGATGTTACTGATATTTTTAATTTGTTTAATGAACCAAAGCACGCCGCAGCAAATACAAATTTCTGTTGGACCCCTTCTGGTTATGTCGTAGAACTCGCTCAATTGTCCTGACCTGTGTCTTATGGTGTCTGCTTGTAACATTTCCCTGCGGGATTCTGGGGAAAGATGCTGTCCAATATTAGCACTTCTCTCCGACTGATGGTTATTTTTAAGTTCACGATTGTAAGGATTCATCCGATGAATTAAGACACGACAATGTCTAGTCCTATTCTGCTCCTGAAATTCCTGACTAGCAATTCGTCGCGCTTCGCGACGTTGTTCAGTATTACGAATTTGTTCAATTGTGCGATAATCTACATCGCGTCTTCGAACATTGCGACGTTGTGGGTCCAATTCACATTCGGTATGTAGCTCTCATTACGTCTACGTTGGGAACGACGAAAAGTATCCCTCTCTTGCTCAAGTTGTTTGTACGTTTCATCCTGCCGACGAACTTGACGGTTGAGAACATCTCTCTCGTTCCACATCTCTATACACTTCATCTTGCCTACGGGCGTGGTGGCTTGATGCTTCTCTCACTCGCTCTATTTCTCTAAACATTTCATTCTCTAGAAGAACTTGGTGATTATGTGCATTTCTCTCTCGTTCTTGTTGTCTATAAACTTTGTCCTGCCAAAGAACTTGGTGTTTAAATGCATATCTTTATAGCTCTCTATAATTTTAATCTTGGCGACGAAGCTGGTGATTTAATCCGTTTCTCTCTTGTTCTTGTTGTCTAACAACTTAATCCTGCTGTAGAACTTGGTGATTGAAGGCATCCCTTTCTTGTTCATGTTGACTATAAACTTCGTCTTGGCGACGAACCTGGTGACTTAATGCATCTCTCTCGCTCCAATCTTCTATAGACTTCATCCAGGCGACTAACTCGATGGCTTAATGTATCCCTATCTCGTTCTAATTGCCTCTGGGATTCATCTTCCCGACGAACAGAGCGTTGAGCAGCATTTCTTTGTTGCTCGGATAAACTGTAGGTTTCGTCCTGACGACTTGATCGTTCATTGTGTCTGTTTCCCGCTCTAATTGCCTCTAAGATTCATCCTGTCTACGTCTTCTGCCAGAAGCTCTGGTGACTTTTCTTTTCCTTTTGTTTGTCCTCTTATTTCGCTGCCCAGACTATTTCAAAGCTTTGGTGACTTGGAATATTTTTTTTTTTTAAATATTTGTAATTTAAATGCGAAAAATTTTTTATTTTATTAAAAAATTGTCCTTTTTGCGCTTTGCACTTTTAATTTTTTTTTTGTTTACAATTGTTACTTTGTCCCGTAAGATGACGAAAGTATTTTCTGGATTGTATTTATGTTTTGTCCCGTAAGGTAACAAAAATATAATGTTACTAGTCTGTTTGCAATTTTTACTTTGTCCCATAAGATGACAAAAGTACTTCTTGTTAACACATTTAGCACTTTGGTTTTTTATTTTTCCCGTAAGGCAACAAGAATTTTTTAAATTTTTTAATTTCTTTTCTTTTCCTTATTGGGCGTCAATTAACGAATGGAAAACTATATAACTTAATCTAAAAAGACATTTAATAATGTTCGTAATTGCGAATCGCCTCCACTTTTTCTGGGCTCGTTTTGATGCCATCTCTAGATACAGTGAAGCCAATATATTCAACACTTTCCTTAAAAAAGTGAGATTCGAGAAACTCTCATGTTGGCTTCAAGCAATCTAGTCAAGACCCACGAAATGTGTCTAATGTGGTCTTCCTCGTTTTCGGAAAAAATTATAACATCGTCCACATAAACATAACATGTCTTTCCGATTTGTTCTCTCAAGACATCATCAATGGCTCAGGCCAAAAGGAAGTCTACAAAATTCATATTTCCCGTTTGCCACCGAAAATGAAGTTTTATCTCTATCTTGGTCTGAGAGAGTAATCTGATGAAATCCTGATTTGAGGTCGAGAGTTGTAAAGTACCTTGCTTTGCCAAGGTTTGCTAGTATTACTCTCACCTCTGGAATCGGATATTTATCATCGACTGTAATACTATTCAGTTTTCTGAAATCAATGACGATACGTTATTTAATGTTTCCTTGCTCATCCTTTCCCTTCTTAACAACCCAGATAAGGTATGGGTACCTAGAAGCCCTTATTATTCCATTTTTTAACAACTCCTTTATTTCAGAATTTACAAATTCCGCCACACCCATTGGGTATGGGTAGAGCTTGGAATACGTGGGATCAGTCGTAGTAGTACGAATTGTGGCCACGATATTCGTATTGTATGGAAGTGCCTCGTCTCACTTTTTTAAGGAAAGTGTTGAATATCTTGGCTTCACCGTATCTAGAGATGGCATCAAAACGAGCCCAGAAAAAGTGGAGGCGATTCGCAATTACGAACAGTCCACTACGCTTTATAATATCAGGTCATTTCTTGGCCTGACAAGTTATTACAGATGTTTCATTAAAGACTTTGCTGCAATAGCAAAACCTCTGTATGACATTTTAAAAGGGGAGAATGGGAAGGTTAGCGCCTCTCAATCAAGGAAACTTAAGATTAATTTTGATGAAAATCAACTCCAAGCTTTCCAAAGGTTGAAAGAAATCTTTGCCTCCGAAGGTGTCTTACTGTTATACCCTGATTTTAAAAAGCCATTTGATTTGACAACAGACGCTTCGGCATTAGGACTAGGGGCAGTGTTGTCTCAAGGTTGTAGCAATTATATGAGGCTGTATGGAAATGTGGCCTTTATAAGGAAAGTGATGTCTCACAAGGGAGAACCTTTGAAATGTTAGTATCGAACGATTGTCTAAGAAAATATGGCTTAAATCGGCAAAATACTAAGTATATGAAGGTACCGCTATATGTGGGATATAGGGCAACATGGACCCATACAGACAATGTTCGGTCACAAAAGGTAGAACCCATTACAAACTTAAGGTACCGAATAAAATCTGTTAGAAAATGTGGCCCATATTTAGGAGGTGCCGTTATATGGCAGCAATACGAAAATCTGAACCGACATGGCCGAACTTAACCTGTAAACAGGCAGACGCACTCTTGTGCAAAATTACATCTTTTGAAAGATAGCGTGATTACAACACACAAACAAACGGGCATCTATATATATATATTTTTTGTGATACTTTTTTGTTGATCTATAATATATACTTTGTAAGGTCCACCGTGAATATTCTGAGAAATTACAAACGGAATGACACTTTTAATGTACATTCCAAGGTATAGTGGGGGTATTAAAATACCGAATATAAGGAGGTACCGTTGTATAGGCGCTATACGAAGACGTGGACCTGAATATGTAATTTTGTGTCATATTGTTCATAAAAGATGCTAGATTTTTGCGCAACAGTGTTGTTTGTTACATTACCGGTGGCTGCATAAATAACATCATAAAAAAATGATGTACATATACACACACACATGCACATATATGCAGCCACCGGTAAATTCCAATGCTGAATTCAAATAAATAAGCATCGTCACCAGCCAAAACAGGTTTGCTGTGACGATGCAAATTTGAGTTAGATCAGTTCTGTCTCGAATTTGAAAGCGCGTACGCAAGTTTCCCCCCCGAAGTGAACAGTGCCCAAAAACAAAAAAAAAACCAAAGTGTTAACAAAAAAACATAATACAAAAAACATAAAACATTGTACAAAAAATTGAAAATAAAACATTGTACAAAAAAAAAAAAATTGAACAGATTGAACAAAAAACTACAAATAAACAAAAAAATTGTAAACAAAACATTGTACAAAAAAAAAGGAAATTAATTGAACAAAAAAACCTAAATCTATACAAAAGTGTAAACGAAACAAATTGAATTTAAAGAATTGAAACAAAATAATAAAAGAAAAAAAAAGCAAAAATAAACATCATCTTTTAATTAAATAACAAATAAAAAAGGTGAAGTAAAAAACATTTGGTCCTCCAGAGCCGGAGCATAAAGTGAAGTTTTTAAAATATTAAAAACAAAAAACAAAGTATTAAGTGGACAGACACAGTGAAGTGAAACAAAAACAAAAGTGCATAATAAAATATAAATAAATAAATTAACAAAAAGTGACGTTTAAAAAAGTGCAACCAAAAGAAAAAGTGAAAAAAATAGAAAGTACACTGTGCTACAAAAAAGTGACATTAAACAAACAAATATATATTTTTACAAATTTACTACAAAAAAAAGACAACACACAGTGCTACAAAACAAACAGAAAATACACAGTGCTACAAAAGTGACATTAAGAAGTGATACAAAGTGACATTACACGGTGCTACAGAACTAAAAGAAATTACACAGTGCTACAAAAATAAACAAAATTTAATTAAATTTTTTATTTTTTTCGTTAATATAAAAAAGGTCTACACAAAAGACAAAATACAAAAATAAAAGGTGTGAAAAAAGTGACAGTACACAATATCACAAAAAAACCAAACAAAATAAAGATGTACGCAAAATTGTGGAAGCTGCCAGAAGACCACGAAGGACCCCGGCAACACAACAACAATACAACAACAACAACAATAGCAACACTACAACAACAAATTTTTGAGACCCAAAGGCTAAATCAAAGTGAGTACTTAATCAAATTTATCTTGTTGGACATAAAGGGCATACCGGGAGCAGGCAAATCCTCAATATTTGCATTGACCCGAAGATTCCCATACTTTTAAATCTCAAGTTGACACTTTTTAAAGTTGCTGCGTTGCCTCAAAGACACTTTTTTGAGAAAATTTCCCTTTTTGGAGCCATTTTGTGGACGGACATCTAAATATAGACTCACATAGGCGCAATAAGTACTTATAAAATAGCGCGAATTTTCATACACATAAATATATAATATTGGAAATTGCTGAACGTGCAGTTCAAAAATAAATAAGCGCCATATTGGAAAAAACATTCTTATTGGAAAATTGGCGTCACTTGACACATATAAACGCCATATTGGAAAAAACATTCTTATTGGAAAATTGGCGTCGCTTGACACATATATAAACGCCATATTGGAAAAAAATCTAGCGTCACATAAAAATATATAATCGCCATATTTTTAACATTTTTGGCGTCACAAAAATACATAAGCGAAATACATAGCAACCGTTTGGTGGACAGACGGATTTTGCAAATAATAGCGTCTAGTGGACGGACATGAAACAATACTTAACCTAGAATTTTTTTCCGGATTTTTGGAAAAAAAATTAGATTGGCGTCTGTGGACAGACAAAAAAAAAATCGATCCCATATATAATATAACACATTTTTATTATATTTTACAAATATCTTAAAATTTTTAAATCAAGAAAAACATTTCTGGGACCCAAAATTTATTTCTGCATTTTTTCGCAGAAATATTTTGCTGGTATTTTTTTTTGCTTTTTGCTAAAACAAACATTTTGAAAGAATTCGCTGAACGAAAAAAGTTAGATTTTTGTGGAAATTTTAATTGGAGTTTGACACAACAAACATTTGGCTGGGATATACAAATTTTTTGGAAAATTTTGAAAATTATTGGAATTTTTCTGGAAAAAAAAAAAAAATTTTTGTGGAACTTGACCCAATACTAGCACCTTGTGATTTTAAATTAATTACCTAGCGTTTTTAGAAAATTTGTTGCTTCAAACAAATTTTCATAGCAATATTTTTGTCTCGTCAAAATTTAAAAATACTCCTGCAATTTTATGGTAATATTTTTGAGGATTCTTTGTTCGACAACCCAGCACACATTTTCATTTCAATAGAAAATATTTTTCATTTTTGGAAATATTTATTGAAAATTTTCATTTTCTACAATTTTACTGCTGGGAAAAAACCCTCGTTGGTGGAAAATCAAAAATCTTTTGGTCGTTTTTGTAGCGTTTTTTGCCTGTACAATCCTCACCTTTACTCTTTTTGGAATAATATTGATTATTTCTGGATTTTCTTAAAATAAAATATCCCTGTGAGTGGATTTCAAGATATTTTATGACACCTTGGTATATCTTGATTGAGTTTGACTTCTCTGGACAACCCAGCAAACATTTTTAAACAAAATTATTTCGGCGTCTCATACAAAGTAAAGTTTTTGGGATTTTGCAAGAACTTTCAAGTCTTTGGAACAAAACGAAATATAATTCGACCCAAACCAAAAATTGAACATAGATTTCGTTGATCAAATTGAAGAAGATAGCTTATCCTTATTTTTTAAAAATAAAAATTTGGATAAAAGTTTGAATCTTATTCCAAGTCAATCCTTTTCATTGGGTTGCCTTTCCTTTTTTCAACACAACAAAATTTCGGTAAAGGTTAATACTCAGTCATCAAAATGGATAAGACCCTAAGCGAAAAATTCGCAAACTGCGTCAACGATCTTCAGGATTATATTTCAATTTTTTCAATAACCAAACCGGATGACACGGTTCATACTTTGGAGACAACACGTATGGAGTTGGATTCTGCATGGGACCAGGTCAAAAGGGCATATTTAGACTGCCGTGATTATGTTCCAGAGGAAGGAGGAAAAACCATCGACAAAAATTAACTGAGGAAACATTATATGGATACCATGGGATCATATAAACAGGTGCTGAGTTCAATAAATGGACAAATTCAAAATATCTTGGATGAAAAAGCACAGGAGAAAATGAAAAGAGATTCAGAGATGTCACAGCAAGGAAAGGAAGTGGATTTTACGCCAATATCACGGCTGCCGCCATGCGACACAGACACTTTTAAAGGGGGTTATCGAGAATGGCCGACTTTCAGAGATTTATTTTCGGCAATTTACATAAACAATTCAAAATTAAGTAATGTCGAAAAGTTATTCCATTTGACTCAAAAGCAGGAGAAGCACGAGAAATTATAACGCATGTTCCACTAACTAATGATGGATTTGCATTAGCATGGAAAAATCTTACGGATCGTTATGACAACAAAAGGATGCAAATTAATGAAGAAATTAAAACACTTTTTAATCTACCTGGTGTTTCTACAGACTCAAGTCACACTATTCAAAAACTACAACGCACTGTAAATAGCTGTATTCAAACTTTGGGGATGCTTGACGTCGATGTAAAAGGATGGGATCCGATTTTAATATACATTTGCTCAACAAAATTACCTAGAGGCTTCCTAGAAGAATTCGAGAACTCATTAAGCGATTGTAAACAAATACCAAAATGGGAACATTTTGACGATTTCTTAACAAACAAATTCAAAACCTTGGAATCAGTAGGGAATATAAAACTCTCAACATCAAAATTTGTTCAACAGAAGCAAAATAACATCAATAAACCTAGATTTTTGAAAACATTTCAAACAAATGTCGCAAAAAATACAACCAATTTTGGAGGAAGAAACAACTTAGCACAACCTCAACAAAATAAATCACAAAATATTCAAACATGTCAAGTCTGCAAATCAAATCATTTTATCAGGGATTGCAGCGAATTTTTAAAAAAGAGTGTAAATGACAGAATTCACACTGTGAAAACGTCACACTTATGCTACAACTGCTTGTCTTCAAACCACGGAGTAAGAGATTGCAAAAGTCGCTTTGGTTGTCGTATTTGTACTATGAGACATAATACTTTGTTACACAAGGGGTCGGAAACCCAAACCACAAACACATACCTAGCTCGAGTGGAAGCACAACCTAGTACCAGTGCTGCTGCTCTTTCAACTCACATACAGTCCACTACCAACCTAGAACCAACTACTATTACCACTTTGACCCTCCAAGATGAGCGAGTTAGTGAGCAACAATCTGGAGGAACTCTACTTTTCACAGCAATAGTACAAATTGAAACCAAAGGACAACTTTACGATGCCCGAGCTCTAATATACTCAGGATCACAATCCACTTTTATTTCTGAGAAGATGAAAAACCTCTTGAAATTACCCACAAGGAACAATCTAGTTCATATCACCGGCCTTAGTCAATTTGTTGCCGAAACATCTAAGAAATCTTGCTTGTTTACTATGAGATCCAAATACGACCCTAGCTTTAAACTGGAAGTATGGGCTCCAGTTTTAAAGAATTTACCTTCAAATCTACCACCACAAAACTTAGATGAATCACAACTTCGAGATGTAACAGCATTAGAACTGGCTGACCCGAAATTTTACGTTAGTCAACCCATTGATTTACTTATTGGAATGGACATAGGAACATTAATATTCACACTTGGAACTCCGATGAGAACATTTGGATCAATTTTAACTCAAAAAACCAAATTTGGATGGATAGTTGGAGGACCCATACCGGGAAGCACTCTTCAACGAAAACAAATATCACTTCTAAATACAACATCAATAGAGAAAGTACTTACACGATTTTGGGAGGTGGAAGAGACCCCTAAAAAAGTTTTACGGTCAGAAGAGGACCAATTTTGTGAACAAAATTTTACTGAAACAACAATACGAAACAAGGATGGAAGATATGTGGTGACTCTCCCATTCAAAAAATGCGAAGAATTAGGAAATTCCCGAAACATCGCCTTAGCTCAATTCTACAGAATGGAGAAAAAACTTATGAAAACGCCCGAGATAAAAGAACAATATGATGCCTCAATACTTGAATATTTAGAACTTGCTCATATGCGGAGGATCAATCCGGATGAAAGAGACGAAATGCCCAATTATTATCTACCACATCATGCAGTAATTAAGCCAGATCGAATCACGACAAAGTTAAGAGTCGTCTTCAATGCTTCTTGCCCATCATCAAACAAAACAAGTCTCAATGACATATTGTTTCCGGGACCCATTTTACAACAAGATTTGGTACTACAAATTCTAAAATGGAGATTTTTTAAGTATGCTTTTAACGCCGATATTACTAAAATGTATAGGCAAATACTGTTGGATTCAACTCAAACAAAATATCAAAGAATTCTGTTTAGAAAATCGCCAACAGACCCAGTTGACGACTATGAATTACTAACTGTAACATTTGGAGTAAATTGCGCACCGTTTCTGGCACTGAGAACTCTTATGAAATTGGCAGATGATGTTCAAGATTCGTATCCAAGAGCTGCAAGAATTATAAGACAAAATCTTTATGTGGATGATGTACTTGCGGGTGGACACACAATTGAGGAGACTATAAAAGCTCGGAAGGACTTAGTAGCAGCGCTCGAATCCGCTGGATTTCAACTTATGAAATGGGCCTCAAATTATCATACAATAATAAAAGATATTCCACAAGAAAATTTATTGCCTCTTAACTGGTTGCATATCTCTGAAGATGCGTCCACGAAAACGTTGGGAATACGATGGAATATATCAGGTGATTTTTTCACTTTTACACCTCCAACCGTGGAAAACAAGAACATTTACACAAAACGAGAAGTTTTATCAACTATAGCCAAATTGTTTGATCCATGCGGATGGCTAGCGCCAATAGTGATCGTAGCAAAACTGATAATGCAACAAATTTGGCTGGATAAAATCGATTGGGATGATACACTGAAACCAATCACCCATATAAATTGGCAAAACTTTGTCAAAAATAGCAATGATATTAAATCTCTCAGAGTTCCAAGATGGATACAGTTTACACTAGATGCTTCTGTTGAGATTCATGGATTTTGTGACGCATCGGAGAGCGCGTATGGAGCCACGCTATATGTTCGGATTGAAAAAACTGACCATACCACACACACCTTTTTATTAGCAGCAAAGACTCGTGTAGCACCAATCAAAAAACTTTCAATACCAAGGCTCGAATTATGTGGGGCAGTCTTACTTTCCAAATTAGCAAAATCTATTACAAACAGTCTACAAATATCAAAATATTCAACACATTTTTGGACAGACTCTACTATTGTCTTGGCCTGGTTAAAAAAGCCTCCTTGTCATTGGAGCACCTTTGTGGGAAATAGAGTCTCGGAAATATCTGATAATGTTGGGCAAGAAAACTGGAAACATGTTGACTCTGAAAGCAACCCAGCTGACATTGCTAGTCGTGGATGTTCTCCAACTGAACTAACGACTCATGAGCTCTGGTGGCATGGACCTCAATGGCTCAAAATGCCAAAAGATCGTTGGCCATCGCAAGATATCCCAAACGACACAAATTTAGAGGCTAAAGCTGTAAAAGTTCTGACTATATTTCAAGAAAGAGAAGATCCATAAAAAAAATTCTCATCATTGGCAAAAGTCTACCGATCATACGCCTATGCTCTGCGATTTTGGAAAAATACAGGCGCAAATCGGCAAAATATTCGCTCCTCATCAATAGATCTTACCGCAGCCGAAATCCAAGATGGAAAACGATCTTGCATAATTCGTACACAAAAATTCGTTTATGCAGATGAATATAATTCACTAATGAAAAAGTCTCCAATTTCTCCATCGAGCCCTCTATTGACGTTAAACCCGTTTCTCGACTCAAAGGGTATTATTCGAGCTAATGGCAGATTAGTTCAATCTCCAGCCCTTACATATAGCGAACGTCATCCCATAATACTACCACACGGAACTACCCTTAGCAAATTGTTGGTCGAATTCACTCATAAGATCACTTTACATGGTGGTAATCAATTGATGACCCGAGTGCTAAGATCCGAATTCTGGATATTTGGACTCAAATCTCTGGTTAAACAAACTATACGAAAATGTCGAATCTGCTTAATTCACAAGAAACAAACCCAAACACAAATAATGGCCTCGCTGCCACCCGAACGTACTTTTCTGTCTCGACCCTTTACAAACACTGGGGTAGATTTTGCAGGACCCTTTAATATTAAAAGTTATTCAGGAAGGGCTTGCTTTATCACAAAAGGCTATGTTTGCCTGTTCGTCTGCTTCGCCACCAAGGCTATACATTTAGAACCAACTAGCGATTTATCTACTTATGCCTTTCTCGCCGCTTTCTCCAGATTCATAAGTCGGCGAGGTTGTCCGTCTTGTATATTTTCCGACAACGGAACCAATTTTGTGGGAGCGGTCGATCTATTAAAGCGAGATCGATTAGCTTTCATGAAGAATATTCAAAGTAGCACAATCCAAAACAATTTCAATCAAAATCTTACTTGGAAATTTATCCCGCCTGGCGCTCCGCACATGGGCGGTTTGTGGGAGGCCGGCGTTAAATCGTTTAAAATGCATTTGCGAAAAAGTATTCCAAAAATGAATTTCACATTTGAAGAATTTACAACTATCTTAGCAAGAATTGAAGCCTGCCTTAATTCGCGACCCTTAAGTCCTGGTAGCGATGATCCAAATGACCTTTCCCCGTTAACTCCTGGTCATTTCTTAATTGGAACATCAATTCTTACTCCTGCTGAACCCGACATTTCCGACACAGATCTTAGTCTAGTAAATCGTTGGAAACGACTCAAAGTTATTTCACAATACTTTTGCAATAGGTGGAAATTAGAATATCTCCACGAACTTCACAGAAGAACTAAATGGAAGCGTGAAAAGGAGAATGTCAAAGAAGGAGATTTAGTAGTCATCAAGGACGATAGGTTGGCTCCAAATGAATGGAAGTTGGGTCGAATTGCAAAAACATATCTCGGTAGCGATCAGAATACGAGGGTTGTAGACATACGGACATCAAGTGGCAACATTAGCAGACCTATCACAAAAATTGTCAAATTGTTTTCCGACTGACTAGCCGGAATCCTACTTAAAAAAGAACATAGTACTCGCCTTTGGTTTTTTTCAGATATGGCTGCCTACTTGCCCAATCAAGACTGCCGTTTAGATGATCGCAGCCGCAGTCCCAACCAATCCGCACGTCCAACAGCGAGAAGTTCTAGCAGACCCAGACGCCCAACCGAACCCATTCCCAGCAGACCGGCTCATAGACACCGCAGACTTCCCAGTTCCACATCGCCAGAAAGACGTCAACGAAGCCGCTCCGCTGCAAGATCCCGCCAACGCCAAGAACGACCCAGCTATTGGCAGTATTCCTGTGGGTTGTGTCAGGAGGACCATGCCCTAAGTGCTTGCGAGAGGTTTCGCCACCAGACCCCCTTCCAACGCTATGAGACCGTGGAGCGTAGGGGGTACTGCAGAAATTGCCTTGCCAGAAGTCATTTGGCCCCTGACTGTCCGTCGTTGACTGGTTGCAGGAGGTGCAACAATCGGCATCATACGCTGCTACACGGGGCGTCTCAGCTGGAGGAAGTATCCCTAAACGTGGAAGTTGTAACAACACCAAACTTTGCGTGGGATTTGGTATTTGTGCCAACGGCTATGGTGCGCATCAAGGCTGACAAAATAGAGGGGTACAGCATGCTAAGGGCATTAATCAGGCAATCAGCGACGATGTCCAAAATATCGTATGCGGCTTTCCGTAGATTGGGCCTACAATCGCGGATTTACAAAGGGCAGCGATTTACCACCTTTACGGTTTCGCCCCGCCGCACAAACAGCCACTGGAGTCTTAGAGTTAATGCCTTGATAATCGAAGATTTGCCCAGGCGCATTTACTCGGACCCAATCCTCGAGGACCCCACAAGAAGTTTCCGAAATTGCGCCCTAGCCGACCCTGATCCCCGAGGCAACAATCCCGTCGATGTGGAACTGGGTGCTGACGTTTACTCAGCCATAAGAAAAGACGAGTGCAAGGAGGCTGGAATTGGAGATGTCCTGGCCTATGATACCCAGCTGGGTTACGTGTTTGCCGGTCCAATAAAAAATATGCCAAAAATATAAGAACAACATTGTATTTCAAAAATGAATGTAAACACTTGTCATTCGGGGGCCAGAAATGTTCATAAAAGATGCTAGATTTTTGCGCAACAGTGTTGTTTGTTACATTACCGGTGGCTGCATAAATAACATCATAAAAAAATGATGTACGTATACACACACACATGCACATATATGCAGCCACCGGTAAATTCCAATGCTGAATTCAAATAAATAAGCATCGTCACCAGCCAAAACAGGTTTGCTGTGACGATGCAAATTTGAGTTAGATCAGTTCTGTCTCGAATTTGAAAGCGCGTACGCAAGTTTCCCCCCCGAAGTGAACAGTGCCCAAAAACAAAAAAAAAAACCAAAGTGTTAACAAAAAAACATAATACAAAAAACATAAAACATTGTACAAAAAATTGAAAATAAAACATTGTACAAAAAAAAAATTGAACAGATTGAACAAAAAACTACAAATAAACAAAAAAATTGTAAACAAAACATTGTACAAAAAAAAGGAAATTAATTGAACAAAAAAACCTAAATCTAAACAAAAAGTGTAAACGAAACAAATTGAATTTAAAGAATTGAAACAAAATAATAAAAGAAAAAAAAGCAAAAATAAACATCATCTTTTAATTAAATAACAAATAAAAAAGGTGAAGTAAAAAACACATATGGTTAGAATCTATAGCGAACTTCAAAACCGAATTTAAAAAAAATTCCGGTGAAAAATGTGGCTAAAATTATCAAAATACCGAATATCGGGAGGTACTTTTATATGGGTGCTATACGAAGACGTGGACCTGAATATGCAATTTTTGTCAAATGATCTATAATCTATTGCGCACTTCAAATCCGAAATTTGAAAAAATCCGGCTATACGAAGACGTGGACCTGCATAAGTAATTTTTTGTCAAAGGCTTTAGTATCCACTACGAACTTCGAATATCGGGAGGTACCGTTATATGGGTGCTATACGAAGACGTCGACCTGAATATGCAATTTTGTGTCATATGCTGTAGAATCTATTGCGAACTTCAACTACGGAATTTTAAACAATTCCGGAGAATAATGTAGCTAAAATCATCAAAATACCGAATATTGGGAGGTACCGTTATATGGGAGCTATACCAAAAAGTGAACCGGCACGGCTCATTTTCGAACTTAACCTGCCTACTGAAAAAATATACATGTGTGCAAAATTTAAGCCTTTAATCTAATTTTGTTCGAAAGATAGCGTGATTACAAAAGACAGGCAGACGAACTGACAGACGAACATCGATAAATCGATTTAAAATTGTACGCTGATCCAGAATATATACTCTTTGTGGGGTCTAACATGAGTATTTCGAGAAGTTACAAACGGAATGACAAACTTAATATACCCTCCATAGTATGGTGGAGGGTATAAAAATTCTACGAAGTGACAATGGACGCGAGTAACTTAATATAGCATACAGACTCTATGATAAAGAATTTCACTGCATTATTGAGAAACGTGATGTAAGATTTGAAGAAAGTATATTCGAGAATTTCCCAAGTTTCGAATGTTCCCGTTGATGAAGATGCGGTAGAAGATGGTTTTAATACTGCTGAAGAAGGAGAAGATATTACATGTGAAGAAGAAGAATCTGACGAAAACGCACTAAATAATGAGAACCAAATGGAAAAAACTCAATCACAAGAGGAGCTCGTTGTTTCTGACATTCAGCCACAGGGGGAGAATTCGGAAAATAGTTTTCAAGGGTAATCAAAAGGATGAGGAGGTCATCCTAAAATAATTCGTGATGGTAAGCCTGGCGGACCTAAGAAGCAATATAATATGATAAATGATAACACAAGTAAATATGATAAATGTCAACACAAGTAAATTTGTTTCCTCAAACTCTAACAGAAGCAGTATTTAGCAATACATCAGCGGAATGGAAAAAAGCTATGAAGATTGAATACAATTGTTTGAATAAAAATCGAACCGGACCTTGTTTATTTGCCAACTGATAAAAATGCGATTGGATGCAAATGGGTTTATGACATAAAAGCTACGAAAAATGGTGATATAGAAATATGGTGTGAACTATCATGAAACATTCTCACCAGTCATACGTTATGCTAACATAAGACTTGTATTTGCCATAGCTGTTAACAAAGGTATGCATATACACCATATTGATGTTGTTAGTGCTTGTTTGAATGGTGATCTCAACGAGGAAGTCTACATGCAGCAACCAAAGATGTTCTTTGATGAAATACATCTACGGTCTTAAGTAATCTGGCCATGCGTGGAATGCAAAGATAGACTCATGTGTGAAAAAGATTGGATCCTCAAGCTGTGATAATGAATCATGCTTGTACAAAATGAAAGTAGAAGGCGAACTTGTTTTATTAACAGTATATATTGATGACTTTCTTATTGCAAATAAAGATAAAGCTTTTATCAAAAAAATAAATGAAATAAAATTTAAAATATCGATTGATTTTGATGTTAGTGACAAAGGCCCAATACAGCATTTTCATGTGTGAAAAAGATTGGATCCTCAAGCTGTGGTAATGACCCATGCTTGTACAAAATGAAAGTAGAAGGGGAACTTGTTTTATTAGCAGTATATATTGATGACTTTCTTATTGCAAATAAAGATAAAGCTGTTATCAAAGAAATAAATGAAATAAAATTTAAAATATCGATTGAGTTTGATGTTAGTGACAAAGGCCAATACAGCATTTTCATGTGTGAAAAAGATTGGATCCTCAAGCTGTGATAATGACCCATGCTTGTACAAAATTAAAGTAGAAGGCGAACTTGTTTTATTAGCAGTATATATTGATGACTTTCTTATTGCAAATAAAGATAAAGCTGTTATAAAAAAATAAAAAAATAAAATTTCGATATCGATTTAACAGTGAGTAACACTCAAAACACCTTATTGAAAAAGCATAACTTGGAACAGTGTAAGTTGAAGTTCGTAATGGATACTATACCCTACGACAGAAAATTGTCTGTGCAGGTCCACGTCGTCGTCTAGCTCCCATATAACGGCACAACAGTTAAGTTGATCATCTAAAATTTCAGCAGCAGTAAATTGTATATTTCCAACTTTTTTTCTCAAGCATGTGGAAATTCTACATTTAATGCGGTAAAATTCTAATTTTTTTATAGCAATATAAAACTTTGTCGACACGTGCACAGCGTCTGTCATAACGCCGAACTTCAGACTTAATAATTTTTCCAATAGTAGCAGTGCAATTTTTTTAATACCGCATATTGACGGATAGGACAGTTTCTCAGAATCCTGGAAAGAGCTATGTTGTGTTTTTGTTAGAGTTCCGTATTTACAAGATATCTTGCGGCTTTGTAAATCTTCGACGTTCTTATCGTTTCAGTCATGAAACTGTGTTCGTATTGCAGTGTGCACTTAAGGTCAACTTGCTCAACTTCAGTTTGATTGACTGTTCGCAGAAGCACATTCACAGTTGTATTTAACTGAATTGGTACGTTAAAACGGCACCACTTACAGCACAGTGGCGATTGTATCCTAGGGTATTAAGGGTATTCTAGCTAAAATAAATCGATCTTCTAACTGTGTTAAACCATGAAGGTCAGCTGGTATGTCTGGGAAATGTAATCCTTTAGAAAGGCATATTGAAGGTATTTTTCCACCTTGAGCAATTTTATAGCATGTATTACAAAATTTGTATGTTTTATTTCTGAAGAAAACTCAGATGTGGATATTTCCGCAATAATGTGATGTTACTGATATTTTTAATTTGTTTAATGAACCAAAGCACTCCGCAGCAAATACAAATTTCTGTTGGACCCCTCCTGGTTATGTCGTAGAAATCGCTCAATTGTCCTGACCTGAGTCTTATGGTGTCTGCTTGTAACATTTCCCTGCGGGATTCTGGGGAAAGATACTTCTCTCCGACTGACGGTTATTTTTAAGTTCACGATTGTAAGGATTCATCCGATGAATTAAGACACGACAATGTCTAGTCCTATTCTGCTCCTGAAATTCCTGACTAGCAATTCGTCGCGCTTCGCGATGTTGTTCAGTATTACGAATTTTTTCAATTGTGCGATAATCTACATCGCGTCTTCGAACATTGCGACGTTGTGGGTCCAATTCACATTCGGTATGTAGCTCTCATTACGTCTACGTTGGGAACGACGAAAAGTATCCCTCTCTTGCTCAAGTTGTTTGTACGTTTCATCCTGCCGACGAACTTGACGGTTGAGAACATCTCTCTCGTTCCATTTCTCTATACACTTCATCTTGCCTACGGGCGTGGTGGCTTGATGCTTCTCTCACTCGCTCTATTTCTCTAAACATTTCATTCTGTAGAAGAACTTGGTGATTATGTGCATTTCTCTCTCGTTCTTGTTGTCTATAAACTTTGTCCTGCCAAAGAACTTGGTGTTTAAATGCATATCTTTATAGCTCTCTATAATTTTAATCTTGGCGACGAAGCTGGTGATTTAATCCGTTTCTCTCTTGTTCTTGTTGTCTAACAACTTAATCCTGCTGTAGAACTTGGTGATTGAAGGCATCCCTTTCTTGTTCATGCTGACTATAAACTTCGTCTTGGCGACGAACCTGGTGACTTAATGCATCTCTCTCGCTCCATCGATAGCTTAATGTATCCCTATCTCGTTCTAATTGCCTCTGGGATTCATCTTCCCGACGAACAGAGCGTTGAGCAGCATTTCTTTGTTGCTCGGATAAACTGTAGGTTTCGTCCTGACGACTTGATCGTTCATTGTGTCTGACGAATGACGAAAGTATTTTCTGGATTGTATTTATGTTTTGTCCCGTAAGGTAACAAAAATATAATGTTACTAGTCTGTTTGCAATTTTTACTTTGTCCCATAAGATGACAAAAGTACTTCTTGTTAACACATTTAGCACTTTGGTTTTTTATTTTTCCCGTAAGGCAACAAGAATTTTTTAATTTTTTTAATTTCTTTGCTTTTCCTTGTTGGGCGTCAATTAACGAATGAAAAACTATATAACTTAATCTAAAAAGACACTTAATAATGTTCGTAATTGCGAATCGCCTCCACTTTTTCTGGGCTCGTTTTGATGCCATCTCTAGATACAGTGAAGCCAATATATTCAACACTTTCCTTAAAACAGTGAGATTCGAGAAACTCTCATGTTGGCTTCAAGCAATCTAGTCAAGACCCACGAAATGTGTCTAATGTGGTCTTCCTCGTTTTCGGAAAAAATTATAACATCGTCCACATAAGCATAACATGTCTTTCCGATTTGTTCTCTCAAGACATCATCAATGGCTCAGGCCAAAAGGAAGTCTACAAAATTCATATTTTCATATTGGGAGGTACCGTTATATGGGAGCTATACCAAAAAGTGAACCGGCACGGCTCATTTTCGAACTTAACCTGCCTACTGAAAAAATATACATGTGTGCAAAATTTTATCCTTTAATCCAATTTTGTTCGAAAGATAGCGTGATTACAAAAGACAGGCAGACGAACTGACAGACGAACATCGATAAATCGATTTAGAATTGTACGCTGATCCAGAATATATACTCTTTGTGGGGTCTAACATGAGTATTTCGAGGAGTTACACACGGAATAACAAACTTTATATACCCTCCATAGTATGGTGGAGGGTATAAAAATTCTACGAAGTGACAATGGACGCGAGTAACTTAATATAGCATACAGACTCTATGATAAAGAATCTCACTGCATTATTGAGAAACGTGATGTAAGATTTGAAGAAAGTATATTCGAGAATTTCCCAAGTTTCGAATGCTCCCGTTGATGAAGATTCGGTAAAGATGGTTTTAATACTGCTGAAGAAGGAGAAGATATTACATGTGAAGAAGAAGAATCTGACGAAAACGCACTAAATAGCGAGAACCAAATGGAAAAAACTCAATCACAAGAGGAGCTCGTTGTTTCTGACATTCAGCCACAGGGGGAGAATTCGGAAAATATTTTTCAAGGGTAATCAAAAGGATGAGGAGGTCATCCTAAAATAATTCGTGATGGTAAGCCTGGCGGACCTAAGAAGCAATATAATATGATAAATGGCTTGTCAACACAAGTAAATTTGGTTCCTCAAACTCTAACAGAAGCAGTATTTAGCAATACGTCAGCGGAATGGAAAAAAGCTATGAAGATTGAATACAATTGTTTGAATAAAAATCGAACCGGACCTTGTTTATTTGCCAACTGATAAAAATGCGATTGGATGCAAATGGGTTTATGACATAAGAGCTACGAAAAATGGTGATATAGAGCGATACAAAGCAAGACTTGTGGAAAAGGGCTGCAGCCAGAAATATGGTGTGAACTATCATGAAACATTCTCACCAGTCATACGTTATGCTAACATAAGACTTGTATTTGCCATAGCTGTTAACAAAGGTATGCATATACACCATATTGATGTTGTTAGTGCTTGTTTGAATGGTGATCTCAACGAGGAAGTCTACATGCAGCAACCAAAGATGTTCTTTGATGAAATACATCTACGGTCTTAAGTAATCTGGCCATGCGTGGAATGCAAAGTTAGACTCATGTGTGAAAAAGATTGGATCCTCAAGCTGTGATAATGAATCATGCTTGTACAAAATGAAAGTAGAAGGCGAACTTGTTTTATTAACAGTATATATTGATGACTTTCTTATTGCAAATAAAGATAAAGCTTTTATCAAAAAAATAAATGAAATAAAATTTAAAATATCGATTGATTTTGATGTTAGTGACAAAGGCCCAATACAGCATTTTCATGTGTGAAAAAGATTGGATCCTCAAGCTGTGATAATAACCCATGCTTGTACAAAATGAAAGTAGAAGGCGAACTTGTTTTATTAGCAGTATATATTGATGACTTTCTTATTGCAAATAAAGATAAAGCTGTTATAAAAAATAAAAAAATAAAATTTCGATATCGATTTAACAGTGAGTAACACTCAAAACACCTTATTGAAAAAGCATAACATGGAACAGTGTAAGTTGAAGTTCGTAATGGATACTATACCCTACGACAGAAAATTGTCTGTGCAGGTCCACGTCGTCGTCTAGCTCCCATATAACGGCACAACAGTTAAGTTGATCATCTAAAATTTCAGCAGCAGTAAATTGTATATTTCCAACTTTTTTTCTCAAGCATGTGGAAATTCTACATTTAATGCGGTAAAATTCTAATTTTTTTTATAGCAATATAAAACTTTGTCGACACGTGCACACCGTCTGTCATAACGCCGAACTTCAGACTTAATAATTTTTCCAATAGTAGCAGTGCAATTTTTTTAATACCGCATATTGACGGATAGGACAGTTTCTCAGAATCCTGGAAAGAGCTATGTTGTGTTTTTGTTAGAGTTCCGTATTTACAAGATATCTTGCGGCTTTGTAAATCTTCGACGTTCTTATCGTTTCAGTCATGAAACTGTGTTCGTATTGCAGTGTGCACTTAAGGTCAACTTGCTCAACTTCAGTTTGATTGACTGTTCGCAGAAGCACATTCACAGTTGTATTTAACTGAATTGGTACGTTAAAACGGCACCACTTACAGCACAGTGGCGATTGTATCCTAGGGTATTAAGGGTATTCTAGCTAAAATAAATCGATCTTCTAACTGTGTTAAACCACGAAGGTCACCTGGTATGTCTGGGAAATGTAATCCTTTAGAAAGGCATATTGAAGGTATTTTTCCACCTTGAGCAATTTTATAGCATGTATTACAAAATTTGTATGTATTATTTCTGAAGAAAACTCAGATGTGGATATTTCCGCAAAAATCTGATGTTACTGATATTTTTAATTTGTTTAATGAACCAAAGCAATCCGCAGCAAATACAAATTTCTGTTGGACCCCTCCTGGTTATGTCGTAGAAATCGCTCAATTGTCCTGACCTGAGTCTTATGGTGTCTGCTTGTAACATTTCCCTGCGGGATTCTGGGGAAAGATACTTCTCTCCGACTGACGGTTATTTTTAAGTTCCTGACTAGCAATTCGTCGCGCTTCGCGACGTTGTTCAGTATTACGAATTTGTTCAATTGTGCGATAATCTACATCGCGTCTTCGAACATTGCGACGTTGTGGGTCCAATTCACATTCGGTATGTAGCTCTCATTACGTCTACGTAGGGAACGACGAAAAGTATCCCTCTCTTGCTCAAGTTGTTTGTACGTTTCATCCTGCCGACGAACTTGACGGTTGAGAACATCTCTCCCGTTCCATTTCTCTATACACTTCATCTTGCCTACGGGCGTGGTGGCTTGATGCTTCTCTCACTCGCTCTATTTCTCTAAACATTTCATTTTGTAGAAGAACTTGGTGATTATGTGCATTTCTCTCTCGTTCTTGTTGTCTATAAACTTTGTCCTGCCAAAGAACTTGGTGTTTAAATGCATATCTTTATAGCTCTCTATAATTTTTATCTTGGCGACGAAGCTGGTGATTTAATCCGTTTCTCTCTTGTTCTTGTTGTCTAACAACTTAATCCTGCTGTAGAACTTGGTGATTGAAGGCATCCCTTTCTTGTTCATGTTGACTATAAACTTCGTCTTGGCGACGAACCTGGTGACTTAATGCATCTCTCTCGCTCCAATCTTCTATAGACTTCATCCAGGCGACTAACTCGATGGCTTAATGTATCCCTATCTCGTTCTAATTGCCTCTGGGATTCATCTTCCCGACGAACAGAGCGTTGAGCAGCATTTCTTTGTTGCTCGGATAAACTGTAGGTTTCGTACTGACGACTTGATCGTTCATTGTGTCTGTTTCCCGCTCTAATTGCCTCTAAGATTCATCCTGTCTACGTCTTCTGCCAGAAGCTCTGGTGACTTTTCTTTTCCTTTTGTTTGTCCTCTTATTTCGCTGCCCAGACTATTTCAAAGCTTTGGTGACTTGGAAAATTTTTTTTTAAACATTTGTAATTTAAATGCGACAAATTTTTTTATTTTATTAATAATTTGTCCTTTTTGCGCTTTGCACTTTTAATTTTTTGTTTTTGTTTACAATTGTTACTTTGTCCCGTAAGATGACGAAAGTATTTTCTGGATTGTATTTATGTTTTGTCCCGTAAGGTAACAAAAATATAATGTTACTAGTCTGTTTGCAATTTTTACTTTGTCCCATAAGATGACAAAAGTACTTCTTGTTAACACATTTAGCACTTTGGTTTTTTATTTTTCCCGTAAGGCAACAAGAATTTTTTATTTTTTTTTAATTTCTTTGCTTTTCCTTGTTGGGCGTCAATTAACGAATGTAAAACTATATAACTTAATCTAAAAAGACACTTAATAATGTTCGTAATTGCGAATCGCCTCCACTTTTTCTGGGCTCGTTTTGATGCCATCTCTAGATACAGTGAAGCCAATATATTCAACACGTTCCTTAAAAAAGTGAGATTCGAGAAACTCTCATGTTGGCTTCAAGCAATCTAGTCAAGACCCACGAAATGTGTCTAATGTGGTCTTCCTCGTTTTCGGAAAAAATTATAACATCGTCCACATAAACATAACATGTCTTTCCGATTTGTTCTCTCAAGACATCATCAATGGCTCAGGCCAAAAGGAAGTCTACAAAATTCATATTTCCCGTTTGCCACCGAAAATGAAGTTTTCTCTCTATCTTGGTCTGAGAGAGTAATCTGATGAAATCCTGATTTGAGGTCGAGAGTTGTAAAGTACCTTGCTTTGCCAAGGTTTGCTAGTATTGCTCTCACCTCTGGAATCGGATATTTATCATCGACTGTAATACTATTCAGTTTTCTGAAATCAATGACGATACGTTATTTAATGTTTCCTTGCTCATCCTTTCCCTTCTTCTCAACAACCCAGATAAGGTATGGGTACCTAGAAGCCCTTATTATTCCATTTTTTAACAACTCCTTTATTTCAGAATTTACAAATTCCGCCACACCCATTGGGTATGGGTAGAGCTTGGAATACGTGGGATCAGTCGTAGTAGTACGAATTGTGGCCACGATATTCGTATTGTATGGAAGTGCCTCGTCTCGCTTTTTTAAGGAAAGTGTTGAATATCTTGGCTTCACCGTATCTAGAGATGGCATCAAAACGAGCCCAGAAAAAGTGGAGGCGATTCGCAATTACGAACAGTCCACTACGCTTTATAATATCAGGTCATTTCTAGGCCTGACAAGTTATTACAGATGTTTCATTAAAGACTTTGCTGCAATAGCAAAACCTCTGTATGACATTTTAAAAGGGGAGAATAGGAAGGTTAGCGCCTCTCAATCAAGGAAACTTAAGATTAATTTTGATGAAAATCAACTCCAAGCTTTCCAAAGGTTGAAAGGTTGCCTCCGAAGGTGTCTTACTGTTATACCCTGATTTTAAAAAGCCATTTGATTTGACAACAGACGCTTCGGCATTAGGACTAGGGGCAGTGTTGTCTCAAGGTGGTAGGCCTATAACAATGATTTCCAGATCATTGACCAAAAGGGAGCTTAATTATGCCACCAATGAGCGTGACTTATTTGCTATTGTAGGGCTTTAGGAAAATTGAGAAATTACTTTTATGGTGTTAGAAACTTGAACATCTTTACGGACCACCAACACCTTACGTTTGCGGTCTGAGACAAAAACCCAAACGCCAAAATCAAACGTTGGATGGCCTTTGTTGATGAACATAACGCCAAAATCTTCGACCATCCTGGAAAAGAAAATTATGTGGCAGACGCCCTCTCAAGACATGCCATATATTGTGTGGAATTAAATCACACGACGCCGTGAATCCAGACTCTCAGATCTTATATGCATTGGAAGATGATATGTCATCAGAGGTAGCGACAGTACACAGTGAGATATCTTTGACTCATACGATTGACGCAACTGACAAACCAGTCAACTGTTTCAAGAACCAGATTATACTCCACGAGGCGAACTTTCCTAAAACCAGAAAGTTCATCATTTATTCGGAGAAAGTCCGTCATATGATTGACTTCACTGACAAGAACACTCTAGTCAATGATGTGAAGTTACTAGTCAGCCCAAATGTTGTAAATGCCATTCATTGCAATCTACCTATTCTTGCGTGCATCCAGCACGAATTGGTAAGTCTTTTTCCAGGAACAAAATTTTGGCATTGCAAGAATATGGTTCAAGATATTTTTTAAAGAAATCAACAAAGTGAGATAGTTGTTACTGAACATAATCGTGCTCATAGAGCAGCGCAGGAAAACGTTAAACAAATTCACTCAGACTATTACTTGCCAAATATGGGTAGGATAGCAAACGAAGTTGTGGCAAACTGTAGACTATGCACCAAAGCCAAATACATTAGGCACCCCAGGAAACAGGAGATGGGTTCAACACCGTTACCCTGCTATGTTGGTGAGATGCTGCATATCGATATATTTTCCACAGATAAGAAATACTTTCTAACCTGTGAATATAAATTTACAAAGTTCGCTATAGTACAGACTATACCTTTACGAACCATAGCTGACCTAAAAGGTCCAATTTTACAATTAATCAATTTCTTTCCTCATACGAGGAATGTCTACATCGACAATGAACCTTCATTAAAGTCCGAGACAATAGGATCCCTATTACGAGACCAATTTGGTGTCAATATTACCTACGCACCCCCACTTCATAGTGCTTCAAACGGCAAGGTGAACGCTTTCACAGTACCCTTTCAGAGATCTCAAGATGCCTCAAATTAGGAAAACAAGATTGAGAGGACGGTTGATCTAATCCTACTTGCAACAGTGAAATATAACCGAACCATACACTCAGTGACAAACCAAAGACCAATAGACATAATTCACTTTTCATCAGAAGATGGTAAAGAGAAGGTGAAAGAAGGATTAACTAACGCTCAACTGACTTCGTTAAAAAGAAATAACACCTCTCGACAGAACAGATCATTTAATGATGGATACAGAGTGATGGTAAGGAACAATAAACGGTTATGTAATAAACTAACCCCCCTATATTCTGAGGAAATTGTTGAAGCAGATCTGGGAACAACTGCTCTTATACAAGGGAGGGTAGTCCACAAAGACAATTTAAGATAAAACGAACTCACCCTTACTACCTTTTTTTGAATAAATTACCTCTTTCAACTGATTTTGACAATGGTACTATCCATCCGTCCAACGACAGCAACACTAATGGACTATTCCAACAGTAAATACATCCTGATTACAGACGGCAACGTGATTATTTGGAGAGATTTTGACAACTTGAGACATACAACAAACTTAACATTGCATTCTGAAATCGCAGATAAAACTGAAAGCCTCATTAAACACTTTTCTTCATCACACATGGTTAAATTACTAAATTCCGATACAATGCGGATACGAGACCTTTTAACAACTTTAGAAGTTCACCACAGACATGCAAGGAGCATCAATGTGATAGGAACAACTCTTAAAATAATAGCTGGAACGCCTGACTTTGATGACTTCGAGGGACTTAAATTTAAACAATAAGAAATCACAAACGCTATGAACAGACAAATATCAATAAACACAAAAAATCAGTAACAAATTAATAAATTGACAGAAACAGTCAACAAAATTATTTCAATGACAAATCCTAAACAAACCAGCACGGATCAAACGCTATGAACAGACAAATATCAATAAACACAAAAACCCAGGAACAAATTGATAGATTGACAGAAACAGTCAACAAAATTATTTCAATGACAAATCCTAAACAAACCGGCATGGATCAGTTGTATGAGACCCAACTTTCCAGAAATCGAATAATAATTAGCGAAATCGAGTCATTAATGTTATCAGTCGCCTTGGCAAAGATAGGAATAATTAACCCCATGTTTTTAGACACTGAAGAGTTGAAAAATATAATGGAAATAGATAATATAAATGTAACTATTACAGATTTGTTGGAAGTATGTACTGTTTAAATCCTTCATGTTGACTATAAACTTCGTCTTGGCGACGAACCTGGTGACTTAATGCATCTCTCTCGCTCCAATCTTCTATAGACTTCATCCAGGCGACTAACTCGATGGCTTAATGTATCCCTATCTCGTTCTAATTGCCTCTGGGATTCATCTTCCCGACGAACAGAGCGTTGAGCAGCATTTCTTTGTAGCTCGGATAAACTGTAGGTTTCGTCCTGACGACTTGATCGTTCATTGTGTCTGTTTCCCGCTCTAATTGCCTCTAAGATTCATCCTGTCTACGTCTTCTGCCAGAAGCTCTGGTGACTTTTCTTTTCCTTTTGTTTGTCCTCTTATTTCGCTGCCCAGACTATTTCAAAGCTTTGGTGACTTGGAAAATTTTTTTTAAACATTTGTAATTTAAATGCGACAAATTTTTTATTTTATTAATAATTTGTCCTTTTTGCGCTTTGCACTTTTATTTTTTTGTTTTTGTTTACAATTGTTACTTTGTCCCGTAAGATGACGAAAGTATTTTCTGGATTGTATTTATGTTTTGTCCCGTAAGGTAACAAAAATATAATGTTACTAGTCTGTTTGCAATTTTTACTTTGTCCCATAAGATGACAAAAGTACTTCTTGTTAACACATTTAGCACTTTGGTTTTTTATTTTTCCCGTAAGGCAACAAGAATTTTTTAATTTTTTTAATTTCTTTGCTTTTCCTTGTTGGGCGTCAATTAACGAATGTAAAACTATATAACTTAATCTAAAAAGACACTTAATAATGTTCGTAATTGCGAATCGCCTCCACTTTTTCTGGGCTCGCTTTGATGCCATCTCTAGATACAGTGAAGCCAATATATTCAACACTTTCCTTAAAAAAGTGAGATTCGAGAAACTCTCATGTTGGCTTCAAGCAATCTAGTCAAGACCCACGAAATGTGTCTAATGTGGTCTTCCTCGTTTTCGGAAAAAATTATAACATCGTCCACATAAACATAACATGTCTTTCCGATTTGTTCTCTCAAGATATCATCAATGGCTCAGGCCAAAAGGAAGTCTACAAAATTCATATTTCCCGTTTGCCACCGAAAATGAAGTTTTCTCTCTATCTTGGTCTGAGAGAGTAATCTGATGAAATCCTGATTTGAGGTCGAGAGTTGTAAAGTACCTTGCTTTGCCAAGGTTTGCTAGTATTGCTCTCACCTCTGAAATCGGATATTTATCATCGACTGTAATACTATTCAGTTTTCTGAAATCAATGACGATACGTTATTTAATGTTTCCTTGCTCATCCTTTCCCTTCTTCTCAACAACCCAGATAAGGTATGGGTACCTAGAAGCCCTTATTATTCCATTTTTTAACAACTCCTTTATTTCAGAATTTACAAATTCCGCCACACCCATTGGGTATGGGTAGAGCTTGGAATACGTGGGATCAGTCGTAGTAGTACGAATTGTGGCCACGATATTCGTATTGTATGGAAGTGCCTCGTCTCGCTTTTTTAAGGAAAGTGTTGAATATCTTGGCTTCACCGTATCTAGAGATGGCATCAAAACGAGCCCAGAAAAAGTGGAGGCGATTCGCAATTACGAACAGTCCACTACGCTTTATAATATCAGGTCATTTCTAGGCCTGACAAGTTATTACAGATGTTTCATTAAAGACTTTGCTGCAATAGCAAAACCTCTGTATGACATTTTAAAAGGGGAGAATGGGAAGGTTAGCGCCTCTCAATCAAGGAAACTTAAGATTAATTTTGATGAAAATCAACTCCAAGCTTTCCAAAGGTTGAAAGAAATCTTTGCCTCCGAAGGTGTCTTACTGTTATACCCTGATTTTAAAAAGCCATTTGATTTGACAACAGACGCTTCGGCATTAGGACTAGGGGCAGTGTTGTCTCAAGGTTGTAGCAATTATATGAGGCTGTATGGAAATGTGGCCTTTATAAGGAAAGTGATGTCTCACAAGGGAGAACCTTTGAAATGTTAGTATCGAACGATTGTCTAAGAAAATATGGCTTAAATCGGCAAAATACTAAGTATATGAAGGTACCGCTATATGTGGGATATAGGGCAACATGGACCCATACAGACAATGTTCGGTCACAAAAGGTAGAACCCATTACAAACTTAAGGTACCGAATAAAATCTGTTAGAAAATGTGGCCCATATTTAGGAGGTGCCGTTATATGGCAGCAATACGAAAATCTGAACCGACATGGCCGAACTTAACCTGTAAACAGGCAGACGCACTCTTGTGCAAAATTACATCTTTTGAAAGATAGCGTGATTACAACACACAAACAAACGGGCATCTATATATATATTTTTTGTTGATCTATAATATATACTTTGTAAGGTCCACCTTGAATATTCTGAGAAATTACAAACGGAATGACACTTTTAATGTACATTCCAAGGTATAGTGGGGGTATTAAAATACCGAATATAAGGAGGTACCGTTGTATAGGCGCTATACGAAGACGTGGACCTGAATATGTAATTTTGTGTCATATGGTTAGAATCTATAGCGAACTTCAAAACCGAATTTAAAAAAAATTCCGGTGAAAAATGTGGCTAAAATTATCAAAATACCGAATATCGGGAGGTACTTTTATATGGGTGCTATACGAAGACGTGGACCTGAATATGCAATTTTTGTCAAAGGAGGTATAATCTATTGCGCACTTCAAATCCGAAATTTGAAAAAATCCGGCTACACGAAGAGCTATACCAAAGAGTGAACCGGCACGGCTCATTTTCGAACTTAACCTGCCTACTGAAAAAATATACATGTGTGCAAAATTTTATCCTTTAATCCAATTTTGTTCGAAAGATTACAAAAGACAGGCAGACGAACTGACAGACGAACATCGATAAATCGATTTAGAATTGTACGCTGATCCAGAATATATGCTCTTTGTGGGGTCTAACATGAGTATTTCGAGGAGTTACACACGGAATGACAAACTTAATATACCCTCCATAGTATGGTGGAGGGTATAAAAATTCTACGAAGTGACAATGGACGCGAGTAACTTAATATAGCATACAGACTCTATGATAAAGAATCTCACTGCATTATTGAGAAACGTGATGTAAGATTTGAAGAAAGTATATTCGAGAATTTTCCAAGTTTCGAATGTTCCCGTTGATGAAGATGCGGTAAAGATGGTTTTAATACTGCTGAAGAAGGAGAAGATATTACATGTGAAGAAGAAGAATCTGACGAAAACGCACTAAATAACGAGAACCAAATGGAAAAAACTCAATCACAAGAGGAGCTCGTTGTTTCTGACATTCAGCCACAGGGGGAGAATTCGGAAAATATTTTTCAAGGGTAATCAAAAGGATGAGGAGGTCATCCTAAAATAATTCGTGATGGTAAGCCTGGCGGACCTAAGAAGCAATATAATATGATAAATGGCTTGTCAACACAAGTAAATTTGTTTCCTCAAACTCTAACAGAAGCAGTATTTAGCAATACGTCAGCGGAATGGAAAAAAGCTATGAAGATTGAATACAATTGTTTGAATAAAAATCGAACCGGACCTTGTTTATTTGCCAACTGATAAAAATGCGATTGGATGCAAATGGGTTTATGACATAAAAGCTACGAAAAATGGTGATATAGAGCGATACAAAGCAAGACTTGTGGAAAAGGGCTGCAGCCAGAAATATGGTGTGAACTATCATGAAACATTCTCACCAGTCATACGTTATGCTAACATAAGACTTGTATTTGCCATAGCTGTTAACAAAGGTATGCATATACACCATATTGATGTTGTTAGTGCTTGTTTGAATGGTGATCTCAACGAGGAAGTCTACATGCAGCAACCAAAGATGTTCTTTGATGAAATACATCTACGGTCTTAAGTAATCTGGCCATGCGTGGAATGCAAAGATAGACTCATGTGTGAAAAAGATTGGATCCTCAAGCTGTGATAATGACCCATGCTTGTACAAAATGAAAGTAGAAGGGGAACTTGTTTTATTAGCAGTATATATTGATGACTTTCTTATTGCAAATAAAGATAAAGCTGTTATCAAAGAAATAAATGAAATACAATTTAAAATATCGATTGAGTTTGATGTTAGTGACAAAGGCCAATACAGCATTTTCATGTGTGAAAAAGATTGGATCCTCAAGCTGTGATAATGACCCATGCTTGTACAAAATTAAAGTAGAAGGCGAACTTGTTTTATTAGCAGTATATATTGATGACTTTCTTATTGCAAATAAAGATAAAGCTGTTATAAAAAAATAAAAAAATAAAATATCGATATCGATTTAACAGTGAGTAACATTCAAAACACCTTATTGAAAAAGCATAACATGGAACAGTGTAAGTTGAAGTTCGTAATGGATACTATACCCTACGACAGAAAATTGTCTGTGCAGGTCCACGTCGTCGTCTAGCTCCCATATAACGGCACAACAGTTAAGTTGATCATCTAAAATGTCAGTAGCAGTAAATTGTATATTTCCAACTTTTTTTCTCAAGCATGTGGAAATTCTACATTTAATGCGGTAAAATTCTAATTTTTTTTATAGCAATATAAAACTTTGTCGACACGTGCACACCGTCTGTCATAACGCCGAACTTCAGACTTAATAATTTTTCCAATAGTAGCAGTGCAATTTTTTTAATACCGCATATTGACGGATAGGACAGTTTCTCAGAATCCTCATCCAAGAGCATATCTAATGGTCGTTGTCCCTCACCTGGGCCAATGGAAATTCTCTGTACAGGATTATTATCTAATAATGTTTCTTGTGGATTTTCTTCACCCGCATAATCTTGTATGAAGTTGTTATACTTTAACCGCGATACTAACTCGAGATCTTCAATGTTAGAAGCAAAGGGTTGTTCTTATGTACAATCCATGCTATTTAACCAATCGCTACAAAGAACTATGTTGTGTTTTTTATAGAGTACCGTATTTACGATATATCTTGCGGCTTTGTAAATCTTCGCCGGAATTATCGTTTCAGTCATGAAACTGTGTTCGCCTTGTAGTCTACACTTAAGGTAAACTTTCACAACATCAGTTTGCTTGACGGTTCCGCAAGCACATTCACAGTTGTATTTAACTGAATTGATACGTTAAAACGGCACCTCTTACAGCACATTAGCGATTGTATCCTAGGAAAACGATTCTCATAAAGGGTATTCTAGGTGAAACGGATCGCTATTCTAACTATGTTAAACCACGAAGGTCACAAAGGCTGGTATATCTCGGAAATGTAATCTTTTAGAAAGGCATATTGAAGGTATTTTTCCACCTTGAGCAATATACATGATATACGTATCTCAAAATTTTTATGTATTTTTATACCCTCCACCATAGTATGGAGGGTATATTAAGTTTGTCATTCCGTTTGTAACACCTCGAAATATACATTTTAGACCCCACAAAGTATATATATTCTTGATCAGCATAAAATTCTATGTCGATTTATCAATGTCCGTCCGTCTGTCCGTCTGTGGAAATCACTCTAGCTTCTGAACGAAATGAAGTAGGTTGATAAAATTTTACTCAAATGTGTACTATGTCTGCAGGACTTTTGGTATTGAAAATGGGCCATACAGGTCCACGTCTTCGGATAGCTCCCATATAACTGTACCTCCCGATATTCGGTATTTTGATGATTTTAGCTACATTATTTACCGGAATTGTTTCAAATTTGGTATTTAAAGTTTTTAATAGATACTACAGCATAAAACAGAAAATGGGCAATGTACGTCCACGTCTTCGTATAGCCCCCTTGTAACGGCACCCCCCGATATTCGGTATTTTGATCATTTTAGCCACATTATTTACCGGAATTGCTTCAATTTTGGTATTTGAAGTTCATAATGGATACTACATCCTACGACAGAAAATAAGCCATGTAGGTCTACGTCTTCGTATAGCCCTAATATAACGGTACCCCCCAATATTCAGTATTTTGATGATTTTAGCGACATTATTTACCGGAATGGTTTCAAATTTGGTATTTGAAGTTCGTAATGAATACTACAGCCTATCACAGAAAATTGTCTGTGCAGAACCATGCCTTCGTATAGCCCCCATATAACGGTACCCCCGATCTTCGGTATTTTCATGATTTTAGCGAACCTATTTACCGGAATTGTTTCAAATTTCGCATTTGAAGTTCGTAATGAATACTACAGCCTATGACAGAAAATTGTCTGTGCAGGTCCACGTCTTCGTATAGCCCCCATATAACGGTACACCCCGATATTCGGTATTTTGATGATTTTGGCGACATTATTTATCGGAATTGTTTCAAATTTCGCATTTGAAGTTCGTTAAGTTCGATATAACAGCCTATGAAAAAAAATTGTCTGTGCAGATCCACGTTTTATAACCACCTTGGTACCTCCCTATATTCGAGGATTTTGACGATTTTATCTACATTGTAAACAGATTTTTTTCAAGTTTCGCATTTGAATATTGTGATATAAGTTGCCTTGTGACAAAAGTTGCCTATGCAGGTCCACGTCGCCATATAGACTCTAATATACGGCTACATGATTTTAACAGAATTTTAAAATCCTTTTATTTTTTTATTTATTTTTTTTTTTTTTTTTTGAAAATTGTTAAATTCGTACCAAATGGTGGAGGGTATTCAAAGTTCGGCCTGGCCGAACTTACAGCTTTTTTACTTGTTTTTGTGAAAAACGTAACGTAAAAACGTTCGTAAATGGGCCATGTAGGTCCACGTTTTCATATAGCCCCCATATAACTGTACCTCCCTATATTCGGTATTTTGATGATTTTAGCGACATTATTCACCGGAATTGTTTCAAATTTGGTATATGAAGTTCGAAATGGATACTACACCCTAAGACAGAAAAATGTCTATGCAGGTCCACGTCTTCGTATAGCCCCCATATAACGGTACCTCCCTATATTCGGTATTTTGATGATTTTAGCGTCATTATTCACCAGAGTTGTTTCAAATTACATATTTGGAGTTCGTTATGGGAACTACAATCTGTGACAGAAAATTGTCTATGCAGGTCCAGGTGTTTTGATTTTAGGTACTATACCCATCGGAATTGTTTGAGATGTGGTATTTGAAGTTCGTAATGGATGCTACAGCCTGTGACAGAAAATTGTCTATGCAGGTGCAGGTCTTCGTACAGCTCCGATATAACGGTACCTCCCTATATGCGATATTTTGACGATTTTAGCTACATTATTCACTGTTTATTTCAAGTTTCGAGTTTGAATAAGGTAATGGCTTATGGCAAACAATGCATATGTAGGTCCACGTCGTATAGACCCCAATAGAGGGCTATATTTGGTATTTTTAAAATTGTAACAGAATTTTTTAAAAGTTTAATTTTTTGAAAATTTCCAAATTCGTTCCAAAAGGTGGAGGTTTTTCAAAGTTCGGCCCGGCCGAAGTAACTGCTTTTTAACTTGTTTGTCTGTGATGTTCTCCCCAGAAGTTATTTTAAAAATAACTTCTATGACAAAAAACATTTTTTTACCCAGTGACGAGATCGTAAACTCAATAGAAGAGGAGCCAAAGAATTAAATAAAACTAGAATTCTTTTGGAAATTTTTCTAAATCTTACAACCGCACTGATAAACATTTAAATTTTTCTCCACTTGTTATGCTTTCGTTCTACCTGTAGCATAACCATGTAAGTTGGTTTCAAAAATAAGAAATTGATCTTATGAAAATAAATTAATTAAGTCGTTTAGTGTTAGGTTTAAGAAGGAGTACGGGAAATACTACTGTCCACAATATTATAAACCTGGTACAAAACACACTTTGTATTTATATTATTGTAATTATCATAGTTGGTTTGGAGTTTTTTGTATGGTTAATGAAAAACATATTTTTTTCATTTTGATTAGTACTGAATAAAACTTTAAATCCTTTGGAAACTATTTCTTGATCCTAATTAATTTTCTGAAAGAACCTCCCGATATTCGTTATTTTGATGATTTTAGCGACATTATTCACCAAATTTTTTTCAAGTATCGCATTTGAATATTGTAATGGCTTATGGCGAAAGTTGCCTATGCAGTTCCACGTCGTCGTATAGACCCTAATATAACGGCTACATTCTCTATTTTTATACCCTCCACCATATACATTTTAGACCCCACAAAGCATTTATATACTCTTGATCAGCATAAAATTCTATGTCGATTTAGCGATGTCCGTACGTCAGTGGAATTACCTCTAGCTTTCGAACGAAATGCAGTAGGTTAATAACATTTTACTGAAATGTAAATTATGATGCAGGACTTTTGGTATGTAAAATGGGCTATTTAGGGACACGTTTTGTCATAGCCCCCATATAATGGTACCTCACAATTTTTGGTATTTTGATAATTTTAGCGCCATTATTCAGCGGAATGGTGTCAAAATTCTACGAAGTGACAATGGACGCGAGTATCTTAACAAAGCTTTCGATGAATATTTGCAGGAACAGGGCATTCTGCGTCAGTTAACAGTAGCTTATACACCACAACAAAACGGTGTTGCCGAACGTGCAAATCGCACGTTAGTGGAGCTGTCCCTATCAATGTTAGTCCGTGCGAAACTAAACCAAAATATGTGGGCAGAAGGTGTTGCTACAGCTGCGGAATCGTGATCCTACTAAAACCCTATCAAACAAAACTCCATATGAAGCTTGGTATGGCAGGAAGCCAAAAGTTTGTCATTTAAAGGTTTTTGGTTCGTGTGCAGTCGATTTAAATAAAAAGCCAAAGCAAAAGTTTGACGCAAAAGGAAAGTAATTCGTTATGGTTGGCTATTCTCAAGTAGCGAAGTCATACAGACTCTATGATAAAGAAACTCACTGCATGATTGAGAGACGTGATGTAAATTTTAAAGAAAGTATATTCGAGAATTTTGCTGATAGTACCAACAGCGGAGAGAAGAACAACGATTTTTTATTTCTGTCAACGGTGAAAATCAAAATCATTCCCAAGATTCGAATGTTCCCGTTGATGAAGATGCGGTAGAAGATGGGTTTAATACTGCTGAAGAAGGGGAAGATATTACATGTGAATAAGAAAAATCTGACAAAAACGCACTAAACAACGAGAATCAAATGGAAACAACTCAATCACAGGAGGAGCTCGGTGTTTCTGGCATTCAGCCACAGCGGGAGTGTTTAACGCAGGGGAGTGGGGGTAAGGCTTCGATAGCGGCAACAACAAAACTCCCCAGAGTTATTATGTGTGAGATGTGTAGGTGAGAGATGTGGTGAGGTGCGGGTGTGGTGCAGGATAAAAGAAAGACAAATGCAAAGAATAAAACACAAGATTAATTAGTATTATTTCTACATTAAATTCATGCTTTATTGGTGATTCTTTCTTTTCTAACAACAAATTACCTTCAGTAATTGGGGTGGCGACAGAGGCCTGTGTGCTTTCGCTTTCGTTTCTAAAAGACAAGTGAACGCAGATGTTCTAAGTGATCGCAGAGGATCCCTTGTCTATTTCTAATACATATGCAAATACAGACAAGTGAACGCAGAGGTTCTGAGTGACCGCTGAGGGTCCCATGTCTGTATATTATTACAACTAAAACTACTTCCAATGAGAGCAAGGTGAGCCTACCGCCAACAACCAATACCCACCGGCGATCCGCTCACTACGGTATCCGCCAAGGGGATTGTAGAGGAGATGCCAGTGTGCCAATCAGCATCCATGATTGACGAGTATTGGAAAGTTGTGGTGGAACGTATCGAACTTATACATTCCGGCCCCCTTGCTAGAACTACCAGTCTAGCAATCTATATAAAGTTATCATAAATTAGGAAGGAACGTAAATTCAGATTCCTAAGTGATCTATAGTTGTAGATTTTCAAATTATCAAAGCGATATGACGAATTATTAATAGATTCGATTTACTATTTCCGTGTTTAGCGCAAGTGACTATTTCAAAATAAATTGGATTTTAAAAGATACAATGGTTTTCTTGATTGGTCGATTTCAATTCTTACGAGACTATGCCTGTAGCGGGAGGAACTGGACCGGTGAGAATGTACCCGAAAATAGACTTTTGGGCTAGCAACGAATCAAAAACAATTTTGGGCGGTTCAGCTTCAATAATCTTAGGGTATAGGTCAGCGCCGAGTAGCAAATCAATTGGGCTGTCATCGAAAGAATCCGCTAATTCAAGATCAGGAATTCGAGTCTTCAAATTACAAGTATATGGCGACGAGAACAACTTTCCTTTGACCTTAGGCAAGATTAACGCTTTTGTTTCCACAATTCTAGATGCGTTTCTAGGGGAAGACAACATAAGAGAACAGACTTCTCTCGGCGATGTAGATTTGTTTGTCAAAGAACAAGTTGAAATACCAAGTGCATTTTTAAGTTTCTTACTTATAATTGATGTCTTAGAAGAAGGGTCTACAATTGCGCGAGTAGTGTACGATTTACCGTTATGAACTATGTTGACTACTGCAGTTCCCGAAAGCACATTATCTTCTATGGTGTTGGGAGACTGGCCATTCGAATTATTTTTTGCAGGGAGTGGGTGCGTTTCAGAGGGCTTTGTATCTCGACTTTTGACCTTCGTAAAAGCCGAAGGGGTCTTTGAACCTCGACTTTTGACCTTTGTAAAAGCCGGAGGGGTATTCTTAGAATTCAAAACCAGATTTTGAGCAGACTTGCAGAACAGCGAGGATTTTCGACTTTTAGAATTATTAGAAAACAAAGATGGTTTTGAGCATGATGCTGCAACAACTCTACTACTTTGTGGCCGGTGAAGAAGGCTGTGGTGCCGTTGATTGCAAGATTTGCAACTATTGATACTTCGACAATGTTTAACTACATGGCCACGAGAAAGACAATTTATGCAACACTTATTCTTCTTAAGAATCGAGAATTTGTCCTCAAATGATAGTTTAATAAACTTGGGGCAGAGATGCAGCACATGTCTCTGGTTAGGACAAATGGGGCAATAAGTGTTTGGCCGAGGAGAAGGATCAACACATTTTGGTTCATGTACCAACGACTTACTAATGGAACTAGATGTACGAACATGCTTAGATGCCAACGATCTAGTGGAGGAGTAATGAGGTGAAACATGCTGTGATGTTAACGATTTCTTTGCAGGGCTGGAAGGAGTACCATTCTTTGGCGACAATAAGGACTTAGGAGACAAAACTATTTTGGGCAAGTACTTTTGGGTGGACTGATTTTTATGTATACTCTGAATACACTGCAAAGTTTGTATTCTGTTTGTGAGGAAAGCATAAGTCTGGCCAGGAAGGCAACAACGACTTATTTTTGATACTTTGCTCCCACAAAGTCAAGGTGGTTAAAGGCAAGCGCTGCAAACAGATATGTACAAGAATTGGATCCCACTGATCCGTGGCGACGCCATAGACGGCCATTGCAGCAAGACAACTATTTACTCCACGTTGAATTGTTTTCAAAGAATGACTAGTTTCTTTTTTAAAAGAGGGAATTTCGAATAAACGTCTAATGTGACTATTTACTAGGATACGCTTATTGTCGTAGGTATCCGACAATGCTTTCCACGCTAAATGGAAACTACTATTGGTTAGGGGTAAGTTGTCCACGATTTCTTGAGCCTCACCGATAGTCTTCTGCCTAAGATGACAAAGACGTTCTATATTTGAGAGCCGAACATTATTTATAAATAGTGTGGTAAACAGGTCACGAAAGGTGGGCCAAGACACAAAATCTCCAGCAAAGACTTCTATGTCAAGTGGAGGTAAGGCGAAATTATTGTACTCGAAAGGAGGACTGGAGCAAGTATTGGTGGCAGAAGATTTGGAGCAAGTATTGACGGTTGGAGAAGCAGACTGTACAGAAGCCGGTTCGATGAGACTGCTCAAAATTAGCTCAGTAGGGGGTCTTCTAATAGACATATCAGGAAAGGATCTGTTTTGCACACTAGAACTGGAAGCAGGTGAGGAATGAGAAGCCACAGCAGAAGAACAATGATCATTGTTCGGAGATTTGAGGCGATCAAGGTTCTTGTTTATTGTGGTCAAACACCAATGGTAAGCAATAAATGAATTATTGTATTTATCCTCAACGACATCAATAGTTCCAACCTGTGCAGTCTCGGATGCCGTGAGGTAGTTTTTACACTCAGTATAAGTGTTCTGAACCTTTGCCCATAAATCTCGAATTTCAGAAAGACGAATTTCGAGGCTGTAAGTAGTGAACTGTGTGGCATCAATTCGTTCAAAATATTCTACACTCCTCAAAACAATGTCAGCGGCTCTAGAAAAACGTGTGAGCGGAGTGATCGACATTTTATTTCTAAATTTATAACAAATACTTGATATGCAAAGAAAAGAAAATTCGAACAAAGGTTTCTACCGTCCAAAGGGAATAAGAAATTTCCACAAATAAAAACCTCCAAATACTTCAAATAGTTGTAAATGTTACAACAGAGTTAAATAGGAGAAAGTTTAAGAAAAACTTTTCCTCTGTGACAAAAACGAAATTTAAAAGACTAACATTGCTCCAATAGGCTAACAAACAAAGATTTTTTTTTTAACAAGAATTTTTAGTGTATGCCAAAAGTAGGGTGTATTATTCCAAGAATACCAAAACCCCACGAAGAGCCACCAATTTTACAAACAACAATTAAATAATTGACCAAATGAAAATAGCCACAAAAACGAATATTTTCAACTAATGTTTGTTTTGAAAATATCTGCAAATAATGCCTAATGTAGTGTGAATTTGTCCAAAAATTCCAAAAATCCTAGTAGGTTGCAATTATTCAGCCAAATGTGAAATAATATTTACAATTTTTTCAAATCTAGCCAGGAAAATCGATTAATTTTCATCAATATATGTAGCCAAATATGCCTGCAAAGAATGCCGAAGGTAGGGTGAATTTGTCTAAAAATTCCAAAAACCCTACTACTAGTCAAAATTATATCACAAAATTAACAAAAAATAATTTCTAAAATAAATTGCAAAAAATCACAATTTGTACTGTTTTACCCCACTGTGCCGAACCAACAACGGATATCGCACAAAGAGGAATAAAACACAAGCGACGTCGGCAGAGAAATGACTATGCGAAAGCAGCTACGCACCCACACAACAAGCGACGCCACAAACGATCCAACAGTGAGCGTTGGAGATCAAAGCACTTTGCTGTTATTTTTACTGAATATCAAACCGACGCTAAAAAGGGCGCGTGGAATGATGAGATATTGTTGTTGCAATTTTTGGCAATGTAAATTCTCAAGTGAGAATTGATCTACGTTAAGAAAACGAAGGAGAATTGCAACAAGTGTTGTTGGAGAGGACGACAAATAAACAACCGACAGAGATGTGGACTGTTATTATATGTGCGTTGTTTTTATACCAGCGGTGCTCAAGAAGAAATATCTCTTTTCAGTCAAATTTCTCTTTGCTTATTTAAATCAAGAACAAAACAGTGTTAAGTCATTATTTATACAAATATTTTTTATCTATTTGCTTTATAAATTATTTTGGCAAACGTTCGTGTTTAAAAACAATTAAATAGAACCGTAAAATATAAAGAAAAACAGAATTTTAATTTTCTCTTAAATTATATCTTTTTTCTCTTCATGTTCTAGAACACGGTTTTGAGCACCGATGTTTTATACCCTCCACCATAGTATGGAGGGTATATTAAGTTTGTCATCCCGTGTGTAACACCTCGAAATATACATTTTAGACCCCACAAAGTATATATATTCTTGATCAGCATAAAATTCTATGTCGATCCGTCTGTCCGTCTGTGGAAATCACTCTAGCTTCCGAACGAAATGAAGTAGGTTGATAAAATTTTACTCAAATGTGTACTATGTCTGCAGGACTTTTGGTATTGAAAATGGGCCATATAGGTCCACGTCTTCGGATAGCTCCCATATAACTGTACCTCCCGATATTCGGTATTTTGATGATTTTAGCTACATTATTTACCGGAATTGTTTCAAATTTGGTATTTAAAGTTTTTAATAGATACTACAGCATAAAACAGAAAATGGGCAATGTACGTCCACGTCTTCGTATAGCCCCCTTGTAACGGCACCCCCCGATATTCGGTATTTTGATCATTTTAGTCACATTATTTACCGGAATTGCTTCAATTTTGGTATTTGAAGTTCATAATGGATACTACATCCTACGACAGAAAATAAGCCATGTAGGTCTACGTCTTCGTATAGCCCTAATATAACGGTACCCCCCCAATATTCAGTATTTTGATGATTTTAGCGACATTATTTACCGGAATGGTTTCAAATTTGGTATTTGAAGTTCGTAATGAATACTACAGCCTATCACAGAAAATTGTCTGTGCAGAACCACGCCTTCGTATAGCCCCCATATAACGGTACCCCCGATCTTCGGTATTTTCATGATTTTAGCGAACCTATTTACCGGAATTGTTTCAAATATCGCATTTGAAGTTCGTAATGAATACTACAGCCTATGACAGAAAATTGTCTGTGCAGGTCCACGTCTTCGTATAGCCCCATATAACGGTACACCCCGATATTCGGTATTTTGATGATTTTGGCGACATTTTTTATCGGAATTGTTTTAAATTTCGCATTTGAAGTTCGTGAAGTTCGATATAACAGCCTATGAAAAAAAAAATTTTCTGTGCAGATCCACGTTTTATAACCACCTTGGTACCTCCCTATATTCGAGGATTTTGACGATTTTATCTACATTGTAAACAGATTTTTTTCAAGTTTCGCATTTGAATATTGTGATATAAGTTGCCTTGTGACAAAAGTTGCCTATGCAGGTCCACGTCGCCATATAGACTCTAATATACGGCTACATGATTTTAACAGAATTTTAAAATCCTTTTATTTTTTTATTTTTTTTGAAAATTGTTAAATTCGTACCAAATGGTGGTGTAAGGTCCACCTTGAATATTCTGAGAAATTACAAACTGAATGACACTTTTAATGTACATTCCAAGTTATAGTGGGGGTATTAAAATACCGAATATAAGGAGGTACCGTTGTATAGGCGCTATACGAAGACGTGGACCTGAATATGTAATTTTGTGTCATATGGTTAGAATCTATAGCGAACTTCAAAACCGAATTTAAAAAAAATTCCGGTGAAAAATGTGGCTAAAATTATCAAAATACCGAATATCGGGAGGTACTTTTATATGGGTGCTATACGAAGACGTGGACCTGAATATGCAATTTTTGTCAAAGGAGGTATAATCTATTGCGCACTTCAAATCCGAAATTTGAAAAAATCCGGCTACACGAAGAGCTATACCAAAGAGTGAACCGGCACGGCTCATTTTCGAACTTAACCTGCCTACTGAAAAAATATACATGTGTGCAAAATTTTATCCTTTAATCCAATTTTGTTCGAAAGATTACAAAAGACAGGCAGACGAACTGACAGACGAACATCGATAAATCGATTTAGAATTGTACGCTGATCCAGAATATATGCTCTTTGTGGGGTCTAACATGAGTATTTCGAGGAGTTACACACGGAATGACAAACTTAATATACCCTCCATAGTATGGTGGAGGGTATAAAAATTCTACGAAGTGACAATGGACGCGAGTAACTTAATATAGCATACAGACTCTATGATAAAGAATCTCACTGCATTATTGAGAAACGTGATGTAAGATTTGAAGAAAGTATATTCGAGAATTTTCCAAGTTTCGAATGTTCCCGTTGATGAAGATGCGGTAAAGATGGTTTTAATACTGCTGAAGAAGGAGAAGGTATAACATGTGAAGAAGAAGAATCTGACGAAAACGCACTAAATAACGAGAACCAAATGGAAAAAACTCAATCACAAGAGGAGCTCGTTGTTTCTGACATTCAGCCACAGGGGGAGAATTCGGAAAATATTTTTCAAGGGTAATCAAAAGGATGAGGAGGTCATCCTAAAATAATTCGTGATGGTAAGCCTGGCGGACCTAAGAAGCAATATAATATGATAAATGGCTTGTCAACACAAGTAAATTTGTTTCCTCAAACTCTAACAGAAGCAGTATTTAGCAATACGTCAGCGGAATGGAAAAAAGCTATGAAGATTGAATACAATTGTTTGAATAAAAATCGAACCGGACCTTGTTTATTTGCCAACTGATAAAAATGCGATTAGATGCAAATGGGTTTATGACATAAAAGCTACGAAAAATGGTGATATAGAGCGATACAAAGCAAGACTTGTGGAAAAGGGCTGCAGCCAGAAATATGGTGTGAACTATCATGAAACATTCTCACCAGTCATACGTTATGCTAACATAAGACTTGTATTTGCCATAGCTGTTAACAAAGGTATGCATATACACCATATTGATGTTGTTAGTGCTTGTTTGAATGGTGATCTCAACGAGGAAGTCTACATGCAGCAACCAAAGATGTTCTTTGATGAAATACATCTACGGTCTTAAGTAATCTGGCCATGCGTGGAATGCAAAGATAGACTCATGTGTGAAAAAGATTGGATCCTCAAGCTGTGATAATGACCCATGCTTGTACAAAATGAAAGTAGAAGGGGAACTTGTTTTATTAGCAGTATATATTGATGACTTTCTTATTGCAAATAAAGATAAAGCTGTTATCAAAGAAATAAATGAAATAAAATTTAAAATATCGATTGAGTTTGATGTTAGTGACAAAGGCCAATACAGCATTTTCATGTGTGAAAAAGATTGGATCCTCAAGCTGTGATAATGACCCATGCTTGTACAAAATTAAAGTAGAAGGCGAACTTGTTTTATTAGCAGTATATATTGATGACTTTCTTATTGCAAATAAAGATAAAGCTGTTATAAAAAAATAAAAAATAAAATATCGATATCGATTTAACAGTGAGTAACATTCAAAACACCTTATTGAAAAAGCATAACATGGAACAGTGTAAGTTGAAGTTCGTAATGGATACTATACCCTACGACAGAAAATTGTCTGTGCAGGTCCACGTCGTCGTCTAGCTCCCATATAACGGCACAACAGTTAAGTTGATCATCTAAAATGTCAGCAGCAGTAAATTGTATATTTCCAACTTTTTTTCTCAAGCATGTGGAAATTCTACATTTAATGCGGTAAAATTCTAATTTTTTTATAGCAATATAAAACTTTGTCGACACGTGCACACCGTCTGTCATAACGCCGAACTTCAGACTTAATAATTTTTCCAATAGTAGCAGTGCAATTTTTTTAATACCGCATATTGACGGATAGGACAGTTTCTCAGAATCCTCATCCAAGAGCATATCTAATGGTCGTTGTCCCTCACCTGGGCCAATGGAAATTCTCTGTAATGGTAAATTCTTTACAGGATTATTATCTAATAATGTTTCTTGTGGATTTTCTTCACCCGCATAATCTTGTATGAAGTTGTTATACTTTAACCGCGATACTAACTCGAGATCTTCAATGTTAGAAGCAAAGGGTTGTTCTTATGTACAATCCATGCTATTTAACCAATCGCTACAAAGAACTATGTTGTGTTTTTTATAGAGTACCGTATTTACGATATATCTTGCGGCTTTGTAAATCTTCGCCGGAATTATTGTTTCAGTCATGAAACTGTGTTCGCCTTGTAGTCTACACTTAAGGTAAACTTTCACAACATCAGTTTGCTTGACGGTTCCGCAAGCACATTCACAGTTGTATTTAACTGAATTGATACGTTAAAACGGCACCTCTTACAGCACATTAGCGATTGTATCCTAGGAAAACGATTCTCATAAAGGGTATTCTAGGTGAAACGGATCGCTATTCTAACTATGTTAAACCACGAAGGTCACAAAGGCTGGTATATCTCGGAAATGTAATCTTTTAGAAAGGCATATTGAAGGTATTTTTCCACCTTGAGCAATATACATGATATACGTATCTCAAAATTTTTATGTATTTTTATACCCTCCTCCATAGTATGGAGGGTATATTAAGTTTGTCATTCCGTTTGTAACACCTCGAAATATACATTTTAGACCCCACAAAGTATATATATTCTTGATCAGCATAAAATTCTATGTCGATTTATCAATGTCTGTCTGTCTGTCTGTCCGTCTATCCGTCTGTGGAAATCACTCTAGCTTCCGAACGAAATGAAGTAGGTTGATAAAATTTTACTCAAATGTGTACTATGTCTGCAGGACTTTTGGTATTGAAAATGGGCCATATAGGTCCACGTCTTCGGATAGCTCCCATATAACTGTACCTCCTGATATTCGGTATTTTGATGATTTTAGCTTCATTATGTACCGGAATTGTTTCAAATTTGGTATTTAAAGTTTTTAATAGATACTACAGCATAAAACAGAAAATGGGCAATGTAGGTCCACGTCTTCGTATAGCCCCCATGTAACGGTACCCCCCGATATTCGGTATTTTGATCATTTTAGCCACATTATTTACCGGAATTGCTTCAATTTTGGTATTTGAAGTTCATAATGGATACTACATCCTACGACAGAAAATAAGCCATGTAGGTCTACGTCTTCGTATAGCCCCCATATAACGGTACCCCCAAATATTCAGTATTTTGATGATTTTAGCGACATTATTTACCGGAATGGTTTCAAATTTGGTATTTGAAGTTCGCAATGAATACTACAGCCTATCACAGAAAATTGTCTGTGCAGAACCACGCCTTCGTATAGCCCCCATATAACGGTACCCCCGATCTTCGGTATTTTCATGATTTTAGCGAACCTATTTACCGGAATTGTTTCAAATTTCGCATTTGAAGTTCGTAATGAATACTACAGCCTATGACAGAAAATTGTCTGTGCAGGTCCACGTCTTCGTATAGCCCCCATATAACGGTACACCCCGATATTCGGTATTTTGATGATTTTGGCGACATTGTTTATTGGAATTGTTTCGAATTTCGCATTTGAAGTTCGTGAATTTCGATATAACAGCCTATGAAAAAAATTTTCTGTGCAGATCCACGTTTTATAACCACCTTGGTACCTCCCTATATTCGAGGATTTTGACGATTTTATCTACATTGTAAACAGATTTTTTTCAAGTTTCGCATTTGAATATTGTGATATAAGTTGCCTTGTGACAAAAGTTGCCTATGCAGGTCCACGTCGCCATATAGACTCTAATATACGGCTACATGATTTTAACAGAATTTTAAAATCCTTTTATTTTTTTATTTATTTTTTTGAAAATTGTTAAATTCGTACCAAATGGTGGAGGGTATTCAAAGTTCGGCCTGGCCGAACTTACAGCTTTTTTACTTGTTTTTGTGAAAAACGTAACGTAAAAACGTTCGTAAATGGGCCATGTAGGTCCACGTTTTCATATAGCCCCCATATAACTGTACCTCCCTATATTCGGTATTTTGATGATTTTAGCGACATTATTCACCGGAATTGTTTCAAATTTGGTATATGAAGTTCGAAATGGATACTACACCCTAAGACAGAAAAATGTCTATGCAGGTCCACGTCTTCGTATAGCCCCCATATAACGGTACCTCCCTATATTCGGTATTTTGATGATTTTAGCGTCATTATTCACCAGAGTTGTTTCAAATTACGTATTTGGAGTTCGTTATGGGAACTACAATCTGTGACAGAAAATTGTCTATGCAGGTCCAGGTGTTCGTATAGGTCCCATATATCAGTACCTACCTATATTCGGTATTTTGATTTTAGGTACTATACCCATCGGAATTGTTTGAGATGTGGTATTTGAAGTTCGTAATGGATGCTACAGCCTGTGACAGAAAATTGTCTATGCAGGTGCAGGTCTTCGTACAGCTCCGATATAACGGTACCTCCCTATATGCGATATTTTGACGATTTTAGCTACATTATTCACTGTTTATTTCAAGTTTCGAGTTTGAATAAGGTAATGGCTTATGGCAAACAATGCATATGTAGGTCCACGTCGTATAGACCCCAATAGAGGGCTATATTTGGTATTTTTAAAAATGTAACAGAATTTTTTAAAAGTTTAATTTTTTGAAAATTTCCAAATTCGTTCCAAAAGGTGGAGGTTATTCAAAGTTCGGCCCGGCCGAAGTAACTGCTTTTTAACTTGTTTGTCTGTGATGTTCTCCCCAGAAGTTATTTTAAAAATAACTTCTATGACAAAAAACATTTTTTTACCCAGTGACGAGATCGTAAACTCAATAGAAGAGGAGCCAAAGAATTAAATAAAACTAGAATTCTTTTGGAAATTTTTCTAAATCTTACAACCGCACTGATAAACATTTAAATTTTTCTCCACTTGTTATGCTTTCGTTCTACCTGTAGCATAACCATGTAAGTTGGTTTCAAAGATAAGAAATTGATCTTATGAAAATAAATTAATTAAGTCGTTTAGTGTTAGGTTTAAGAAGGAGTACGGGAAATACTACTGTCCACAATATTATAAACCTGGTACAAAACACACTTTGTATTTATATTATTGTAATTATCATAGTTGGTTTGGAGTTTTTTGTATGGTTAATGAAAAACATATTTTTTTCATTTTGATTAGTACTGAATAAAACTTTAAATCCTTTGGAAACTATTTCTTGATCCTAATTAATTTTCTGAAAGAACCTCCCGATATTCGTTATTTTGATGATTTTAGCGAGATTATTCACCAAATTTTTTTCAAGTATCGCATTTGAATATTGTAATGGCTTATGGCGAAAGTTGCCTATGCAGTTCCACGTCGTCGTATAGACCCTAATATAACGGCTACATTCTCTATTTTTATACCCTCCACCATATACATTTTAGACCCCACAAAGCATTTATATACTCTTGATCAGCATAAAATTCTATGTCGATTTAGCGATGTCCGTACGTCAGTGGAATTACCTCTAGCTTTCGAACGAAATGCAGTAGGTTAATAACATTTTACTGAAATGTAAATTATGATGCAGGACTTTTGGTATGTAAAATGGGCTATTTAGGGACACGTTTTGTCATAGCCCCCATATAATGGTACCTCACAATTTTTGGTATTTTGATAATTTTAGCGCCATTATTCAGCGGAATGGTGTCAAAATTCTACGAAGTGACAATGGACGCGAGTATCTTAACAAAGCTTTCGATGAATATTTGCAGGAACAGGGCATTCTGCGTCAGTTAACAGTAGCTTATACACCACAACAAAACGGTGTTGCCGAACGTGCAAATCGCACGTTAGTGGAGCTGTCCCTATCAATGTTAGTCCGTGCGAAACTAAACCAAAATATGTGGGCAGAAGGTGTTGCTACAGCTGCGGAATCGTGATCCTACTAAAACCCTATCAAACAAAACTCCATATGAAGCTTGGTATGGCAGGAAGCCAAAAGTTTGTCATTTAAAGGTTTTTGGTTCGTGTGCAGTCGATTTAAATAAAAAGCCAAAGCAAAAGTTTGACGCAAAAGGAAAGTAATTCGTTATGGTTGGCTATTCTCAAGTAGCGAAGTCATACAGACTTTATGATAAAGAAACTCACTGCATGATTGAGAGACGTGATGTAGAACTACCAGTCTAGCAATCTATATAAAGTTATCATAAATTAGGAAGGAACGTAAATTCAGATTCCTAAGTGATCTATAGTTGTAGATTTTCAAATTATCAAAGCGATATGACGAATTATTAATAGATTCGATTTACTATTTCCGTGTTTAGCGCAAGTGACTATTTCAAAATAAATTGGATTTTAAAAGATACAATGGTTTTCTTGATTGGTCGATTTCAATTCTTACGAGACTATGCCTGTAGCGGGAGGAACTGGACCGGTGAGAATGTACCCGAAAATAGACTTTTGGGCTAGCAACGAATCAAAAACAATTTTGGGCGGTTCAGCTTCAATAATCTTAGGGTATAGGTCAGCGCCGAGTAGCAAATCAATTGGGCTGTCATCGAAAGAATCCGCTAATTCAAGATCAGGAATTCGAGTCTTCAAATTACAAGTATATGGCGACGAGAACAACTTTCCTTTGACCTTAGGCAAGATTAACGCTTTTGTTTCCACAATTCTAGATGCGTTTCTAGGGGAAGACAACATAAGAGAACAGACTTCTCTCGGCGATGTAGATTTGTTTGTCAAAGAACAAGTTGAAATACCAAGTGCATTTTTAAGTTTCTTACTTATAATTGATGTCTTAGAAGAAGGGTCTACAATTGCGCGAGTAGTGTACGATTTACCGTTATGAACTATGTTGACTACTGCAGTTCCCGAAAGCACATCATCTTCTATGGTGTTGGGAGACTGGCCATTCGAATTATTTTTTGCAGGGAGTGGGTGCGTTTCAGAGGGCTTTGTATCTCGACTTTTGACCTTCGTAAAAGCCGAAGGGGTCTTTGAACCTCGACTTTTGACCTTTGTAAAAGCCGGAGGGGTATTCTTAGAATTCAAAACCAGATTTTGAGCAGACTTGCAGAACAGCGAGGATTTTCGACTTTTAGAATTATTAGAAAACAAAGATGGTTTTGAGCATGATGCTGCAACAACTCTACTACTTTGTGGCCGGTGAAGAAGGCTGTGGTGCCGTTGATTGCAAGATTTGCAACTATTGATACTTCGACAATGTTTAACTACATGGCCACGAGAAAGACAATTTATGCAACACTTATTCTTCTTAAGAATCGAGAATTTGTCCTCAAATGATAGTTTAATAAACTTGGGGCAGAGGTGCAGCACATGTCTCTGGTTAGGACAAATGGGGCAATAAGTGTTTGGCCGAGGAGAAGGATCAACACATTTTGGTTCATGTACCAACGACTTACTAATGGAACTAGATGTACGAACATGCTTAGATGCCAACGATCTAGTGGAGGAGTAATGAGGTGAAACATGCTGTGATGTTAACGATTTCTTTGCAGGGCTGGAAGGAGTACCATTCTTTGGCGACAATAAGGACTTAGGAGACAAAACTATTTTGGGCAAGTACTTTTGGGTGGACTGATTTTTATGTATACTCTGAATACACTGCAAAGTTTGTATTCTGTTTGTGAGGAAAGCATAAGTCTGGCCAGGAAGGCAACAACGACTTATTTTTGATACTTTGCTCCCACAAAGTCAAGGTGGTTAAAGGCAAGCGCTGCAAACAGATATGTACAAGAATTGGATCCCACTGATCCGTGGCGACGCCATAGACGGCCATTGCAGCAAGACAACTATTTACTCCACGTTGAATTGTTTTCAAAGAATGACTAGTTTCTTTTTTAAAAGAGGGAATTTCGAATAAACGTCTAATGTGACTATTTACTAGGATACGCTTATTGTCGTAGGTATCCGACAATGCTTTCCACGCTAAATGGAAACTACTATTGGTTAGGGTAAGTTGTCCACGATTTCTTGAGCCTCACCGATAGTCTTCTGCCTAAGATGACAAAGACGTTCTATATTTGAGAGCCGAACATTATTTATAAATAGTGTGGTAAACAGGTCACGAAAGGTGGGCCAAGACACAAAATCTCCAGCAAAGACTTCTATGTCAAGTGGAGGTAAAGCGAAATTATTGTACTCGAAAGGAGGACTGGAGCAAGTATTGGTGGCAGAAGATTTGGAGCAAGTATTGACGGTTGGAGAAGCAGACTGTACAGAAGCCGGTTCGATGAGACTGCTCAAAATTAGCTCAGTAGGGGGTCTTCTAATAGACATATCAGGAAAGGATCTGTTTTGCACACTAGAACTGGAAGCAGGTGAGGAATGAGAAGCCACAGCAGAAGAACAATGATCATTGTTCGGAGATTTGAGGCGATCAAGGTTCTTGTTTATTGTGGTCAAACACCAATGGTAAGCAATAAATGAATTATTGTATTTATCCTCAACGACATCAATAGTTCCAACCTGTGCAGTCTCGGATGCCGTGAGGTAGTTTTTACACTCAGTATAAGTGTTCTGAACCTTTGCCCATAAATCTCGAATTTCAGAAAGACGAATTTCGAGGCTGTAAGTAGTGAACTGTGTGGCATCAATTCGTTCAAAATATTCTACACTCCTCAAAACAATGTCAGCGGCTCTAGAAAAACGTGTGAGCGGAGTGATCGACATTTTATTTCTAAATTTATAACAAATACTTGATATGCAAAGAAAAGAAAATTCGAACAAAGGTTTCTACCGTCCAAAGGAAATAAGAAATTTCCACAAATAAAAACCTCCAAATACTTCAAATAGTTGTAAATGTTACAACAGAGTTAAATAGGAGAAAGTTTAAGAAAAACTTTTCCTCTGTGACAAAAACGAAATTTAAAAAACTAACATTGCTCCAATAGGCTAACAAACAAAGATTTTTTTTTTAACAAGAATTTTTAGTGTATGCCAAAAGTAGGGTGTATTATTCCAAGAATACCAAAACCCCACGAAGAGCCACCAATTTTACAAACAACAATTAAATAATTGACCAAATGAAAATAGCCACAAAAACGAATATTTTCAACTAATGTTTGTTTTGAAAATATCTGCAAATAATGCCTAATGTAGGGTGAATTTGTCCAAAAATTCCAAAAATCCTAGTAGGTTGCAATTATTCAGCCAAATGTGAAATAATATTTACAATTTTTTCAAATCTAGCCAGGAAAATCGATTAATTTTCATCAATATATGTAGCCAAATATGCCTGCAAAGAATGCCGAAGGTAGGGTGAATTTGTCTAAAAATTCCAAAAACCCTACTACTAGTCAAAATTATATCACAAAATTAACAAAAAATAATTTCTAAAATAAATTGCAAAAAATCACAATTTGTACTGTTTTACCCCACTGTGCCGAACCAACAACGGATATCGCACAAAGAGGAATAAAACACAAGCGACGTCGGCAGAGAAATGACTATGCGAAAGCAGCTACGCACCCACACAACAAGCGACGCCACAAACGATCCAACAGTGAGTGTTATTTTTACTGAATATCAAACCGACGCTAAAAAGGGCGCGTGGAATGATGAGATATTGTTGTTGCAATTTTTGGCAATGTAAATTCTCAAGTGAGAATTGATCTACGTTAAGAAAACGAAGGAGAATTGCAACAAGTGTTGTTGGAGAGGACGACAAATAAACAACCGACAGAGATGTGGACTGTTATTATATGTGCGTTGTTTTTATACCAGCGGTGCTCAAGAAGAAATATCTCTTTTCAGTCAAATTTCTCTTTGCTTATTTAAATCAAGAACAAAACAGTGTTAAGTCATTATTTATACAAATATTTTTTATCTATTTGCTTTATAAATTATTTTGGCAAACGTTCGTGTTTAAAAACAATTAAATAGAACCGTAAAATATAAAGAAAAACAGAATTTTAATTTTCTCTTAAATTATATCTTTTTTCTCTTCATGTTCTAGAACACGGTTTTGAGCACCGATGTTTTATACCCTCCACCATAGTATGGAGGGTATATTAAGTTTGTCATTCCGTTTGTAACACCTCGAAATATACATTTTAGACCCCACAAAGTATATATATTCTTGATCAGCATAAAATTCTATGTCGATTTATCAATGTCCGTCCGTCTGTCCGTCTGTGGAAATCACTCTAGCTTCCGAACGAAATGAAGTAGGTTGATAAAATTTTACTCAAATGTGTACTATGTCTTGGTATTGAAAATGGGCCATATAGGTCCACGTCTTCGGATAGCTCCCATATAACTGTACCTCCCGATATTCGGTATTTTGATGATTTTAGCTACATTATTTACCGGAATTGTTTCAAATTTGGTATTTAAAGTTTCTAATAGATACTACAGCATAAAACAGAAAATGGGCAATGTAGGTCCACGTCTTCGTATGGCCCCCATGTAACGGTACCCCCCGATATTCGGTATTTTGATCATTTTAGCCACATTATTTACCGGAATTGCTTCAATTTTGGTATTTGAAGTTCATAATGGATACTACATCCTACGACAGAAAATAAGCCATGTAGGTCTACGTCTTCGTATAGCCCCATATAACGGTACCCCCCAATATTCAGTATTTTGATGATTTTAGCGACATTATTTACCGGAATGGTTTCAAATTTGGTATTTGAAGTTCGTAATGAATACTACAGCCTATCACAGAAAATTGTCTGTGCAGAACCACGCCTTCGTATAGCCCCCATATAACGGTACCCCCGATCTTCGGTATTTTCATGATTTTAGCGAACCTATTTACCGGAATTGTTTCAAATTTCGCATTTGAAGTTCGTAATGAATACTACAGCCTATGACAGAAAATTGTCTGTGCAGGTCCACGTCTTCGTATAGCCCCATATAACGGTACACCCCGATATTCGGTATTTTGATGATTTTGGCGACATTTTTTATCGGAGTTGTTTCAAATTTCGCATTTGAAGTTCGTGAAGTTCGATATAACAGCCTATGAAAAAAAATTTTTCTGTGCAGATCCACGTTTTATAACCACCTTGGTACCTCCCTATATTCGAGGATTTTGACGATTTTATCTACATTGTAAACAGATTTTTTTCAAGTTTCGCATTTGAATATTGTGATATAAGTTGCCTTGTGACAAAAGTTGCCTATGCAGGTCCACGTCGCAATATAGACTCTAATATACGGCTACATGATTTTAACAGAATTTTAAAATCCTTTTATTTTTTTATTTTTTTTGAAAATTGTTAAATTCGTACCAAATGGTGGAGGGTATTCAAAGTTCGGCCTGGCCGAACTTACAGCTTTTTTACTTGTTGTAAATTAGAAACAAATTCTCATTACAGGGCTCAGCCTTTAGAGGGGAAAAGAAATGTTGGAGTTAGAATTACAGCACCGTTTGGTTGGTGAGGAATGCAAAAACAAATAAACCAAACAACCGAATGTGATAAAATATGTATGTGTGCTGTAACAACAAATGTGGTGATGCAAATTCTTCTTCAGCTATGGCGAGGGAGTAGAGATACAACGAGGGGGAATAAAACAACATCAACACCTCTGTAAAGATCCACTTGTTGGATCGATGTAAAATGAATTGTGAGCGAAGCAAAAAGAGATTATTGGATGTTGTTTTTGCTAAATGAGAGTGCCAATACTAACAAATGTTTCGACTTTGGAAATTAGAGTTAGAAAACGAAACAAATGAACGAAGCGGAACAAGAGCACCAAATATTTTTGTATGATCAACGCGACGACGGATGATCAGTACAAAGAAAACTAATTATTTTCACAACAACAGAACTACTTGTTGTAGGGGAATGCACTTGATTAACACAAGAAGTGTTAATATAAGTCGACCAACTGACTTGTTTTCAAACGAAAGGCAAATGTATGATCAACGCAACGTAGGTTGATCAGTACAACAAATGCAATTTAATGCAACAAGAGTGGACTGTATTCGAATTACAATAACACACGCGAAGGGTGATTGAAGCTCGACACAATACGATGTTTTTTTTTTTTTTTTTCAAATAAAAACAATTAACATACGCACTAACAAAAATGGGTAGCTCACTTCAAATAGAGATCTGAATTTACGTACCTGATTTTTAGTCTTATGTATGTTGATGATATGATGAGAGATAATCCGATGATTTCTTCATGCAAACGAGGGAGCAAGAGCAAGTGATGGCTTCAATCCGGCTCGATGCGACCAATGTTTAACTCAGGGGAGTGGGGGTAAGGCTTCGATAGCGGCAACAACAAAGCTCCCCAGAGTTATTATGTGAGGTGTTGTGTAGGTGAGAGATGAGGGTGATTCGAGCGTGTGGTTTAAGTAAAAGGAAGAAAATAACGAGAAATAAAACAAAGATAAATTTGTATTATTTCTTAATATAATTCATGCTTTATTTATGCTTCTTTTCAATGCGACAAATTGGGGTGGCGACAGAGGCCGTGTGTGTTCGCTTTCGTTTCTAGGAGACAAGTGAACGCAGATGTTCTAAGTGATCGCAGAGGATCCCTTGTCTATTTCTAATACATATGCAAATACAGACAAGTGAACGCAGAGGTTCTGAGTGACCGCTGAGGGTCCCATGTCTGTATATTATTACAACTACAACTACTTCCAATGAGAGCAAGGTGAGCCTACCGCCAACAACCAATACCCAGCGGCGATCCGCTCACTACGGTATCCGCCAAGGCGATTGTAGAGGAGATGCCAGTGTGCCAATCAGCATCCATGATTGACGAGTATTGGAAAGTTGTGGTGGAACGTATCGAACTTATACAGGGAGAATTCGAAAAATATTTTTCAAGGGTAATCAAAAGGAGGAGGAGGTCGTCCTAAAATAATTCGCGATGGTAAGCCTGGCAGACCTAAGAGGCAATATAATATGATAAATGGTAATGATAATGGAAAAAAGCCATGCAAATTGAATACAATGCTTTGAAGAAAACTCCAACCGGTCTTGGTGATTTGCCAATTGGTAAAGATGCGATTGGATGCAAATGGCCATGCCATAAAAACTGCGAAAAATGGTGATATAGAACGATACAAGGCAATGCATGTGGCAAAGGGCTGCAGCCAGAAATATGGTGTGAACTATCATGAAACATTCTCACCAGTCATACGTTATGCTAACACCATACTGATGTTGTTAGTGCTTATTTGAATTGTAATCTCAACGAGGAAGTCTACATGCAGCAACCAAAGATGTTCGTTGATAAAATGCTTCTACGGTCTTAAGTAAACCGGACGTGAGTGGAATGCAAAGTTAGACTCATGTGTGATAAAATTGGATTCTCAAGCTTTGATGAACCATGCTTGTACAAAATGAAAGTAGAAGGCGAACTTGTTTTATTAGCAGTATATATTGATGACATTCTTTTTAAAGCTGTTATCCAAAAAAAAAGTAAAAAAAAAACATTAAGTTCGGCCGGGCCAAACTTTTAATACCCTCCATTTTAGGGTAAAGTATACATTAGAAGAAATGTGGCATATACCATTAAAATACCGAATATAGGCAGGTACCGTTATATTGGGGCTGTACAAAATCGTGGACCTACACATGCAATGTTTCGCCTTTATGGGGTCTACGACGAATATTTAAGGATGTTACAAACGGAATGACAAAGTTAATATACCCTCCTTTCCAAGGTGGAGGGTATAATAAAATTTAAAATATAAACTGAGTTTGATGTTAGTGGCGAAGGCCCAATACTGTATTTTCTTGAAATGAAAGTTAACAGAAATGGTGAAACAGGTGATTTAACAGTGAGTAACACTCAATATATAAACATCTTATTGAAAAAGCATAACATGGAACAGTTTAAGGAAGTATCTTTACCACTTGATTCTGGTTCCCAAGTTCGATTTGCAAATGGTTGTGGAAAGCAGATGTGCTGTCAAATCAGTCAATTATGAGAAAACTGATGTATTTAGCACTTACAACCCGACCGGATATATTACTTTCTGTGGCAAAATTATCACAGAGAAATACGGATCGACATACAGAACATAGGAATGCTGCTATACATATTTTAAGGTACTTATCCGGAATTACTCAGCAAAAACTTATATACCGAAGTAGTCAAAATTTCCAAAAATTATACAAAAAATCAAAGATAAGAAATCGATCTTATGAAAATAAATTAATAAGGTTGTTTAGTGTTAGGTTTAAGAAGGAGTTCTGGAAATACTACTGTCCACAATATTATAAACCTGGTACAAAACACACTTTGTATTTATATTATAGTAATTATCATAGTTGTTTTGGTGTTTTTTGTATGGCTAATGAAAAACAAATTTTTTCATTTTGATTAGTACTGAAAAAAACTTTAAATCCTTTGGAAACCATTTCTTGATCCTAATTCATTTTCTAAAAGTACATCCCGATATTCGTTATTTTGATGATTTTAGTGACATTATTCACCGAATTTTTTTTCAAGTATCGCATTTGAATATTGTAATGGCTTATGGCGAAAGTTGCCTATGCAGTTCCACGTCGTCGTGTAGACCCTAATATAACGGCTACATTCTCTATTTTTATACCCTCCACCATATACATTTTAGACCCCACAAAGCATTTATATACTCTTGATCAGCATAAAATTCTATGTCGATTTAGCGATGTCCGTACGTCAGTGGAAATACCTCTAGCTTTCGAACGAAATGCAGTAGGTTAATAACATTTTACTGAAATGTAAATTATGTTGCAGGACTTTTGGTATGTAAAATGGGCTATTTAGGTCCACGTTCTGTCATAGCCCCTGATTAAGCGTGGAATTTGTGAGGAGGTGAAAGGAGGAAAATAGAAATAAACACAATAGTAATTAGTTTTAAGTTCATATAAGTTTTGTGGTTTATTGAGTTATTCTTTTCGAGCAAACAAACAAAATTACCTTGTGTAATTTGGGGTGGCGCAGAGACCTTTATGTGTACTTTTGAACTACTGGTCGACAAGTGAACGCTGAGGTTCTTGCAATCGCAGAGGATCGCAGTGATCGCCGAGGATCATTGTCGATTACTACTACTACATCTACAATTATTTCCAATGAGAGCAGAGTCTCGTATGTATCAAAGTGAGCTAACCAACAACAACCACCGCCCGGTGGCATCTGCGCTCTACGGTCTCCGCCGAGGGAAGTATGCCGAGGAGATGCCCGTTGTGTCAATTGCCATTGACTGGACTCGGGAAGTTGAAGGCCAACTTAAACATTGCCGCCCACCTTGATACATTTCAACGTATTAACAAAAGCAAGTTTACATCAGTGATATTTCAAAATTAAATTTTTAGCAAAAATAGAGTATAGACAGGATCGTAAGTTCAGGTCGTTGTGAGCTTTTTAATACGTTTCAATACAATTCAATTTTAAGCGAGATTTTACAAGTGTTCTGGACTAAATTCAAATTATGAGATGAAGGTGGTAGTTCCCGAATAAATTCTTAAATAACCTATCGAAAAGAAAACAGTTACGGTTAAAGTGGAAGTTGTGAATACAGAAGCATATTTTTTGGTGAATGATGAAGAAATGGAACGAAATCAGTGAGGCTTTGGCGAAATTTTTGGTGAATGTAGCATATTTAGTGGTGATCTTGTAGTACTTCGAGGCGAACGTCAGTAATTTGGTTAGGGCTCTGAATATATCGATGCTTTCGGAACAGAGGTGAACCTTTCAGGAGGTAGCGGAGTATTTTGGAGATGAATAGTTGACATGTGAAAGTAAATATTTCAACTTCTGTGAAGAGATATTGAACTAGGTGTACTGTGAGATGGCAAAGAGCGGATAGATACACAAGACGAGAGAGACTTATGTCTGGTCGAGGGAGAATAACTAATTGATTGTTTATTATAACGTAGCGTAGGAGAAGAATTACGTGGTGATATTGAACAATATGGTGGACAAGAGCGGGAAGTTCCCGTTAACGATGAATGATAATTTGGTGAATAAGGAGAACATAGTTGAATGGGAGGGGGTATTAGTGATCAAGATGTTCTAGATAAAGAACCGATAGTGGCTGGTAACGACGACGAAATCAATTGGTGCTTGGGAACCTCAAGTCTACGGAATTGGGGAATAGATTTATTGGAGTTAGCTCCCTTACCTGACCGTACAGTGGTCGTAAAGACCTTCAGGGCTGAACCAGGAATTGGACCAGATACAATTCATCCGAAGACCGTATTTTGTGCCAAAAATGAACCAAGTATGTTCTGTTGGACACCTGGCAACACAATTTGGGGATACAAATAATAATAATATATATATATATATACATATATATATATATATATATATATATATATATATATATATATATATATATATATATATATATATATATATATATATATATATATATATATATATATATATATATATATATCCACAGGACGAGAATCGAAAATTCTTTGATCTGCTAGATGGATATTAGAAAAAACACTTGACAGGGAAAGAAGGGAGATTACCTGAGATCTTCGGGGAAACAAATGCTTCGGTTTTCAATAAAATTGTGGAATCTAACCCAGAGCTAATATTAATGATGCAATTTTCCCTGGAGGTAGCGGTAGATGAAGCATTTACACCAGATATTCTAGCAGGAGAGGAACGGGAGGGCAATTTTAATCTTTTTTGGAGGTGCTCACTTATGAAAGTTGCCTCGGACGCAGGGTCAACAAGGGCTCGAACAGGGTAGGATTTGCCTTTATGTATTAAATGAACTATAACGGTGCTGAGAAGAACTTTAGAATTGTTGGTAGTGTGATACACCTGGCGATTAACTGGTGTCAGATTTGAACCAGTGGAGGTAGAAGTCCCGTTAGCTGAATTAGGAATAGATTGCGGACTAGAGGGCAGAACTGTAGCACTCGGATTGGTATTGGAGAATGGACTTCTATTCGGTTTGTGTAAAAGGGTGCGGTGTCCCCCATGACAAAAATTACAATTATGTGTGCTGGAACAATTCTAACCGAGTGACCTTTAGATAAACAATTGAAACACCACTCTTGTCTTTTTACCAGATCTATTTTTTCATCAATAGTTAACTTTTTAAAACGAGGACAGCAGTAAAGTGCTTGAGTTTCATTGGGACAGTAGAAATAACTATGTTTAGAACGTGGTTTTATTATATCAGACGAATTTTTCACCAAAGGTGCCCTAACGATGCGTGAATTTGATCTTGATTCAGAAGAATCGATGCCTTTGAGATCACGCTGACAGGCAAGCGTCTGAATTCTTTCAGTGAGGAAAGAATCGAGCTAGGACCATAACGATAAGGACGACTTATCTTTGAGACTCTGTTCCCAGAGTGTCACAGTAAGTTCTGGCAGACGCTGAATACAAATAAAAACCAGAATAGGATCCCAGTGATCCTTAACAATGTCATAGACTGACATGGCAGACAAACAGCCGTTTATGCCCCGTTGCAAGGTTTTTAAACCTGAACTCGTCTCACTTGTTAACGAGGGGAGATCAAACAACTTTTTCAAATAACTATTCACAAGAATGCGTTTGTTATCATAAGTGTCGTGCAGAGACTTCCAAGCTAGAGGAAAACTTCTGTGGGTAAGTGGAAATTTAGAAACAATTTCCTTTGCCTCACCTTTAATTTTCTGCACTAAGTGACATAACCTCTCAATGTCACTTAGCCGATCATTATGTATGTATATGACCGAGAAAAGATCACGAAATATGGGCCACGACATGAAGTCTCCATGGAAATCATTTATTTCACACGGCGGTAGATTTAAGTTGTGCATGTTATTGCAATTATCAGGCGGAAAACTACCATTGGAAATCGAAATGTTAGCAGGGGACTTAATATTAGGGTTAACGAAGTTGGACAAATTTAATCTTTGGCTAGAGATGGTTTCACAATTAGAAATAGATGGCTGAGCATTATTTTCCCGGTTTGACTCACAGTTTTGAAATGGGGAGTTTTGTGGTGTAACGTTGATAACGGTCGTTGTGGACGCAGGAGATTTCACCGATTTTAGACTTTGCAACTTCTCATTCATTTCTGCGAAACAATCAATATAGCTCTGACTCGAAGATTGAAATTTCGCATCGGCAGAGGAGATTTCATCTGTAGCAGTTTCTAATGTCATCAAAAAGTCAAGACACTGGTCATAAGTGTTCTTGACCTTGCTCCATAAGTCTTGAAGTTCTGAACGCCGAACTTCAAGGTTAAAGGCTGTATGGCTATCAGAATCAAGAAGGTGATATGAAACTTGACTACATTGTCAGAAGAACGGATAAACTGTGAAAAAGGTGTGACCGACATTTTGCGAAATTGGGCAAAGATCAAAATCTAAACAAAATCGCAGTTTTATAACAGAAAAAGTTTAAAGACTAGAACAACTTTTATATTTCGGTAAATGCCGGGAGTGGCGCGCACGACTTTTTCAAAGAATATTTTAAATTAGGAGCTCAGCTATATACACAGGTGTATCTCCAAAAAACCAACATTTTTTTTTATAAAAAATTCCAAAATAGAACAACAGGGGATTTATTAGTATAATGGTAGACCAAAATGCCAAAAGTAGGGTGTATTCAAACTAAAAATTCCAAAACCTTTCTACAAATCAATTATATATTTTTTTTAATTTCCAAAAAATATTTTAAAATGTAATTTTTTCTAATTCACAATTTTTGTCAGATAGACCAACTGTGCAGTGGTGAATAAAGAATACCACACAAAAGAGAATAAAACACAAGCAGTGTTTGATGATCGAACGGTTACTGGGGTTGGTTAACTACCACACTACGAACAGATCACTGATAATGGTGATTACGAATATCGCACAACAGGGAATAAAACACAAGCAGTGTTTGTGGATCGAACGGCGACGGGGAGGGGTTGGCTAACACACTACAGACAGATCACTGACAATGGTTGTGAAGGATATCGCACAAAACAGAATAGAACACAAGCAGTGTTTTGTTGATGGGACGGGGAGGGGATTGACTACCACAATACGAATAGATCACTGACAATTAACCAACAGTGATTGGTGAGAGAGCTAAATAATTGTTGGTGTGATTATGTATTAGTAAACCGACGCTAATAAAGGCGCGTGGAATATTGGGGAATACAATAACTAAGCAAACTTGAGAGTAGGGGAGATGAAGTTGTTGTTCCGTTTATTTGTTAAACCGATGATAGAAACACCGATTGGAATATTGTCGTAGTCTTTTGTTGAGAGCAAAACGAAGATGAAATCAGAGAATGTTGTCTCAACAGAGAAAATAGAGTGTGTTGAATATAGCAAAATGGAAACACAAATTAAAACACTCTATGTCGGCAAATTCGTTCAATCAATATTTCAATTTAGGAGGAAGATTTTAATGAAATTAATTAGAGATTTTAATGAAATTACTTATAATGGCGCAAAAGGAGAAATAAATCTTTAACAACACAGTTTCAAAATAAATGTACTTCACGATATGGAGCAAAAGTGGACTGTAAATAAATATGATGAAGTGTATGATATCGCGAAATAGGGTGTAGCTAGCGACCAGTACCGCGGAACAATTTAAAACACAACACTTTTCTTATTTTTTTACTTAGGCGAAGCTCACAATTGCAAAACACTGTACTTACGTACCTTATTCTTGATGATGATGCGTTTTGAGGAGAGGTATTGAGGCGGTGGTGAGATATATGCGGGGGAAGTATTGTTGGTGATGGTGATTCCTTATGAAAAAAAGAACAAACAGTAATTAACGCCAGCCAAACTTCGCTTTTTCAATCAGCATCCGTGCTTGATTGGACACGGGAAGTTGAAGGCCAACTTAAACAGCCCCCATATAATGGTACCTCCCAATTTTTGGCATTTTGATAATTTTAGCGCCATTATTCAGCGGAATGGTTTCAAGTTTAGTATTTGAAATTCGTAATGGATAGTAGAGAATATGCCAGAAAAAATTGTCTATGCAGGTCCACGTCTTCGTCTAGCCCCCATATAACGGCACTACTCAAAATTTTAAAATCGTAATCGAAACTACATCCTAAGACAGAAAATTGTCTTTGCAGGTCCACGTCTTCGTATAGCCCGCATATGACCGTACCTCCCGATAATCGGTATTTTGATGATTTTAGCACATTATTCACGGGAATTGTTTCAAATTTGGTATTTGAAGTTGGCAATAAATAATGCAGCCTAAGACAGAAAATTGTCTGTGCAGGTCCACGCCTTCGTATAGCCCCCATACAACGGTACATCCCGATAATCGGTATTTTGATGTTTTTAGTGCATTATTCAACGGAATTGTTTCAAATTTGTTATCTGAAGTTCATAATGAATACTACAGCCTAAGACAGAAAATTGTCTATGTAGGTCCATATCTGCGTAAAGCCTTCATATAAAGGCACCTCCCGATATTTGGTATTTTGATGATTTTAGCGACATTACTCACTGGAATTGTTTCAAATTTGGCATTTGAAGTTTGTAATGGATACTACAGCCTATGGCAGAAAATTGTATGAAGTCTACGTTTTGGTATAGCCTGCAGATACTGGTACCTCCCTATACTCGGTATTTTTATGATTTTAGCTACATTATTCACCAAAATTTTTTTCAAGTATCGCAATTGAATATTCTAATGACTTATAGCGAAAGTTGCCTATGCAGCTCCACGTCGTCGTATATACCCTAATATAACGGCTACATTTAGACCCCACAAAGTATATATATTCTTGATGAGCATAAAATTTTATGTCGATTTAGCGATATATTGAAATCAGTCTAGGTTCCTAACAAATAGATATAGATTGTTCAAATTGTACTCAAATGTATATTATGTCTGCAGGACTTTTGGTTTTGAAAATGAGACATGTAGCTCCCCGTTTCAAATTTGGTATTTGAGATGTTAAGTGAATACTTCAGCCTATGACAGAAAATTGGCTGTGCAGGTCCACGTCTTCGTATAGCCCCATGTATAGCGGCACATCCCGATATTCGCTATTTTTATGATTTTAGCGATATTATTCACCGTAATTGTTGCAGATTTGGTATTTGATGTTCGTAGTGGATACTGCAGCCTATGACAGAAAACTGTTTTTGCAGGTCTACGTCTTTGTATACCTCCCATATAACGGTATCTCCCGATATTCGGTATGTTAATGATTTTAGCTACATTATTCACCGATTTTTTGTAAGTTTCGAATTTGAATCTTTTAATAGCTTATGACAAAATTTACCTATGCATGTCCATGTCGTCGTGTAGACCCTAACGTAACAGCTACATTCGGTATTTTTAAGATTTTAGCAGAGTTGTTTTTAAGAATTGCCAAATTCGTTCCAAATGGTGGAGGATATTCAAAGTTCGGATCGGCCGAACTTACAGCTTGTTTACTTGTTTATTTTTAGAAATAATTGAGTTTTTGTTGGTCTGGGGCTGCATTCTGGTTCTACGATAGTGAACATTCAATCAACTATTTAAATTATATGAAATTCTGAACTTATTAACTAAAGTTTTTGTCGGGTCCTCTTTTATCTCGTCAACAACAATGAAACCCACAATTATGGGAATAAGTCCATCTATTTTGCAAAGCCAAGATGCCTTCAACTATTTAAATTATATGAAATTCCGAACTTATTAACTAAAGTTTTTGTCGGGTCCTCTTTTATCTCGTAAACAACAATAAAATCCACAATTATGGGAATAAGCACATCTATTTTGCAAAACCAAAATGCCTTCGGGATCTGTAAAAGAATGCAAACACTGCACAGTGGTCGCTGTCATTGGCCAAAATTCAAAAAATGAAAATCAGATATTTTTTGTCAAATGTGTACAAATGAACTCTTAAGGGGTTAAGCTTTTTAGAAAACATATTAATCTTGGCTTCATTCTAACAGCCCACTTCAAAAATAGCATCAAAAAAGAGAAAATGTAGTTACTTGCTTTTTTCAGTGGGATCATAGAAAAAGTGGAGTAAAAATAGAACTGTATTACAAAATTAAATACATTTTAAAATGACAAATATTGGCATTATTATTGAAAAGCAAGGTGTTGACTTATTTTAAGTGCAGTAATTTGTATAATATAGAAGATGTGAGTGTTCTGAGTCGCCTTTCAGATCAATTTTGAAAATAAAATTGGATTTCAGTTAAGGTTTTAATTGTTTTCCCCCCTGAATCCTCCAATGTGATTTTTTTCACGCCATTAGTAATGACCCTAAGATTCTAAAAGTGCTAATTAAACTTTCAGATTTTGTCAGATGTGTACGTTATGCCCAATATACTGAAGTGACTTCGCTGGAATTTTGTCAGTTCTATGGTGCTAGGGACATAGAATATGTTTATGTTGTTTGGGTTTGATAAGAATGTAATTGAGGTGTGTTCAATAATGTTGCAAGCATCGTCTTCTGGGTATAATAATAATGTCGAAAAATGTAAGGCTTTTGCACTGGAAACTGCTTAAGAGTTAACAAATATATATCCATGGCACTACCTTCCACCCACAGTTCATAAAATTTTAATACATGCACCCGACATTAAAAATTTGTCATTTTATCGATTATATAATTTTAGGAGGAGGCCGTGGAGTCTTGAAACAAAGATATAAAAAAGTTTCGACTAAATCATACCCAATAAATTCTCGTGTTTCAAAAAACACATATCTTATTAACCGCCAGCGAACGTTACCAAACAATAACCAGTAAAGAAAGTCTTAAAGTCGGGCGGGGCCGACTTCATGATACCCTACACCACTTTGCATACTTAGTAAACCGTCACATAACAAATAAAGGTTTTAATGGGGAATTTGTGAGAATTAAATCATACCATCTATGATTACAGTAATAATTAAAAGTACAAAAGAACTAATATATATATTGATTTCTACTAAATTTGTCGAGGCATTTGCGTCTTTTAAACACGGTCTTGTATTATTCATTTGGTGCACAATTAACTTAAAATTGGATTGATATATATGAGAGCTATATCTAAATTTGATTTGGGCTAATATTACACGTTTGGTGCACAATAAAAGGCAAATCGGACGAAGATATATATTTGAGACATATCCAAATATTAACAGATCTCGATAAAATTTAGAAAGGATATTTCTGAGTTATATGTGATATATTTCCACAAATATCGTTGGTACAGAGTGCATATTACGGCTGCGGAGGACAAAAATAACAAATCGGATGAACAATATATATGGGAGCTATATCTATTTCTGAACCGAATTCGATCAAATTTGGCATACTTATTTTCAGGTCCAATCTGGTCGTACGTATATTCTATACTATTCGGGCTAATATTACAAGTTTGGTGCACAATATAAGGCAAATTGGATGAATTGAATGGATGGGACCTATACCTAAATTTTGACAGATTATCTCCAACTTCAATAGGGCCTTAAGTCAAACAAATTATTTGTGCAAACTTTAACTTTGATTTAATTTTAATTAAATTGTTATTTTATTTTGTTTACAAAAAATAATCGAATTTGGACTCGATTTGTATAAAAAATGCTTCTATTTTTGGAGGTACCTTTACAGGGGGAATCTACCTGAAGGCGGGCTGTTCCAAATAATTTTCAGTAAGATTATTTTTTAACTCCTTAGAACGTAAAATGTCAAATAACATTATAATATGATGCAGAAATGTGACAAGAACTGGCCAAATAACCCTTATTCGGGAGGTACGTTGTAAGGGGACCATGCCAAAACATGCATTGACCATATCCATTTTGTCACATTTTTTATTTGTATCCCATCACGGTACCATAACCAAAACGTTTTGTGCATGTTGGAGTCCAACACGTCTTACTTAATATCAAAAACCGAACAATTTTACACAATGCATTTTGGTTTTAGCTTAACATAATAATAATTCTAAAGTGCTGACGTGGTTCACGCGCCGAGTGATGAGTATGGGAATGTTGATTGTTGTCCAGTCTCACCGACATGTGTAATATGACGCTTGGAATGTTCGTGCTGATGGTGTGGCTGGGTAATATGCGCGTGTGGCAACAGTTGCAATGAGAAATGTATTAACTCTTCCCCCTTTGAGTTCCATACGTCTCGAATGGAACCTCAGAAAAATGGCAGGCTGTGAATGCTCCTATTCTGGTTATTTATCTGCATCCTGGGGGTGCTGCTTACAGGTTGGTTGGGTTGGATAGTCTCTTCTGTATTAGTTTCAGCTTCATTAGCTTTGATGATTTTGCAGTTTTTCAAATGATTTCTATCTACGAAAATCACAACAAGAAGTACGGTTGGTACTACACCCAGATTAAAGGATAAGCTGACTTTATTCATTGCCTTCAATTTGTGGATTGCCAGAGTGTTTTCCGAGTTAATAGCGTTTACCATTTGCAAGGATAATGTTCTTTCCTCGGTGCCTGAGTTCATGGGTTGAATAAGGGCAGGAAGAGGTTTTGTTGCGGTGATCCGTCGTGATGTGTAATTCATCTTGGCAATCCTTATTGCGCTGTTATAATGTTGAATAACATATTATCCGTTGAGCCACATGTTTTAGTTATCCACAGCGATTTCGCCATCGTACTGATTAAGAAATAATATGTCGTCCTCGATCTCCTCTATTGTAGTAATATGCTCGTTGTTGGTTGTGATACACGTAGTTTCTTCATACATTTCCGGGCTACATATCGATAAACTATTATATGTCTTGCATTTACCTTTTAGACCAAAAATTTTATTCTTACAATCCAATACGTAATCATAATCTAGTTTAGTTACTATAGTCCCTCTCTTTACGGCTTTAATCGGTAATTCATTACAATTCCCGGTGTCTGTAGTTGGAATGCTAAGAATATACAATATGCTGTGTCCTTTAATGGCTATCTTGACTTCAGCAAAATGCAACAGTTCATCAGTAGATGAGAATGGTATTTTGCTTATATTAAATCTTTTATTAAGGGTCTCAATTTCAAAAGTAGAAAGGATAAATGAGTTTACTATACTTGCTTTTGCTAGGTGGATTGCGAATTCAACATTGGCAATGTCCTCTTTTAGCAATTCAAGTTTGTATTTAAATTCAAGTATTTTTTCATTATGGAGATTTTGTTCTGTTTTTATTATCTTAATTATTTCATTTGTAGCATTGGTAAGCTTATTAATTCTTTCAAGTGACAGGCGATTCATTATGATTTGATTGCTATTGTCTTCCAATAAATTTTCTATTTTTTTCTGAATTATTTCATAATTTTGATGGTCTGGACTTCCTGCGATCCATTTCCAAGCGCTGCCGAGAAAGTCTAGTGACATTTTAAATTTATTATTTGGTTTAAGCCGGGATATGTACCTTTTGATTTGGGATATGGTGAATTTTAGGTAAGGGATGAGGGGGTGATTTGAGTTGATATTCTGAAAAATATTACTTTCTTTCACTATGAGTTTGCCATAGCTTTCTACGTTTATGGTATGGATTATCTTGAAAGAGAACCTTTGCAAGTCCTGAGTGCATCGCTACCAATTTTGAATTTGTGTAATCCAGTATCTGAATTTCTCCGGCACACAGCGCGGTTAAGATTAATAATCTGTAAATGAAAATCTGTGCATAGAGGTGTGAGTTAATTTCTTATATGCCTCTTGTGGACGATTCGCCCGCTTTCGGTGACCATTGTTGAATTCCTATTTTCCCTTACTATTTCTTCCTTAAATCTCTCGGAGAGTTTTGTTCCTCCCTTCTTTTATTGCCCCTAACCAAAACTAACTGACCCGGTGTATATTCCTTAATATCGTGTTTCCTTTTATTGTGATACCTTAGATACCGTTCCTGTTTTTCTTTTATTTTCTCCATATTTGAATATCGGGTTATATCATAGCTACCGGGAGAAAAGTCAACTGTGCGTCCAAAGAATAGATCCACAGGTTTCCTCTCGACAGTTGAATGAATTGAATGGTTGTATTCATTCACCGCCTTTTCGAGGAGTTCTTCAAAATTTCTACATACTCCCTCCGCCCTTAGACACCTGAGCAATTCTGCGAGGGTTGAATGGAATCTCTCAACTTGTCCGTTCGCTTCGCTAAAGTAAAGAGAAGTAGAATAGTAGCCGAATTCAAAGATTTTTCATTATCTATCACGTTTTCGGCACTCCGTAGAAAAATAATAGATCCCTGAGGATTTTCTAATATCCTCGATAGACTTTCCGTTAAGAATTTTGACTTGTGCGTACTTCGAAAATTTGTCTAAAGCAGCCAGTACCAATTTTTTGTCTGTTGAAAAAATATCGATGTGAACTACCTGTCCGGGGTATGAGGGTATAGGAGTTTCTTTGATTATCGAATCGTTAGGGTGCCTGTCATATTTATTATTTTTGCATGCCTGGAAAATACCACTTCTCCAATATCTTCATTTTATTTTCCGCCGCGTTTCTATGCGCTCTGTTATGCGTATCAATGATAATGTTTTCTTGGTCGTTCTCAGATATGACGTCTCCCACAAATATTCGTGTAAAAGAAACCTTATAATTGACGAGATGCAGTGGATAGATTTCCTGTATTTAACCTAATACGAACTCTGGAGCACTTATAGCATTCTTTACAGACGGATTTAAATATCTTTTCAACAGTGTCAACAAAGTTTGCTGATCATATTCCCTTTCCACAATGGTGTGTCTGTGATAACCGGGGAATATTATTTGGAACTGATAAGATGCGAGATTATCCGTTCTGAAAAAACGTTGATTCTTAAATGCGTTAATAGGGGCTTCTACCCAAGGTACTAAATTTTCTCCGGAACTCTCTTAACTGTGAATGGTACCGGTTAGCGAATTAACATTGGTTATTGGTGTTCTAGAGAAAGTGTCTGCCACAATATTCGCCTTTCCTGGTTTGTATCTGATCTCGTAGTTGTATTCTTCGAGGATAGCCCCCCATCTTTTCATTTTATTATTAGTGTTTTTATAGCTTAGAGCGTAAGTCAGAGGCTAATGATCAGTAAAGATGATAACTTTTGCGGGTTCATAAAGGGTGATTTTTTTGAGGTTAGGATTTTCATGCATTAGTATTTGACAGATCACGTGGGATTTAAGACATGGTGTCAAAGAGAAAGATGCTCAGTATGCTTTGACATTTCATCATGAATAGACTTACTAACGAGCAACGCTTGCAAATCATTGAATTTTATTCGGTTCGAAATGTGTTTCGGGCTTTACGTCCGATTTATGGTCTACATAATCGACCAAGTGAGTAAACAATTAATGCGATTGTGACCAAGTTTCGCACTCAGTTTACTTTATTGGACATTAAACCAACCACACGAATGCGTACAGTGCGTACAGAAGAGAATATTGCGTCTGTTTCTGAGAGTGTTGCTGAAGACCGTGAAATGTCGATTCGTCGCCGTTCGCAGCAATTGGGTTTGTGTTATTCGACCACATGGAAGATTTTACGCAAAGATCTTGGTGTAAAACCGTATAAAATACAGCTTGTGCAAGAAGTGAAGCCGAACGATCTGCCACAACGTCGAATTTTCAGTGAATGGGCCCTATAAAAGTTGGCAGAAAATCCGCTTTTTTATCGATGAGCGATGAGGCTCATTTCTGGTTGAATGGCTAGGTAAATTAGCAAAATTGCCGCATTTGGAGTGAAGAGCAACCAGAAGCCGTTCAAGAACTGCCCATGCATCCCGAAAAATGCACTGTTTGGTGTGGTTTGTACGCTGGTGGAATCATTGGGCCGTATTTTTTCAAAGATGCTGTTGGACGCAACGTTACGGTGAACGGCGATCGCTATCGTTCGATGCCAACAAACTTTTTGTTGCCAAAAATGGAAGAACTGAACTTGGTTGACATATGGTTTCAACAAGATGGCGCTACATGCCACACAGCTCGCGATTCTATGGCCATTTTGAGGGAAAACTTCGGAGAACAATTCATCTCAAGAAATGGACCGGTAAGTTGGCCACCAAGATCATGCGATTTGACGCCTTTAGACTATTTTTTGTGGGGCTACGTCAAGTCTAAAGTCTACAGAAATAAGCCAGCAACTATTCCAGCTTTGGAAGACAACATTTCCGAAGAAATTCGGGCTATTCCGGCCGAAATGCTCGAAAAAGTTGCCCAAAATTGGACTTTACAAACGACAACCTAAGACGCAGCCGCGGTCAACATTTAAATGAAATTATCTTCAAAAAGTAAATGTCATGGACCAATCTAACGTTTCAAATAAAGAACCGATGAGATTTTGCAAATTGTATGCGTTTTTTTTTTTTTTTTTTTTTAAAGTTATCAAGCTCTTAATAAATCACTCTTTACAAATAATTTCTGAAGATATGTAGAGCCCACACTATAGCAAGCATCTCCTTCTCATTTGTAGCGTAGTTCTCTTCCGTTTGTGATAATACTCTTGAAATAAAATCTATTGGTCTATCATCCTGGCTAAGTACGGAGATGCTAGAGCATTGTTTAGGGAATCCATTGCTTCCATCTCCTTGCATCCAAGTGATATCCTAACTTTGCTTGACTCGGAACGGAGGATCGAACCATTTGGTCCCCTCAATATGGCTGTAAGTGGTTTGGCTAAATCAGCGTAGCCATTCACAAACCTTCTGTAATAATTACAGAGACCCAAAAATGATCTAACTTGCCCTAAGGTTAGCATTCTTAGCATTGCTTCTATTCTGTCCTGCATGGCACTGATGCCTTCAGCGGAAACTGAAAACCTTAGAAATTCGACCTTTGTCTTAAAGAACGCACATTTATCCAATTATACTCTCATATTTGCCGCTGCAAGTGTGCTAAAGATTTCATTCAGTGCGATTCCTCGTCCATACTAAAGACGATTATATCATCAATATAGACGTAGCAAGTTCTTCCAATGAAATTTCTGAGGATATCATACAATGCTCTCTGAAATATTGCAGGGACAATTTTTAGGCCGAACGGCAGTCTCGTGAATTCATATTTCCCATTATTTATCGAGAATGCCGTTTTTTCGATATCCTTTGCCTTTTGATTTTGATGAAATCCGCTCTTCAGGTCGATAACGGTAAAGAATTTGTTGCCACCAAGGTGTGACAGTACTTCTCCGGTTTCTGGTATAGGGTATTTGTCAGCTATCGTAACTGCATTCAGTTTCCTAAAATCTACTACGACTCTATATTTCCTTTTCCCCGACGCGTCCCCTTTTTTTGGAACCACCCATATAGGCTAATTATATGGGGAGCGAGATGGTCTTATAATTCCATCTTTGAGTAATTTATCTATTTCTTCCTCTTTGATTTCGAGATTGTTAACGTCCTGCGACACATATTGATATATTGGTATCTTCATGCCATTTTTAATAGCGAAGTAATTGTCTGCTGTATGAATTACTGTTGATAGTTCTCTTAAAGTATCGTTGGCTAAAATTGCATCGAAAGTTCGCAATCCTGGCAGAAGGTAGAATTTTATAGGTTGGGTTTTATCACCAAATAGATTCACAAGGGTATGGTGTGTTATTTGATCTTCCCCTGATATAGTTTTTGCGCGAAAAATATCCAGTTTTTTTGATGCTTTTCCGCTAAAATATAGTTAATATAGTTTTTGTTGCTGCCTGTATCCAAAAGAATTGTAAGTATTTCTCCGTTCCTCGTCTTAATCTTAAAGTAATGCAACGAGGAATTGTTTAACCACAAAAATTAATATCTGCATTAAGGTCTTCGACAGAATAGTCTCTATTTGTTGGTAGGGGGTACCTTCCGCTCTTACGTGGAAGTTCCTTTGGGCTTTGTTAGCGGGGCCCTGGAAAGAGCCTCCATAAGTTCTTTTGACACTATTATGGATCGGCGGCCTGTAAGCATAGTTTATCTGTTTGGTCATGTGCGAGTTTAGGAAAGAATCTACTGCCAGTGAATGCATGAGAGGTCTGATTATAACCACCTGCATTCGGCTTGGGTATCTGTCCGTGAGCATTTTGCATGCGATAGGCCATATTATCTAGCTTCAGACAGATGTGTAATGCCTGAGGCAAGGATGTAGGTTCTCTGATGCTTAATAATCTCGGCAAATCGCCTTATCCCTATAGGCGTTTGTCATCGAGGCGAGACTACTCCTGTCCAGGTCAAGGTAGGCTATTTTATCTAATATAAAGGACATATGTTGATATACTGCCTGATAAAACTCTGATATCGTTCTGTGGCCCTGGGTATCTGTCCGTGAGCATTTTGCATGCGATAGGCCGTATCATCTAGCTTCAGACAGAGGTGTAATGCCTGAGGCAAGGATGTAGGTTCTCTGATGCTTAATAATCTCGGCAAATCGCCTTATCCCTATAGGCGTTTGTCATCGAGGCGAGACTACTCCTGTCCAGGTCAAGGTAGGCTATTTTATCTAATATAAAGGACATATGTTGATATACTGCCTGATAAAACTCTGATATCGTTCTGTGGCCCTGACACATTGTAGACATTTGTCTCGCCTATCTGAATAATGCATCATAAGGCATTTCCTTATTTTTGGCCAGTCTAGAGGTGTCCTGTACGAGTCGAGAGCAGTATCTGCTTCCCCGACAATCTTAGTCCGTATTGTGTGGAGTATAGCGTAATACCTGCCAGTATTTTTGAAGCTATTGAAAAGTCCAAGTACACTTTCGATGGATTTACGCCAAGAGTCGAACTCGCCAGCTTTCCCCGAGAATTTTTTTAAGGATCTTACTATGTCGGGTATTTTATCTAACTCGTCGATTCGAAAAGTTTTTTTACAATTTGATATTCTTATTTATTTTTCAATATTCTATTTTTCTATTTTCTTCGCTATTTTCCGTTTTTTCTTAATATAACAATTTTTTAACAATTTCATATTCTTATTTATTTTTTAATATTCTTTTTTCAATTTTCTTCACTATTTTCCATATTCAATTTCATATGCTTTTCAATTTTCTATTTTCTTCATTGTTTTCCGTATTTTTCTTGATATAATATTTTTTTTTACAATTTCATATTCTTGTTTATTTTTTTAATATTCTTTTTTTCAATTTTCTTCACTATTTTTCATATTCAATTTCATATTCCTTTTAATATTCTATTTTTCTTAATATAATGGAAAGGCCGCTGGTAACCCGTGTCACCTCTCTTTTACCTTTTAGGCTACTGGAGCGCCTCCTTTCCTTGCACTGATGTTGAGCCGGTTTTTTTTATTGCACCTTCTTTTGGGGGTAAACTCTTGGTCTTTACTTATCTATCGACTCAGACAAATACGTGTAAGGACACAAAAAGAGGTGCCTGCTAGGGCGCCAATTAATAAATTAATTAATTATTTTATTTTTTAAAAAAGGTGTGCGTGTTGGAGCCCCACACTTCTTACTTTATTAATATCAACAAGTTAAAAAGCAGTAAGTTCGGCCGGGCCGAACTTTTAATACCCTCCACCATTTGCAACGAACTTGGAAATTTTCAAAAAATAAAATCCTTAAAAAATTCTGTTAATATTTTAAAAATACCGAATATAGCCGTTATATTGCATTGTTTGTCATAAGCCATTACCATATTCAAATTCGAAACTGGACCCGCACCGACAATTTTCTGTCACAGACTGTAGTTCCCATAACAAACTTTAAATACCAAATTTGAAACAATTCCCGTGAATAATGTCGCTAAAGTCATCAAAATACCAAATATCGGGAGGTACCGTCATATAGGGGCTATACGAAGACATAGACTTGCACAGACAATTTTCTATCTTAGGGTGTAGTATCCATTTGGAACTTCAAATACCAAATTTGAAACAATTCCGGTGAATAACGTCGCTAAAATCATCAAAATACCGAATATAGGGGGGTTACCGTTATATGCGAGCTATATGAAAACGTGGACCTAATGGCCCATTTACGAACTTAACCTGCCTACTGGAAAAATAAACATGTGTGCAAAATTTTAGCCATCTATCTCAATTCATTCGAAAGATAGCGTGATTACAACAGACAGACAGACGGACATCGCTAAATCGACTTAGAATTTTACGCTGATCAAGAATATGTATACTTTGTGGAGTCTATGTATATTTCGAGGAGTTACAAACGGATTGACAAATACCCTCCATAGTATGGTGGAGGGTATAAAAACCGAACAATCAACATTCCCATACTCATCACTCGGCGCGTGGACTACGTCAGCACTTTAGAATTATTATTATGTAAGCTAAAACCAAAATGCATTTTGTAAAGTCTTGTTTTAGAATATGTATACCCTACACCATTGTATGGAGGGTATATTAAGTTGTCATTCCGTTTGTAACACCTCGAAATATACATTTTAGCCCCAACAAAGTATACAAATTCATGATCAGCATAAACTTCTATGTCGAGTTAGCGATATCCGTCCGTCAGTGGAAATAGCAAGAGTTTCCGAACGAAATGAAGTAGGTTGATAACATTTTATCCAAATGTAAATTATATGCAAGATTTTTTTAAACCCTCCACCAAATATAGTATGGAGGGTATATTAAGTTCATCATTCCGTGTGTAACTCATCGAAATAATCATTTTAGACCCAACAAAGTATATATATTCTTGATCTGCGTAAAATTCTAAGACGATTTAGCACTGTCCGAATTGTTGATATAGGTCCATGATACCGTACATCCCCCATATAACGGTACCCCCCGATATTCGGTATTTTGATAATTTTACCCACATTTTTCAATGGAATGGTCACAAGTGGTTCTTTGTGGGCACTTTACCCCCCGAGAGAGAATTCTCTATATAGGTTAACGATAACGTATAGCTCCCATATAGCGGTGCCCCGCGATATTCGGTATTTTGATGATTTTAGCGACATTTTCCAATCGTATTGTCTGTATCCACACACGGAGTTCTTTGTGAGCACTTTATCCCTGAAACGGAATTGTCTATATAGGTCCACAGTATCGTATAACCCCCATATAACGGTACCCTATATTCGGTATTTTGATGATTTTAGCCACTTTTTCCAATGGAATTATCTGAAAATACACACAAAGGGTTCCACGTGAGTACTACACACGCAGACATAGATTTGTCTTTATAGGTCCACAATATCGTATATCCCCCCATATATTGGCACCTTCCTATATTAGATATTTTAAAGATTTTAAATGAATTTTTAATAGATTTTATTTTTTTGAAAATTTTCTAATGCGTTCCAAATTGTGGAGGGTATTCATAGTTCGGCCCGGCCGAACTTACTGCTATTTTCCTTGTCGTATCTAAAATTCTCTATGCAGGTCCCTCTGTCTGTTGTAATCGCGCTATCTTTTGAACGAATTGGGATAGAAAGCTAAAATTTTGCATACGTGCATAGTTTACCAGTAAGCAGGTTAAGTTTGTAAATGGGCCATGTCGGTACACGTTTTCGTTTAGCCCCCATATAACGGTACCTCCCGATATTCGGTATTTTGATAATTTTAGCAACAGTATTCACCGGAATCATTTCAAATTTCTTAATGAAAGTTCCTAATGGTTGCTACATCCTAAGACAGAAAATTGTCTGTGCAGGTCTGCATCTTCTATAGCCCCCATATAACAGTACAACCCGACTGTTTCAACTTTGGTATTTAAAGCTCGTAATATATACTACAGCCTTTGATAGAAAATTGTCTATGCAGGCCACGTCTTCGTATAGCACTCATATGACGGCACCTCCCGATATTCGGTATTTTGATGATTTTAGCGACATTATTCATTGTTTCAAATTTGGTATTTGAAGTTCGAAATCAATACTACAGCTTACGTCAGAAAACTTCCTCGTCCTCGTCTTCGTAAAGCCCCCACATAACGGTACCTCCCTATTTTTGGTATCTTGATGATTTTAGCGACATTATTCACTGGAATTGATTCAAATTTTATGTTTTAAGCTCGTAATGGATACTAGAGCCTACGACAGAAAATTATCTATGCAGATTCATATCTACATATAGCTCACATATAACGGTATTTCCTGATATTCGGTATTTTGGTTATTTTAGCGACACTATTTACCGGAATTGTTTCAAATTTGGTATTTGAAGTTCCCAATGAATACTACTGCCTACGACAGAAAATTGTCTATGCAGGTCCACGCCTTCGTGTAGCACCCATATAACGGCACCACCTGATATTTGGTACTTGAAGTTCGTAATCGATACTCCAGCCTAAGACAGAAATTGTCTATGCAGGTCCATGTCTACGTGTAGCCTCCATATAACTGTACCTCCCGATATTTGTTATTTTGATGGTTTTGGTAGCATTATTCAAAGGAATTGTTTCAAATTTCGTATTTGAAGTTCGTAATGCATATTACAACCTATGACAAAAAATTGTCCGTGAAGGTCCAAGTCTTCGTATAGTTCCTAAATAACAGTACCTCTCGATTTTCGGTAGTTTGATAATTTTTATCGATATTTTTTACCGAAACTGTTTTAAATTTGCTATTTACAATTCTTAATGGATAATACAGTCCATGACAGAAAACTGTCTGTGCAGGTCTATGTTTTTGTGTAGCCCCCACATGATAGTACCTCCTCTTTTCGGTATAATGATGATTTAAGCTACATTATTCACAGGAATCATTTTAAATTTCGTACTGGAAATTCCTAATGGATGCTACGGCCTAAGACAGAAAATTGTCTTTACAGGTCCACGTCTTCGTATAGCCACCATATAACGGTACCTCCCGATATTCGGTTTTTGATGATTTAGCGACAGTATTCACCGGAACTGTTTCAAATTTGGTATTTGAAGTTCGTAATGGATACTACAGAATGTGCCAGAAAACTGTGAGCAAGTCAACGTTTTAGAATAGTCCGCAAATGTAAGTACCTCTCGATATTCGGTATTTCGGTGATTTTAGCGACATTATTCAACGGAATTATTGCAAATTTAGTATTTGGAGTTTGTAATGGATAATACAGTCTATGACAGAAAACTGTCTGTGCATGTCCACGTTGTGGTATAGCCCCCACATGATGGTACCTCCCTATTTTCGGTATCTTGATGATATTAGCGACATTATTCACCGGAATTGTTTGAAATGTAAATTAATGATTTTAGCGACATTTTTTCGGTAACTGCCGTACAAGAATGCAAACACTGGTTGAGTCAGGAATCTCCGATATTCAGATCAGTGGAAACAATCGGAAAATCGTAAGAAAATGTGTACATTGAGCCATATAATAAATAAAATGGATGTAGAAAATATATCACTTAACAGAGGTATAATGTAGGAAGTATACATTTAAATGTCAATATAATTATTAACTAGAAAAAGGACATTAAGTTCGGCCGCTCCGAACTTTTAACACCCTCCACTTTAGGGTAATGGAGACATTAGAACAAATTATGAACCACAAATACCAATTTTTAGACATATTCCTGGGAAAATGTGGCAAAATCATCAAAATACTGAATATCGGGAGGTACCGTTATATGAGGGCTATAGCCCCCATTTTTTTTTTTGGGGGGCTTAAGTCCGTTTCATAGCTCGGACATAACCCCAAATTTAACTGGGGGGTTTGTCCGAAGTATGGAACGGACTTAATCCCCAAAAAATATGCGGACATAACCCCCATAATTTTGAGGGTTAAGTCCGCGCTGAAAAACGGATATAACCCCTAAAATTTGTTTTTTTAATATATCCCAAAATATTAGTTTATTCATAATTTAACAATTTACCGTTATAATTCTGCATGAAAGAACTAGATTTCGAGTATTATTTACGTTTTTTATCACAATTATTTAGTCGTTGACGAGGCAACATGAATACAGAAATGGACTTTGAATACATTACGGGTGCGCGTAAAGGTAGGGTTTTAGTTTATTTAAAAAACGAAAAGCAGATTTTTGCGTTCAAATCTAAGCATTTTAATAAAAAGACAAGTGAAAATACTAAAAGATATGAATGCTATCAAAGTAAGTGTAAAGCTTCAATCCTAATCTCTGAGGTAAATGGAAAATGCACCCTGGCGCCCTGGCAAAGAAGTTCATCTGGAACACGGAGATCAGGAGGAACATAAAAAACAACTTGTTTTAAAAAATAAAATCAACACTGAAGTTGCTAAACCATCTTTGCAAGCTAACATAGTAAGAGATGTATTCAATAATGAATGCCAGAAGAATAACGATATTGCAAAATCGCTGGTTATTAGTAAAATGCAGCGCCTCTTACGTAGGATTAAGTGTGAAAAAATGCCAAGGGTACCTCAAAGCCCACAAGACTTCATAAAATTATTTAAAAATCCTACCATACTTAATGAATTCGGAATGTGTGCGAGTAATAATAAAGAAAAATTTAATCAAACAACTGTGACAGAAGACGATTTTTCATACACGCTCTTTTTGTCAATTCCTATCACGAAATTGATAAATGATAATATTAACTGCGATGATCGACATTACTTAATGGATGCAACATTTGCCGTAGTTCCAGCATGCGGATACAAACAGCTACTAATAATACATATTGCTCAAGATAGACACGTAAGTAATGTGTATAAACTTAAGCTTAGTGAATAATTTGTTTACAATTTAGAAATGCAGATATGTTATGAAAAATTTTTCATAACAATAATTTTAAAAGTTTTCCTATGAAAAATTTTTATTACCGTTTTGTTTCAGTTATAAGAACAATTATAAATTTGAAATTAGAACGTATAAATATATTGCATTATTATTTAAATACTTACAGACTTTTCCTTTTCCTTTTGTTCTTATGTAAAATAAGAAACAAAAAGCATATGAACACGTGCTGCAATACATTGATTCAAATATATTCAAATTTGATGCCAGAAGCTTTACTACTACTAAATCTATGAGGAATGCCACCCTTTCGGTTTTTCCACATACAAAAATTAAGGGCTGTTGGTTTCATTTTTGTCAAGCTGTAAGAAGAAAGGCTTCTAAAATAAAACAACTCTCAAGATTTATGCAAACATCAACAGAGGCAAAGCGAATTTTTAAAAAAATTCTCCTTTTGCCACTTTTGAAAGATGTTGCAATTAAAGAAGCCTTTAATATTTGTAAAATGGAAGTTTGCTACAGGAAATGAAAATGTATTTGAACCTCTTTTTAAATATTTTGAGGTATAGTGGTTAAAAAAGGTAACATCTTGAACAAAAAATAAATAAAATAATTCCATAAACATTAATATACAACATTTAATTTTGATAGGAAACTCCCAAAATATGTCCCTTTACAAGGAACATATTAGAACGGCAAGTGCCTTAGAAGGGTATAATAGCTACTTATCGACGCGAATTCCAACACATGGAAACTTCTGGGAGTTTTTCAAAGTTTTGAAACATGATGAGAGTCGACAGTTTAATGAATTATCGCAAACCCTGGATGGATTTTATGAACTTTTTGAAAGGCCAAAAAAGAAGAATAGGGACCGACATGATTTAATAAATGAATTAGTTTCGAAGTATGATTTGGGCGAAATTACTCTTAAAATTTTTTTACAAAGTATGACAAATAAAAGCAACAACATAATGCGTGATAACGAAAATATTTCTACTAACTTGGACTCGGAAGCATCAGAATCCGAAGAAGAGAACGAAAAAAATGCAGATGGACTTCTGTGTGAAGTTTGCTTTACAAATAAAAAGAACGCAATTCATAAACCATGCAAACATGGAAAAATTTGTTGGGCATGTTTTGATGAAATTAATAAAAGAAATCTTAATAACGACACACTCACATTATGTCCATTTTGTAAACAAGTAGTTGGTCATGTGGAAGAGTTCTAAATTAAACAAAATTATATATAAATTTATTATCTAATGAAATCTAGTTTTTGTTACATTAAAATATTCATTTTTGGTTGAAAAATAATAAAATTATTTACATTATTTTACCTTTCTATAACGTTTAATGCTACAAATAAAATCGGTCATAACCCCCATTGGGGATTACGTCCGTCAACTACGTCGGACATAGCCCCCGGTCAAATTGGGGGTTATGCCCGCGATATGGGACGGTCTTATGCCCCCCCCCCCCAAAAAAAAATGGGGGTTATGTCACGGCACCATACAGAATACGCCAAAAAATTGTCCATGCAGGTCCATGTCTTCGTATAGCCCCCATATAACGGCACCACCCGATATTTAATATTATGATGTATCAAATTTGGTATTTGAAGTTCGTTACGGATACTATAGCATAAGACCGAAAATTGTTTCTGCAGGTCCTCGTCTTCGTAAAGCCCCCGCATAACGGTGCCTCCCTATTTTCGATAACTTGAAGATTTTAGCGACATTATTCATTGGAATTGTTTCAAATTTGATATTTGAAGTTCGTAATAGATACAACAGCTTAAGACAGAAAATTGTCTGTACAGGTCAATGTCTACGTATAGTTCTCATATAACGGGAGGTACCGTTATCGATATTATGATGATTTTAGCGACATTATTCACGGGAATTGTTTCAAATTGGGTATTCGAAGTTCGTAATGCATTCTAAAGCCTAAGATAAAAAAATTGTCTGTGCAGGCCCAAGACTTCGTATAGTTCCCATATAATGGTACCTCTCTATATTCGGTATTGTGATAATTTTAGCGACATTGTTCACCGGAATTGTTTCAAATTTGGTATTTACAATTCGTAATGGCTAAACAGCATATGGCAGAAAATTGTTTGTGCAGGTCCTCGTCTTCGTATAGCCCACATATATCGGCACCACCCAATATTCGGTATTTTAATGATTTTAGCGACATAGCTGACCGGAATGGTTTCAAATTTGGCATTTGAAGTTCATAATTGATACTACATGACAGAAAATTGTCTGTGTATATTTCCGAATATTCGATATTTTGATGATTTAAGCGATATTATTCACCGGAATTGTTTCAAATTTGATACTTGAAGTTCGTAATGGATACTACAGAATATGCCAGAAAAATGTCTATGCAAGTTCGCGTGTTAGAATAGCCCGATATTTGGTATTTTGATGATTTTTGACTCATTTTTCACGGATGTCTCGAAAAATTTGTTGTTGTAGGTCATAATGAGTCCCAGTTCATGTGGCGAATCATTGTTATTATAGGGCCACGTTTTGGTATAGTCCCCATATAACGGTACCTCCCGATATTCGGTATTTTGATGATTTTAGCGACATTATTCACCGGAATTGTTTCAAGTTTAGTATTTGAAATGCGTAATGGATACTACAGAATAAGCCAGAAAACTGTGTGCAAGTCCACGTTTTAGAATAGTCTGCAAATAGAAGTACCTCTCGGTATTCGGTATTTCGGTGATTTTAGCGACATTATTCAACGGAATTATTGCAAATTTGGTATTTGGAATTTATAATGGATTATACAGTCTATGAAAGAAAACTCCCTATTTTCGGTATCTTGATGATATTAGCGACATTATTCACCGAAATTGTTTGAAATTTTGTACTTGAAGTAATACATACAACAGCTTAAGTCAGAAAATTGTCTGTGCAGGTCCTCGTCTTCGTAAAGCCCCCACATAACTGTACCTCCCCATTTTCGGTAACTTGATGATTTTAACGACATTATTCACTCGATTTTTTTTCAAAATTTGATATTTAAAGTTCGTAATATATACCACAGCTTAAGACAAAAAATTGTCTGTGAAAGTCCTCGTCTTCGTAAAGCCCCCACATAACGGTGCCTCCCGATGTTCGATATTTTGATGATTTTAGCAACATTTTTCACCGGAATTGTTTTAAATTTAGCATTTGAGATTCGTTATGGATGTTACAACCTAAGACGGAAAATTGTGTGTGCAGGTCCATGTCTACGTAAAGACTCCATATAACGGCACGGTACCTTACACGGTACCTTTATATTTTCGCTAACTTTATGAGTTTAGCGACATTATTCAGCGAAATTGTTTCTAGTTTAGTTATTTACATTCTTAATGAATACTACTGTACTTGGCAGAAAATTGTTTGTGCAGGTCCACGTCTTCGTGTTTTTCCCATATATCGGTACCTCCCGATATTCGGTATTTTGATTATTTTAGTGACATTATTCACCGGAATTGTTTCAAATTTGTAATTTGAAGTTCACAATGAATACTACAGCCTATGACAGAAAATTGTCTATGCAGGTCCCTCTGTCTGTTGTAACCGCGCTATCTTTTAAACGAATTGAGATAGAAGGCTAACATTTTGCATACTTGCATAGTTTACCAGTAGGCAGGTTAGGTTTGTGAATGGGCCATGTCGGTCCACGTTTTCGTATAGCCCCATATAACGGTGCCTCCCGATATTCGGTATTTTGATGATTTTAGCGACATTATTAGCGAAATTGTTTCAAATTTCGTATTTGAAGTTCGTAATGGGCAGTACAGCCTATGACACAACAAGTAAAATAACATAAAGTTCGGCCGGGCCAAACTTTTAATACCCTCCAAATTAGGGTATAGTAACCATTAGAAGAAATGTGGCAAAACCCATTCAAATGCCGAATATCGGCAGGTACCGTTATATTGGGGCTACACCAAGTCGTGGACCTACACATATAATGTTTCGCCAAAGGAGCTAGAACCCATTATAACCTACAAATACCAATTTTCAGACAAATCCGTAAAAAAATGTGGCAAAAACCTTCAAATCATAAAATGTGGCAAAAAAATTAAAATACCGAATATCGGGAGGTACCTTTATATGGGGGCTATACCAAAACGTGAACGCATACATGCAATGTTTTGCCACGCGCACAGGGACCCGTTATGACCAACATATACCAATTTTCAGAAAAATCCGTGAAAAAATGTGGCATAAATCATCAAAATACCGAATATCGGGAGGTACCCAACAAAGTACATATATTTCTGATCAGCGTAAAATTCTAAGTCGATTTAGAAATGTCCGTCTGTCTGTCTGTTGCAATCACGCTATCTTTCGAACGAATTGAGATAGAAGGCTAAAATTTTGCACACGTGCTTATTATTCCAGTAAGCCATGTAGGTCCACGTTTTCATATAGCCCCCATATAATGGTACCTTCCGATATTCGTATCTTTATGCTTTAAGTGACATTATTCACTGGAATTGTTTCAAATTTGATGTTTTAAGCTCGTAATGGATGCTGCAGCCAACGACAGAAATTTGTCTATGCAGATTCATATCTACGTACAGCCCCCATATAACGGTATTTCCGATTATTCGATATTTTTGTTATTTTAGACATTATTCACCGGAATTGTTTCAAATTTGGTACTTGAAGTTCGTAATGCATATTACAGCCTACGGCAGAAAATTGTCCGTTAAGGTCCAAGTTTTCGTATAGTGCCCAAATAACAGTACCCTTCGATATTCGGTACTTTGATAATTTATTATATATCGACATTATTCACCGGAATTGTTTTATATTTGCTATTTACAATTCTTAATGGATAATACAGCCTATGACAGAAAACTGTCGGTGCATGTCCACATTTTGGTATAGCCCCCACATGATGGTACCTCCTCTATTCGGCATAATGATGATTTTAGCTACATTATTCACAGAATTTTATTCACCGGAACTGTTTCAAATTTGGTATATGAAATTCGTAATGGATACTACAGCCTATGACAGAAAATTGACTATGCTGGTCCACATCTTCGTATAGCCCCTATATAACGGCACCAACCGATACTCGGTATTATGATGATTTTAGGGACATTATTCATATTTGGTGCTTGACGTTCGTAGTAGATACTACAGCCTAAGACAGAAAATTGTCTGTGCAGGTCCACATCTTCGTATATCCCCCATATAACCGTACCTACCGATATTCGGTGTTTTGATGATTTTAGAGACATTATTCTACGGAATGGTTTCACATTTGGTATTTGAAGTTCGTAATTGATAATACAGCCTATGACAGAAAAGTGTCGGTGCAGCTCTACGTTTTGGTATAGCCCTTACATACTGGTACCTCCCTAAATTCGGTATTTTGATAATTTTAACTACATTATTCACCGATTTCTTCAAGTTTCGCATTTGAGTATTGTAATGGCTTATGACGAATGTTGTCTATGCAGGTCCACGTCGTCGTATAGACCCTAATATAATGACTACAATTTCTATTTTTAAGATTATAAAAGAATTTTTGATGGATAAAATATTTTGAAAACTTGCCAAATTCGTTCCAAATGGTGGAGTATGTTTAAGTTATAGTTTGTTAACTTGTTTATTGTTTAGAAATAATGGAGTTTTTGTTCGTCTGGGTCTGGATTCTGGTTCTGCAATAGTGAACATTTAATCAACTGTTTAAATTATATGAAATTTTGAACGTATTAACTAAAGTTTTTGTTGGGACCCCTTCTGTCTCGTCAACAACAATAAAATCCCCAACAATGGATTAAGCCCATCTACTTTGCAAAACCAAATTGTCTTTGGGATGCCGTACAAGAATACAAACGCTGGTTGAGTCAGCAATCTCCGATATTCAGATCAGTGGAAACAATCGAGAAATCGTAAGAAAATATGTACAATGAGCCATATAATAAATAAAATGGATGTAGAAAATATATGGCTTAACAGAGGTATAAATGTAGAAAGTATACATTTAAATACCAATATAATTATTGGCAAGTAAAAAAACATTAAGTTCGGCCGGGCCGAACTTTTAATATCTATACATATAATGTTTCGCACACGGAGCTAGAACCTATTATGACCAACTATTTCCAATTTTTAGACAAATCCGTGAAATAATGTGACAAAAAATATCAAAATACCGAATAACGGGAGATACCGTTATATGGGGGCTATATCAAAGCGTCCACCTATACATGCAATATTTCGCCACCGCATCTAGAACCCACTATGATCAACAAATACCAATTTTTAGACAAATCCATTAAAAAATGCGTTAAATCGACTTAAAATTGTATGCTGATTATGAATATATATACATTATGGGGTCTACGACAAATATTTAGACATCTTACAAACGGAATGAACATGTTAATATACCCTCCTTTCCAAGGTGGATGGTATACAAATAAAATTAGCTTTATTTTATCTAAACTAGAAATATTTGAAACTCAAAAGCATTGAGAAAACTCTGCATACCAAATTTTGATCGATTCTTCTCAGCTCGGAAAGATTGGGAGATTGACATGCTTCGAAGATTTACCCATTTTTAAGTAGATTTTGGCGGATAGTAACATCTTTAATTTTTCTTTTTACTTTTTGAGTCCTTTTTGAAACAGATTTTCGGAGTTTCAGCAAACATTTTGTGCAATAAAGGAGGGTATATTAACTTTGTCATTCCGTTTGTAACATGTCTAATTATTCGTCGTAGACCCCATAATGTATATATACAGGGTTGCCCATATTCGACGGACCTTTGGGCCCATTCCAATCGACGAGGCTTGTCTTCAGGCAACATTCTTAGAGTCAATTGAGTTTTGTATGGGAACAAATAAAATCAATGCGAATAATCCGTTGTAAAGTGGACAGAGCCATGCCCAACTGCTGAGAACGTCGTTTTTGGGATGTTCTTGAGGACCTCTCAACACTAGCTCGTACGGCAGCGATATTCTCGGCCGATCGCCTTGGTCGACTTTTATATGGCCTCTTCGGATTAGAAAGAGCCTTACCAGTGTTCTTAGAAGGCGCACTTCTCACATTTTTTAATGTTTTAAAAGCACGTTGAGTTTTCACAATTGACTTTTTCTGTTGAATGTCAGAGCGCTCGCGTGGCGTGTATTGGTTCATGGTAAAAATCCGCTTGGACTGACGCTTCAAACGCGGTATGTCATTAAGCGATGTGACATCTCTGTCAAAAGTTATGGCGTTGCCAGATAGGTCCGTCGAATATGGGCAACCCTGTATTCATAATCAGCATAAAATCCTAAGTCGATTTAACGATGTCCGTCTGTCGGTCCGTCTGCCTGTCTGTTTGTCCGTCTGTCTGTTAAAATCACGATACAGTCCACATTATTTGACGTAGAGCGCAATTTGTATTGTGTCTAGGATGGTTGGACGGTATTTTGATGGTTTTTGCCACATTTTTTCACTAATTTGTCTAAAAATTGGTATTTGTAGATCATAGTGGGACCTAGTTCGTGTGGCGAAACATTGTATGTATATTTGCACGTTTTGGTATAGTCCCCATATAACGGTACCTCCCGATATTCGGTATTTTGATGATTTTTGTCACATTTTCACGGATTTGTCTGAAAATTGGTATTTGGTCATAATAGGTTCCAGCTCCTTTGGCGAAACATTATATTTATATGTCCACGATTTGGTATAGCCCCCCATATAACGGTACCTCCCGATATTCGGTATTTTAATGGTTTTTGCAACATTTATTCACGGAGTTGTCTAGAAATTGACATTTGTTGTTCTTAATGGGTTCAAGCTCTTTTGGCGAAACACTGTATGTATAGGTCCAATTTTTGTATATCCCCATATAGCCGTATTTCCTGATATTTGGTATTTTGATAATTTTTGGCAAATTTTCCCATGAATATGTCTGAAAATTGGTATATAGGCTGTAATGTTTCCTTTACCTTACGGAGGCCGAACTTAATGTTTTTTACTTGTTTTAATTTTTACACCCTCGACCATACAATGGAGGGTATATTAACTTTGTCATTCCGATTGTAACTCCTCGAAATACTCATATCAGACCCAACAAAGTACATATATTTCTGATCAGCGTAAAATTCTAAGTCGATTTAGAATGAATCTTTCGAACGAATTGAGATAGAAGGCTAAAATTTTGCACACGTGCTTATTATTCCAGTAAGCCATGTAGGTCCACGTTTTCATATAGCCCCCATATAATGGTACCTTCCGATATTCGTGTCTTTATGCTTTAAGTGACATTATTCACTGGAATTGTTTCAAATTTGATGTTTTAAGCTCGTAATGGATGCTGCAGCCAACGACAGTAATTTGTCTATGCAGATTCATATCTACGTACAGCACCCATATAACGGTATTTCCGATTATTCGATATTTTTGTTATTTTAGACATTATTCACCGGAATTGTTTCAAATTTGGTACTTGAAGTTCGTAATGCATATTACAGCCTACGGCAGAAAATTGTCCGTTAAGGTCCAAGTTTTCGTATAGTGCCCAAATAACAGTACCCTTCGATATTCGGTAGTTTGATAATTTATTATATATCGACATTATTCACCGGAATTGTTTTATATTTGCTATTTACAATTCTTAATGGATAATACAGCCTATGACAGAAAACTGTCGGTGCATGTCCACATTTTGGTATAGCCCCCACATGATGGTACCTCCTCTATTCGGCATAATGATGATTTTAGCTACATTATTCACAGAATTTTATTCACCGGAACTGTTTCAAATTTGGTATATGAAATTCGTAATGGATACTACAGCCTATGACAGAAAATTGACTATGCTGGTCCACATCTTCGTATAGCCCCTATATAACGGCACCAACCGATACTCGGTATTATGATGATTTTAGGGACATTATTCATATTTGGTGCTTGACGTTCGTAGTAGATACTACAGCCTAAGACAGAAAATTGTCTGTGCAGGTCCACATCTTCGTATATCCCCCATATAACCGTACCTACCGATATTCGGTGTTTTGATGATTTTAGAGACATTATTCTACGGAATGGTTTCACATTTGGTATTTGAAGTTCGTAATTGATAATACAGCCTATGACAGAAAATTGTCGGTGCAGCTCTACGTTTTGGTATAGCCCTTACATACTGGTACCTCCCTAAATTCGGTATTTTGATAATTTTAACTACATTATTCACCGATTTCTTCAAGTTTCGCATTTGAGTATTGTAATGGCTTATGACGAATGTTGTCTATGCAGGTCCACGTCGTCGTATAGACCCTAATATAATGACTACAATTTCTATTTTTAAGATTATAAAAGAATTTTTGATGGATAAAATATTTTTAAAACTTGCCAAATTCGTTCCAAATGGTGGAGTATGTTTAAGTTATAGTTTGTTAACTTGTTTATTGTTTAGAAATAATGGAGTTTTTGTTCGTCTGGGTCTGGATTCTGGTTCTGCAATAGTGAAAATTTAATCAACTGTTTAAATTATATGAAATTTTGAACGTTTGTTGGGACCCCTTCTGTCTCGTCAACAACAATAAAATCCCCAACAATGGATTAAGCCCATCTACTTTGCAAAACCAAATTGTCTTTGGGATGCCGTACAAGAATACAAACGCTGGTTGAGTCAGCAATCTCCGATATTCAGATCAGTGGAAACAATCGAGAAATCGTAAGAAAATATGTACAATGAGCCATATAATAAATAAAATGGATGTAGAAAATATATGGCTTAACAGAGGTATAAATGTAGAAAGTATACATTTAAATACCAATATAATTATTGGCAAGTAAAAAAACATTAAGTTCGGCCGGGCCGAACTTTTAATATCTATACATATAATGTTTCGCACACGGAGCTAGAACCTATTATGACCAACTATTTCCAATTTTTAGACAAATCCGTGAAATAATGTGACAAAAAATATCAAAATACCGAATAACGGGAGATACCGTTATATGTGGGCTATATCAAAGCGTCCACCTATACATGCAATATTTCGCCACCGCATCTAGAACCCACTATGATCAACAAATACCAATTTTTAGACAAATCCATTAAAAAATGCGTTAAATCGACTTAAAATTGTATGCTGATTATGAATATATATACATTATGGGGTCTACGACAAATATTTAGACATCTTACAAACGGAATGAACATGTTAATATACCCTCCTTTCCAAGGTGGATGGTATACAAATAAAATTAGCTTTATTTTATCTAAACTAGAAATATTTGAAACTCAAAAGCATTGAGAAAACTCTGCATACCAAATTTTGATCGATTCTTCTCAGCTCGGAAAGATTGGGAGATTGACATGCTTCGAAGATTTACCCATTTTTAAGTAGATTTTGGCGGATAGTAACATCTTTAATTTTTCTTTTTACTTTTTGAGTCCTTTTTGAAACAGATTTTCGGAGTTTCAGCAAACATTTTGTGCAATAAAAATAAATATATGCACACAAATTTAGATCAATACCTGTGTAAGTTCGATACGTTCCACCACAACTTTCCAATACTCGTCAATCACGGATGCTGATTGGCACACTGTCATCTCTTCTACAACTCCCTTGGCGGATGCTGTAGTGAGCGGATCGTCGCTGGGTATTGGTTGTTGGCGGTAGGCTCACCTTGCTCTCATTGAAAGTAGTTGTAATCATATACAGATATGGGACCCTCAGCGGTCACTAAGAACCTCTGTGTTCACCTGTCTATATTTGCATATGTATTAGAAATAGACAAGGGATCCTCTGCGATCACTTAGAACCTCTGCGTTCACTTGTCTTTTAGAAACAAAAGCGAAAGCACTCGGCCGCTGTCGCCACCCCAACTACTAAAGGTCATTTTCTCATTAATTGTAAGAAAAGAAAGAACCACCAATAATACCATGGATTTATATGAAATATACTAATTCTCGTATTGTGTTTTATTTCTTGCATATCTCTTTCTTTTATCTCACACCATACACGTGAATCACCCGCATCTCACCACATCTCTCATTTACACATCATCTCACATAATAACTCTGGGGAGTTATCGTTGTTGCTACCGCTATCGAAGCCATTCCCCCACTCCCCGGAGTTAAACATTGGTCGCATCGAGCCGGATTGAAGCCATCACTTTGTCATTGCTCTCTCGTTTGCATGAAGAAATCATCTGATTATCTCTCATCATATCATCAACATACATAAGACTAAAAACCAGGTACGTAAATTCAGATCTATATTTGAAGTGAGCTACCCGTTTTTGTTAGTGAGTATGTTAATTGTTTTTATTTGAAAAAAAAAAAACTCTTGTTGCAATAAATTGCATTTGTTGTACTGATCAACCTACGTTGCGTTGATCATACACTTGCCTTTCGTTTGAAAACAAGTCAGTTGGTCGACTTATATTAACACTTCTTGTGTTAATCAAGTGTATTCTCCTACAACAATTAGTTCTGTTGTTGTGAAAATAATTAGCTTCCCTTGTACTGATCATCCGTCGTCGCGTTGATCATACAAAAATATTTGATGCTCTTGTTCCACTTCGTTCATTTGTTTCGTTTTCTAACTCTCGTTTCAATGAACTCTTTGTGAGAAAAGAAACTCTCATTTGACAAAAAAATTGTTCCCCTCGTTGTTGCCCTACTCCCTCGCCTTATCTAAAGAAGAATTTGCATCTCCACATTTGTTATTACAGCACACATACATATTTCATCACATTCGGTCGTTTGGTTTATTTGTTTTTGCATTCTAACTCCAACATTTCTTTTCCCCTCTAAAGGCTGAGCCCTGTAATGAGAATTTGTTGTTTCTAATTTACAAAAACAACGCACATATAATAAAACTCCAAATCTCTGCCGGTTGGTTATTTGTCGTCCTCTCCAACAACACTTGACATGTTGCAATTCTACTTCGTTTTCTTAACGTAGATCAATTCTCACTTGAGAATTTACATTGCGAAAAATTGCAACAACAACAATTCCACGGGCCCTTTTTAGCGTCGGTTTGATATTCAGTAAAAATAACAGCAAAGTGCTTTGATCTCCAACGCTCACTGTTGGATCGTTTGTGGCGTCGCTTGTTGTGTGGGTGCGTAGCTGCTTACGCATAGTCATTTCTCTGCCGACGTCGCTTGTGTTTTATTCCTCTTTGTGCGATATCCGTTGTTGGTTCGGCACAGTAGGATACAACTGCACAAATTGTGAATTTTTTGTATTTTATTTTAGAAATTATTTTTAGATAATTTTCTGAAATATTTTGACTAGTAGTAGGGTTTTTGTAATTTTTTGACAAATTCACCCTACATTCAGCATTCTTTGCAGAAATATTTAGCAACACATATTTGTAAAAATTAATCGTTTTTTTTTGCTAGTTTTGCAAAAATTTTAAATTTTATTTATTGTTTGCTTGATTAATTGATATTGTACTTAGGGTTTTTTGAATTTTTGAACAAATTCACCCTACATTCGGCATTCTTTGCACAAATTCCAGCAAAATATATTCGTTGAAACTTTTCGTTTTGTGACTATTCTTGTAATTGTTTGGGCAATTTATTAATAGTTGTCGATACTGATTGTGATTCTCTGTAGAGTTTTTTATTTTTTGGAAGAATATACCCTACTTTCGGCATAAACCTCAAAAGTTTACCAACTTCAGCTTCAAATATTTTGTAAAAATACTCAATTTTGCAAGACTTTTGGTAAATACTTGTACAAAGATAGTACTGAAAATTGTAAATACATTTTGCAAAATACCAGTTAGCATTACCAAATCATTTATTTTCTTAATGTGTTAATTAATTGGAGCAATTTTAGTAATATTTGTCACATAGGAAAAGATTTTCTTAATTTCTCTCCTATTGAACCCTGCTATATCCTCAACATTTATAACATATTTTGAAGTATTTGGAGGTTTTTATTTGTGGAAATTTCTCATTTCCTTTGGACCACAGCAACTTTTGGTCGAATTTTATTTCCTTTGCATACTGTTTGTATTGTTTTTGTTATAAATTTAGTATCAAAATGTCGATCACTCCTCTCGCGCGTTTTACTAGAGCCGCTGACATTGTTCTTAGGAGTGTTGAATATTTCGAACAAATTGATGCCACACAGTTCACTATTTACAGCCTCGAAATTCGTCTGTCTGAAATTCGAGAATTATGGGAAAAGGTTCACAACACATATACTGAGTGCAAAAACTACATCCCGGCATCCGAGACTGCACAGGTTGAAACTATTGATGTCGTTGAGGATAAATACAATAATTAATTTATTGCTTACCATTGGTGTTTGACCACCATAAACAAGCACCTTGATCGCCTTAAATCTCCAAAAAAAGGTTCATTGTTCTTCTGCTGTGGCTCCTCATTCCTCAGCTGCTTCCAGTCCGAGTGTGCAAAACAGATCTTCGCCTGATATTTCTAATAGAACACTCCCATCCGAGCAAATTTTGGCCAGTCTCGTCGAACCGGTTTCTGTGCTGTCTGTTTCTCCACCCGTTAATGCTTGCTCCAAATCTTCTGCCAGTAATATGTGCTCCAATCCACCTGTCGATAATCATAGTTACTTGTTACCACCTATTGAAATTGAAGTCTTTGCTGGTGATTTTATGTCTTGGCACACCTTTCGCGACTTGTTTACAACCTTTTTTGTACAAAATTCACGTCTATCCGATATTGAGCGCCTCTGCGACCTTATGCAGAAGACCACCGGTGAGGCTCGGGGAATCGTTAGCAGATTTCCACTCACTAATTATAGTTTCCATTTAGCTTGGAAAGCTTTGTCGGATGTGTATGATAATAAGCGTATCGTGGTGAAAAGCCATATCACAAACTTGTTTGATATTCCTCCACTAAATATTGAAACTTGTTCGGGTTTGAAAAGTGTCCAACGTGGAATTAATAGTTGTCTCGATGCAATGGACGTCTGTGACGTCGCCACGGATCAGTGGGATCCAATTATTGTACATATTTGTTTGCAGCGTTTGCCTTTAACCACCGTGACCTTGTGGGAGCAAAGTATCAAAAATAAGTCGTTGTTGCCTTCCTGGCCATAGAAAGAATACAAACTTCGCAATTTCCTCCAAGAGTGTTCCACTTCATCACTCCTCCACTAGGTCGTTAGCATCCAAGCATGCTTGTACATCTAGTTCCACCATTAACAAGCCATTGGTACATAAGTCAAAATGTGTTGCTCCTTTTCCTCGGCCAAACACTTATTGCTCCTTTTGTCCTAACGAGAGTCATGTTCTTCGACGCTGCCCAAGTTTATACAACTTTCGTTTGAGGACAAATTCTTAATTGTAAAAAAGAATAAGTGTTGCATAAATTGTCTTTCGCGTGGCCATGTAGTTCACAATTGTCATAGCACAAATAGTTGCAAATCTTGCAAGCAAAGGCATCACAGCCTTCTTCACTGGCCACAAACTAGTAGATTTGTTGCAGCATCATGCTCAAAACCATCTCTGGTTTCTAATAATTCTAAAAGTCGAAAATCCTCGCTGTTCTGCCAGTCTGCTCAAAATCTGGTTTTGAATTCTAAGAAATTACCTCCGGCCTTTACCAAAGTCAAAAGTCGAGGTTTAAACCCCCCTCCGGCTTTTACGAAGGTCAAAAGTCGAGGACCTAAGTCTTCTATAACGCATCCACCTTCTGCTAAAAATAATTCAAACAGTCAGTCTCCCAACACCATTGAAGATCATGTGTTCTTGGGAACTGCACTGGCAAATGTTGTTCATGATGGTAATTCGTACACTACTCGTGCAGTTGTAGACCCTTCTTCTAAGGATGTTAGTTGTAAGAAACTTAAAAATAAACTTGGCATTTTAACTCAATCTGAGAAAACTTGTTCTAAAGCTGTTACACGAAGAGAAGTTTGTTCTTTTCAGTTGTCTTCCCCTAAAAATTCATCTAGAATTGTCAAAACTAAAGCGTTAGTCTTACCTTTAATCAAGGGGAAGTTGTTCTCGTCACCATCTTTTTGTAATTTAAAGACTCGAATTCCTAATCTTGATTTAGCGGATTCTTTCGATAATAGCCCAATAGATTTGCTGCTTGGCGCTGACCTATATCATAAGATACTCGAAGCTGAACCACCCCAAATTGTTTTGGATTAGTTGCTGGCCCAAAAGTCTATTTTCGGGTACCTTCTCACCGGTTCAGTACCTCCCGCGACTGTTACATAATCTCGCACCAAAAATTGAAGTCGACCATTTCTTAAAATTACGCATATCTATTAAAATTTAAAAGTATCTCATGCACTAAACATTAAAATTGTAAACCGAATTTATCGATAATTCATATCGCTTTGATAATTTGAAAATCTGCAACTATAGCTCACTAAGGAATCTGAATTTACGTTCTTTCTTAATTTATGATAACTTTTTATAGATTGCTATACTTATAGTTCTAGCAAGGGGGCCGGAATGTATAAGTTCGATACGTTCCACCACAACTTTCCAATACTCGTCAATCACGGATGCTGAGGCGGATACCGTAGTGAGCGGATCGCCGCTGGGTATTGGTTGTTGGCGGTAGGCTCACATTGCTCTCATTGGAAGTAGTTGTAGTTGTAATTATTTACAGACATGGGACCCTCAGCGTTCACTCAGAACCTCTGCGTTTACTTGTCTACATTTGCATATGTATTAGAAACATACAAGGTATCCTCTGCGATCACTTAGAACCTCTGCGTTCACTTGTCTTTGAGAAACGAAAGCGAAAGCACACGGCCTCTGTCGCCACCCCAATTACTAAAGGTCATTTTGTCATTTATTGTAAGAAAAGAAAGAAACACCAATAAAACCATGCATATCTCTTTCTTTTATCTCACACCATATACGCGAATCACCCGCATCTCACCACATCTCTCACTTACACATTAAAATGTGTTTCCGCAAACTTGTTTTGATTGAAATTGAATATTTTATGTTATGCTACCAGATATTCTGTTAATGTACTGCATACCTGATTAAAACTCGATCTTTTTGTTTTAGGATTTGTATACCCTACACCATAGTATGGAGGGTATATTATATTTGACATTCCGTCAGTAACACCTCGAAATATACATTTCAGACCCAACAAAGTATACAAATTCTTGATCAGCATAAACTTCTATGTCGAGTTGGCGATGTCCGTCCGTCAGTGGTAATAACAAGAGTTGAGTTTTCACAATTGACTTTTTCTGTTGAATGTCAGAGCGCTCGCGTGGCGTGTATTGGTTCATGGTAAAAATCTGCTTGGACTGACGCTTCAAACGCGGTATGTCATTAAGCGATGTGACATCTCTGTCAAAAGTTATGGCGTTGCCAGATGGGTCCGTCGAATATGGGCAACCCTGTATTCATAATCAGCATAAAATCCTAAGTCGATTTAACGATGTCCGTCTGTCGGTCCGTCTGCCTGTCTGTTTGTCCGTCTGTCTGTTAAAATCACGATACAGTCCACATTATTTGACGTAGAGCGCAATTTGTATTGTGTCTAGGATGGTTGGACGGTATTTTGATGGTTTTTGCCACATTTTTTCACTAATTTGTCTAAAAATTGGTATTTGTAGATCATAGTGGGACCTAGTTCGTGTGGCGAAACATTGTATGTATATTTGCACGTTTTGGTATAGTCCCCATATAACGGTACCTCCCGATATTCGGTATTTTGATGATTTTTGTCACATTTTCACGGATTTGTCTGAAAATTGGTATTTGTAGGTCATAATAGGTTCCAGCTCCTTTGGCGAAACATTATATTTATATGTCCACGATTTGGTATAGCCCCCCATATAACGGTACCTCCCGATATTCGGTATTTTAATGGTTTTTGCAACATTTATTCACGGAGTTGTCTAGAAATTGACATTTGTTGTTCTTAATGGGTTCAAGCTCTTTTGGCGAAACACTGTATGTATAGGTCCAATTTTTGTATATCCCCATATAGCCGTATTTCCTGATATTTGGTATTTTGATAATTTTTGGCAAATTTTCCCATGAATGTCTGAAAATTGGTATATAGGCTGTAATGTTTCCTTTACCTTACGGAGGCCGAACTTAATGTTTTTTACTTGTTTTAATTTTTACACCCTCGACCATACAATGGAGGGTATATTAACTTTGTCATTCCGATTGTAACTCCTCGAAATACTCATATCAGACCCAACAAAGTACATATATTTCTGATCAGCGTAAAATTCTAAGTCGATTTAGAAATGTCCGTCTGTCTGTCTGTTGCAATCACGCTATCTTTCGAACGAATTGAGATAGAAGGCTAAAATTTTGCACACGTGCTTATTATTCCAGTAAGCCATGTAGGTCCACGTTTTCATATAGCCCCCATATAATGGTACCTTCCGATATTCGTATCTTTATGCTTTAAGTGACATTATTCACTGGAATTGTTTCAAATTTGATGTTTTAAGCTCGTAATGGATGCTGCAGCCAACGACAGAAATTTGTCTATGCAGATTCATATCTACGTACAGCCCCCATATAACGGTATTTCCGATTATTCGATATTTTTGTTATTTTAGACATTATTCACCGGAATTGTTTCAAATTTGGTACTTGAAGTTCGTAATGCATATTACAGCCTACGGCAGAAAATTGTCCGTTAAGGTCCAAGTTTTCGTATAGTGCCCAAATAACAGTACCCTTCGATATTCGGTAGTTTGATAATTTATTATATATCGACATTATTCACCGGAATTGTTTTATATTTGCTATTTACAATTCTTAATGGATAATACAGCCTATGACAGAAAACTGTCGGTGCATGTCCACATTTTGGTATAGCCCCCACATGATGGTACCTCCTCTATTCGGCATAATGATGATTTTAGCTACATTATTCACAGAATTTTATTCACCGGAACTGTTTCAAATTTGGTATATGAAATTCGTAATGGATACTACAGCCTATGACAGAAAATTGACTATGCTGGTCCACATCTTCGTATAGCCCCTATATAACGGCACCAACCGATACTCGGTATTATGATGATTTTAGGGACATTATTCATATTTGGTGCTTGACGTTCGTAGTAGATACTACAGCCTAAGACAGAAAATTGTCTGTGCAGGTCCACATCTTCGTATATCCCCCATATAACCGTACCTACCGATATTCGGTGTTTTGATGATTTTAGCGACATTATTCTACGGAATGGTTTCACATTTGGTATTTGAAGTTCGTAATTGATAATACAGCCTATGACAGAAAACTGTCGGTGCAGCTCTACGTTTTGGTATAGCCCTTACATACTGGTACCTCCCTAAATTCGGTATTTTGATAATTTTAACTACATTATTCACCGATTTCTTCAAGTTTCGCATTTGAGTATTGTAATGGCTTATGACGAATGTTGTCTATGCAGGTCCACGTCGTCATATAGACCCTAATATAATGACTACAATTTCTATTTTTAAGATTATAAAAGAATTTTTGATGGATAAAATATTTTGAAAACTTGCCAAATTCGTTCCAAATGGTGGAGTATGTTTAAGTTATAGTTTGTTAACTTGTTTATTGTTTAGAAATAATGGAGTTTTTGTTCGTCTGGGTCTGGATTCTGGTTCTGCAATAGTGAAAATTTAATCAACTGTTTAAATTATATGTGTAGTGTAATCGACTGTTATCGATACGCGCACCTAGAGATCCCAAAATATCACATGATAGATCAGCTGTAATTTATCAGCTGTAATTTAGCATTTGTTTTATTGTTTACAATTAAGGATAATAGTTTATAAGATAATAGAAAATAAGTAAAATCCCGTTATTTACGTATATATGTAGGACATTTTTGTAATAAAAATTAATCAAGTTTTATCTGCCGATCTGTCGGCATAAAGAAAACTACAAGTCTTTTATTTGAGCACTCTAAAGTGCTCTAAAAGGAAATTGCTTTGGCACTATTAAGTGCCAGCAAACAGATAAATCCTTTAGTGGCCAGTGGCGTTTTTAAGCGCCGGCTAAAAAAACAGCAGGCAGATTTTTTCCATAAAGTGTCTTTCATCACATGGCGATCCTGCCAAATTCCGACATTTTACCTCAGGAAGCTGAGATTCCAGCCGTACCTCAACCTGGCCCTTCCCGTCTGTCCATACGTGACTACTTGGCTAGGCAGCAGAGAAGAAAAGAGGCCACTTTAACTCGGATTCCAGTTACCGAAAAGCCGAAACACAGAAGAGGTGGCAAAATAGTAAAATTGCAGCGACAATTAGCCGATTTAAAGACTCGCATCAACGCGGATCCTCCACCACCATGGAACACAGCATCCGAGCTATGGATTCTCGTTGACAAAATTGAGGCACAAATGCCAAAAAAGAATAAAATTAACATTGATAAATAAAACACATAACAATCACTAAAATTTGGTTGTATTTTTTTATTTTAAAAGAAGATAATACATAACATATTAAAAACAATAATTATTCCACAAAATATCAAAAAAAAGAACATTAAACTAAATATTTTGTTGAAACAAAAAGAGAGGTATAGAACAAGAAGAAGAATACAAATAAAACTAAGAAATGAATTATCATGTTTTATAACAACTACTCGAATGTTAAATACCTAATAACCAAAATAACCAGTAACCATATGCACAGTTGATCAAATGAAACAGATTCAGTGATGGCAATGCTGTAAAAGTTTAAAGGGGGTTCACACTAATGCATATATTTGAAGACATATGTTGAACAAATCTTTAATAATTAAGAAATATTTATTTTAATAAATGGAAGAATATATTGAATATGTACACGAATTATATACATTAAAAACAAATCTAAAGAAAAGTATTAACAAAATCTTCTCGCGAAAATATATCAACGAGAAATTAGATAGAATAGAATTTATTAGAAATAGAATAAATGAAATCAATGATACTGAAGAATTAATACAATCAAAACAACGAATTGTACTACTTTGTAAAGAAGTTGAAGAAATTTTAAAAGCATTGAAAACTAAAAAGGTAGATATTAAAGAAAGTTTACTAAATATGGCACAGTTCGACATTTCAGTTGTAGGCAAAAACCTACAGGTATTCAAGGGTGCATACAAATATTTAGACGATTTTTTGTCACAAACTGAACTATTACACGACTTAGTGATAGAAGAAGAAAGACACCTATTCATTAAATATGTTTACAATTTTAAACTTACGAGCCAAGTAAGAAGCACATTAGGTAGGTCAAGTAAACCAACGACATATGTAGAACTAAAGAAAATTCTAATTGAATCATATCCAAACCCTAGAACTTTACAGAAAGTCTTAACGGAATTAGGAACGACAAATCAAGGGAATACGACAATAAGTGAATTTAGAGAACAAATATCAGAGCTTGCAGATCAATTAAGCGCTTTTGAAATAAATAGCTTAACAAAACCATCACAAGAAACGAAAGATGCTATTTATACGGTTAGCGACAATATGGCGTTGAATGTATTCGTAAAAGGAGTGAATCCAGAATATCAAACTATACTGCTATCCAATCCACCAACCAATATAAACGAGGCAGTTCAAAGATGCCTGAGTGCAGAAAAGAGTTTTGGAAACGATAACAAAAACGTATATGCTATAAAGAAGAGAAATTACAATGATAGATACAGAAGCAGTGAAGATACTGATAACAGATACAACGATGAACGTAAAAACTATAATAATTATAAGTCAAGGGAAAGATACAATGAATATAGATGCAATTGCTGTGAAAATAATAGAAACAACAGCCGCACTAAACACTCCAACTATTATAATAATAGGAATTACAGAAAAAATAATAACAACAGTGGTTACAACAGTGAAAATCGACCTTATAACAATGGAAAGCAAAATGATAGAAACACGCCACAGTACAATCAATTTAGCAACAGAAAAGACAACAGTTTCAAAACATTTGCTTATGAGGAGCAGGGAAACTGCCACGGCCGGATGACGGAAGAAGTATTCCACGAAGGCCAAATGTAAAGATATTTAATATAACTATTAATTCTGGTGCATTTATTATATTGAAGTGCAAAACAATTAATAAACACCTGTCATTCCTAGTAGATACAGGCGCAGATGTATCAATATGCAAAGACATAAATCTGAATTACATAAATACTAATGAAATTGCAAAATTGAGTGGAATAACAGAAAATTCAGTTCATTGTTTGGGAACCTCACGTCTAGATCTATGTGTTGACATTGAAGACATATCACACAAGTTCTACATCGTAAAAAAAAATTTCCCAATACCAACTGATGGCATAATTGGACGTGATATATTAACAAAATTTTTATGCAAAGTTGACTTTGAAACGTACACCATCAACTTCTTAATAAGCAACAGCGAAATTACGCTTCCCTTACATACTAACGACAAACGTTCAGAGGAGATTAAGATACCGGCACGTACAGAACTAGTAATTCCGGTTCACCTAAACATCGATGAAGACAGCATAATATTGAACAAAGAAGTTTCAAGTGGTGTGTTCATAGCAAATTGCATAATACCAGGAAACGGTTTAAAACATGTTAAATTATTAAATACAACAAACAACTCGGTAGTACTCAAAGAATTAGATTTTGAGATACATAACTTAAAGGATTATTACATCTATAAAGTTGCTAACAATCGTTCACAAGTACACAATCGAGTTTCAACGCTGCTAACAAACTTGGACATTGGTACACTTGATCCAGAAGCAAAAGATTCCATTACCTCTATAATAGAAGACTTCCACGATATATTTCACTTACCGGGAGATAAACTAACAGTCAACAACTTTTACTCACAACATATAATAGTTAGTGATAACACACCAGTATATATTAAGAACTATAGATTACCAGAAGCACAAATGAATGAAGTTAACAATCAAGTAATAGAGCTTTATAAAGATGACATAATTGAGAATTCCGTCAGTCCCTACAATGCACCATTGCTAGTGGTACCAAAAAAGTCAAAAGATGATAAAAAGAAGTGGCGCCTTGTTGTAGACTTTCGAAAATTAAACAATAAGATAATAAACGACAAATTCCCACTAACCAGACTAGAAGATGTTCTAGACAGGTTGGGCAGAGCGAAATATTTCTCCACGCTCGATATGACAAGCTCGTTTCATCAAATTAATCTCGACAATGAATCTCGCCCACTTACAGCGTTTTCCACAGGAAATGGTCACTATCAATTTAAGAGACTACCGTTTGGCCTGAAAATTTCATCAAACAGTTTCCAACGCATGCTAACAATAGCGTTAAGCGGTCTGGATGCTGCTGCCTTCTTATATGTTGACGACATAATAGTATTCGGATGTAGCCTGAAACACCACAATGACAATTTGATAAAAGTTTTTAACCGCTTAAGGGGATACAATTTAAAATTAAATGCAACCAAATGCAGCTTTCTCAAACCAGAAGTGATTTATCTTGGTCATTTAATCACAGACAAAGGCATAAAAACTGATCCACAGAAGGACGAAGTAATCAAAAAATATCCTATCCCGAAAAATGCGGATGAAACCCGAAGATTTGTAGCATTCTGTAACTACTATAGACGTTTCATACCGAGATTCGCGGACATCGCAAAATGTCTCAATGCTCTATCTAAAAAAGACAAACCTTTCGTATGGAACGAAGAATGTCAAAAAGCTTTCGAAACACTAAAAGAAAAACTATTGAAACCGCCAATCTTACAATATCCGGATTTTAAGAGGCCATTTATACTAACAACAGATGCCTCAAATTATGCCCTTGGTGCTGTCCTCTCACAAGGAAGTATTGGTTCCCATTTACCTATATCATATGCTAGCACAACGCTGCAAAAACATGATCTAAACAAACCAATCATAGAGAAAGAGTTACTAGCAATTCATTGGGGAATTAATTTCTTTCGACCGTACCTCTATGGTAGGAAATTTTCTGTAGTAACAGATCACCGTCCTTTGGTATCGCTGTTCTCCCATAAGAATCCATCATCTAAAATGACTCGCATACGAATGGATCTTTCTGATTATGACTTCGATATAATATATAAAAAGGGCAAAATGAATACAAATGCTGATGCACTATCCCGGATACCGCTAAACATCGAAACACTGAAAGCAATGATTCCAATCAGAACAGATGAAAAGCGAATACTTGCAATAACAAGATCCATGACTAAAAATTCAAATAAAATCACAAACAACCAACAACAAGACAAGAAAATTAGCACAAAATCAAAAATCAATAATATCCTTATTTGGGATTGCACATCTATTAGTGATATAAAGTGCATGAAAAAACTGAAATTTATACCACAAAAGAATACTGAAGAAATTCACATAGAAATATCAGATGATAGCGTAATAGTCAAATGCAGCGATGATCCATCAAAGATAAAGTTGACTCTAGAGAAGTTGGTATCAAAAGTGCGTAACTCGAGATCGGACGAGTTAGCACTAAATAAAAATGATGACATATTCAAAAATATAGACGTCGAAGAGTTTAAGATGATATTTACAAATATACAAAAAGAACAAAAACAACAAATAAAAATCTTAATCTACTGTGAACCAGTAAAGGTCTATAATCAACAAACGCAAACAGAAATAATTAAAGAATTTCACAATTCAATACATGGCGGACACCTTGGTGTGAGAAAAACAACTCTGAAATTAAAACAAAGATTTATATGGAAAAATATGAATAAAATGGTCAAAAAATACATTCTAAATTGTCCTCAATGCAAACTCAATAAACTAACAAAACATACTAGAGAAAAGCTCATTTTAACTAACACCCCAGGAACTAGTTTTGAAACTGTATCCTTAGACACTGTGGGGCCTCTAAGAATAGCAGACAAGTATCGTTATATTCTAACTATTCAATGTGACTTAACTAAATATATAGTAGCTTGCCCAATGGAGACGAAGGACGCAAAGACTGTTGCTACAACATTAGTTAATAAATTCATTCTCGTATATGGTACCTTCAAAATTTTAAAATCAGACAAAGGTACTGAGTTTACCAACCAATTGTTATCAGAAATATGTAAACTACTCGAGATTAAACAGACTTTTAGTACTCCTTACCACCATGAAACTTTGGGTTCAATAGAAAGAAATCACAGAGTGCTTAATGAATTTCTTCTTAATTATTCTAAAGACAACGATTGGCACACTTGGATACCTTTCTTTGCTTTCGCCTACAACACAACACCACATGTTGAAACAGGTTACTCACCATATGAACTAGTATTTGGTAAGCTTCCTTACCTACCAAATGATGAGGTAAAAAACAATGCACCTATTTATAATGAAGAAGATTATGTAAAAGAATTAAAACATAGACTAAATTATTCTCTTAGCAAAGCAAAAGATTTCTTGGAAAAAAGCAAAATCAAACGAACTTCTTTACAAGGTAATACCAATCCATTGAATCTAGAAATCGGAGATAAAGTTCTTCTTAAAGTTATGAATCGAAGAAAGAATCAACCTCCCTATCAAGGTCCGTACACAATTATTAAACGAAATGGCGTTAATTCTTCAATATCGATAGATGGTAAATTAAAAGAATATCATAACAATATGCTAAAGAAATGGAATATAATATGAATATATAAACACCAATAATTTTTATTGCATAAAAATTATTCTTTTAAAGGGTGAGGGTGTAGTGTAATCGACTGTTATCGATACGCGCACCTAGAGATCCCAAAATATCACATGATAGATCAGCTGTAATTTATCAGCTGTAATTTAGCATTTGTTTTATTGTTTACAATTAAGGATAATAGTTTATAAGATAATAGAAAATAAGTAAAATCCCGTTATTTATGTATATATGTAGGACATTTTTGTAATAAAAATTAATCAAGTTTTATCTGCCGATCTGTCGGCATAAAGAAAACTACAAGTCTTTTATTTGAGCACTCTAAAGTGCTCTAAAAGGAAATTGCTTTGGCACTATTAAGTGCCAGCAAACAGATAAATCCTTTAGTGGCCAATGGCGTTTTTAAGCGCCGGCTAAAAAAACAGCAGGCAGATTTTTTCCATAAAGTGTCTTTCATCACATATGAAATTTTGAACGTATTAACTAAAGTTTTTGTTGGGACCCCTTCTGTCTCGTCAACAACAATAAAATCCCCAACAATGGATTAAGCCCATCTACTTTGCAAAACCAAATTGTCTTTGGGATGCCGTACAAGAATACAAACGCTGGTTGAGTCAGCAATCTCCGATATTCAGATCAGTGGAAACAATCGAGAAATCGTAAGAAAATATGTACAATGAGCCATATAATAAATAAAATGGATGTAGAAAATATATGGCTTAACAGAGGTATAAATGTAGAAAGTATACATTTAAATACCAATATAATTATTGGCAAGTAAAAAAACATTAAGTTCGGCCGGGCCGAACTTTTAATATCTATACATATAATGTTTCGCACACGGAGCTAGAACTTATTATGACCAACTATTTCTAATTTTTAGACAAATCCGTGAAATAATGTGACAAAAAATATCAAAATACCGAATAACGGGAGATACCGTTATATGGGGGCTATATCAAAGCGTCCACCTATACATGCAATATTTCGCCACCGCATCTAGAACCCACTATGATCAACAAATACCAATTTTTAGACAAATCCATTAAAAAATGCGTTAAATCGACTTAAAATTGTATGCTGATTATGAATATATATACATTATGGGGTCTACGACAAATATTTAGACATCTTACAAACGGAATGAACATGTTAATATACCCTCCTTTCCAAGGTGGATGGTATACAAATAAAATTAGCTTTATTTTATCTAAACTAGAAATATTTGAAACTCAAAAGCATTGAGAAAACTCTGCATACCAAATTTTGATCGATTCTTCTCAGCTCGGAAAGATTGGGAGATTGACATGCTTCGAAGATTTACCCATTTTTAAGTAGATTTTGGCGGATAGTAACATCTTTAATTTTTCTTTTTACTTTTTGAGTCCTTTTTGAAACAGATTTTCGGAGTTTCAGCAAACATTTTGTGCAATAAAGGAGGGTATATTAACTTTGTCATTCCGTTTGTAACATGTCTAATTATTCGTCGTAGACCCCATAATGTATATATACAGGGTTGCCCATATTCGACGGACCTTTGGGCCCATTCCAATCGACGAGGCTTGTCTTCAGGCAACATTCTTTGAGTCAATTGAGTTTTGTATGGGAACAAATAAAATCAATGCGAATAATCCGTTGTAAAGTGGACAGAGCCATGTCCAACTGCTGAGAACGTCGTTTTTGGGATGTTCTTGAGGACCTCTCAACACTAGCTCGTACGGCAGCGATATTCTCGGCCGATCGCCTTGGTCGACTTTTATATGGCCTCTTCGGATTAGAAAGAGCCTTACCAGTGTTCTTAGAAGGCGCACTTCTCACATTTTTTAATGTTTTAAAAGCACGTTGAGTTTTCACAATTGACTTTTTCTGTTGAATGTCAGAGCGCTCGCGTGGCGTGTATTGGTTCATGGTAAAAATCTGCTTGGACTGACGCTTCAAACGCGGTATGTCATTAAGCGATGTGACATCTCTGTCAAAAGTTATGGCGTTGACAGATGGGTCCGTCGAATATGGGCAACCCTGTATTCATAATCAGCATAAAATCCTAAGTCGATTTAACGATGTCCGTCTGTCGGTCCGTCTGCCTGTCTGTTTGTCCGTCTGTCTGTTAAAATCACGATACAGTCCACATTATTTGACGTAGAGCGCAATTTGTATTGTGTCTAGGATGGTTGGACGGTATTTTGATGGTTTTTGCCACATTTTTTCACTAATTTGTCTAAAAATTGGTATTTGTAGATCATAGTGGGACCTAGTTCGTGTGGCGAAACATTGTATGTATATTTGCACGTTTTGGTATAGTCCCCATATAACGGTACCTCCCGATATACGGTATTTTGATGATTTTTGTCACATTTTCACGGATTTGTCTGAAAATTGGTATTTGTAGGTCATAATAGGTTCCAGCTCCTTTGGCGAAACATTATATTTATATGTCCACGATTTGGTATAGCCCCCCATATAACGGTACCTCCCGATATTCGGTATTTTAATGGTTTTTGCAACATTTATTCACGGAGTTGTCTAGAAATTGACATTTGTTGTTCTTAATGGGTTCAAGCTCTTTTGGCGAAACACTGTATGTATAGGTCCAATTTTTGTATATCCCCATATAGCCGTATTTCCTGATATTTGGTATTTTGATAATTTTTGGCAAATTTTCCCATGAATATGTCTGAAAATTGGTATATAGGCTGTAATGTTTCCTTTACCTTACGGAGGCCGAACTTAATGTTTTTTACTTGTTTTAATTTTTACACCCTCGACCATACAATGGAGGGTATATTAACTTTGTCATTCCGATTGTAACTCCTCGAAATACTCATATCAGACCCAACAAAGTACATATATTTCTGATCAGCGTAAAATTCTAAGTCGATTTAGAAATGTCCGTCTGTCTGTCTGTTGCAATCACGCTATCTTTCGAACGAATTGAGATAGAAGGCTAAAATTTTGCACACGTGCTTATTATTCCAGTAAGCCATGTAGGTCCACGTTTTCATATAGCCCCCATATAATGGTATCTTCCGATATTCGTATCTTTATGCTTTAAGTGACATTATTCACTGGAATTGTTTCAAATTTGATGTTTTAAGCTCGTAATGGATGCTGCAGCCAACGACAGAAATTTGTCTATGTAGATTCATATCTACGTACAGCCCCCATATAACGGTATTTCCGATTATTCGATATTTTTGTTATTTTAGACATTATTCACCGGAATTGTTTCAAATTTGGTACTTGAAGTTCGTAATGCATATTACAGCCTACGGCAGAAAATTGTCCGTTAAGGTCCAAGTTTTCGTATAGTGCCCAAATAACAGTACCCTTCGATATTCGGTAGTTTGATAATTTATTATATATCGACATTATTCACCGGGATTGTTTTATATTTGCTATTTACAATTCTTAATGGATAATACAGCCTATGACAGAAAACTGTCGGTGCATGTCCACATTTTGGTATAGCCCCCACATGATGGTACCTCCTCTATTCGGCATAATGATGATTTTAGCTACATTATTCACAGAATTTTATTCACCGGAACTGTTTCAAATTTGGTATATGAAATTCGTAATGGATACTACAGCCTATGACAGAAAATTGACTATGCTGGTCCACATCTTCGTATAGCCCCTATATAACGGCACCAACCGATACTCGGTATTATGATGATTTTAGGGACATTATTCATATTTGGTGCTTGACGTTCGTAGTAGATACTACAGCCTAAGACAGAAAATTGTCTGTGCAGGTCCACATCTTCGTATATCCCCCATATAACCGTACCTACCGATATTCGGTGTTTTGATGATTTTAGCGACATTATTCTACGGAATGGTTTCACATTTGGTATTTGAAGTTCGTAATTGATAATACAGCCTATGACAGAAAACTGTCGGTGCAGCTCTACGTTTTGGTATAGCCCTTACATACTGGTACCTCCCTAAATTCGGTATTTTGATAATTTTAACTACATTATTCACCGATTTCTTCAAGTTTCGCATTTGAGTATTGTAATGGCTTATGACGAATGTTGTCTATGCAGGTCCACGTCGTCGTATAGACCCTAATATAATGACTACAATTTCTATTTTTAAGATTATAAAAGAATTTTTGATGGATAAAATATTTTGAAAACTTGCCAAATTCGTTCCAAATGGTGGAGTATGTTTAAGTTATAGTTTGTTAACTTGTTTATTGTTTAGAAATAATGGAGTTTTTGTTCGTCTGGGTCTGGATTCTGGTTCTGCAATAGTGAAAATTTAATCAACTGTTTAAATTATATGAAATTTTGAACGTATTAACTAAAGTTTTTGTTGGGACCCCTTCTGTCTCGTCAACAACAATAAAATCCCCAACAATGGATTAAGCCCATCTACTTTGCAAAACCAAATTGTCTTTGGGATGCCGTACAAGAATACAAACGCTGGTTGAGTCAGCAATCTCCGATATTCAGATCAGTGGAAACAATCGAGAAATCGTAAGAAAATATGTACAATGAGCCATATAATAAATAAAATGGATGTAGAAAATATATGGCTTAACAGAGGTATAAATGTAGAAAGTATACATTTAAATACCAATATAATTATTGGCAAGTAAAAAAACATTAAGTTCGGCCGGGCCGAACTTTTAATATCTATACATATAATGTTTCGCACACGGAGCTAGAACCTATTATGACCAACTATTTCCAATTTTTAGACAAATCCGTGAAATAATGTGACAAAAAATATCAAAATACCGAATAACGGGAGATACCGTTATATGGGGGCTATATCAAAGCGTCCACCTATACATGCAATATTTCGCCACCGCATCTAGAACCCACTATGATCAACAAATACCAATTTTTAGACAAATCCATTAAAAAATGCGTTAAATCGACTTAAAATTGTATGCTGATTATGAATATATATACATTATGGGGTCTACGACAAATATTTAGACATCTTACAAACGGAATGAACATGTTAATATACCCTCCTTTCCAAGGTGGATGGTATACAAATAAAATTAGCTTTATTTTATCTAAACTAGAAATATTTGAAACTCAAAAGCATTGAGAAAACTCTGCATACCAAATTTTGATCGATTCTTCTCAGCTCGGAAAGATTGGGAGATTGACATGCTTCGAAGATTTACCCATTTTTAAGTATTTTTTGGCGGATAGTAACATCTTTAATTTTTCTTTTTACTTTTTGAGTCCTTTTTGAAACAGATTTTCGGAGTTTCAGCAAACATTTTGTGCAATAAAAATAAATATATGCACACAAATTTAGATCAATACCTGTGTAAGTTCGATACGTTCCACCACAACTTTCCAATACTCGTCAATCACGGATGCTGATTGGCACACTGTCATCTCTTCTACAACTCCCTTGGCGGATGCCGTAGTGAGCGGATCGTCGCTGGGTATTGGTTGTTGGCGGTAGGCTCACCTTGCTCTCATTGAAAGTAGTTGTAATCATATACAGATATGGGACCCTCAGCGGTCACTCAGAACCTCTGTGTTCACCTGTCTATATTTGCATATGTATTAGAAATTTTGTCACATTTTCACGGATTTGTCTGAAAATTGGTATTTGTAGGTCATAATAGGTTCCAGCTCCTTTGGCGAAACATTATATTTATATGTCCACGATTTGGTATAGCCCCCCATATAACGGTACCTCCCGATATTCGGTATTTTAATGGTTTTTGCAACATTTATTCACGGAGTTGTCTAGAAATTGACATTTGTTGTTCTTAATGGGTTCAAGCTCTTTTGGCGAAACACTGTATGTATAGGTCCAATTTTTGTATATCCCCATATAGCCGTATTTCCTGATATTTGGTATTTTGATAATTTTTGGCAAATTTTCCCATGAATATGTCTGAAAATTGGTATATAGGCTGTAATGTTTCCTTTACCTTACGGAGGCCGAACTTAATGTTTTTTACTTGTTTTAATTTTTACACCCTCGACCATACAATGGAGGGTATATTAACTTTGTCATTCCGATTGTAACTCCTCGAAATACTCATATCAGACCCAACAAAGTACATATATTTCTGATCAGCGTAAAATTCTAAGTCGATTTAGAAATGTCCGTCTGTCTGTCTGTTGCAATCACGCTATCTTTCGAACGAATTGAGATAGAAGGCTAAAATTTTGCACACGTGCTTATTATTCCAGTAAGCCATGTAGGTCCACGTTTTCATATAGCCCCCATATAATGGTACCTTCCGATATTCGTATCTTTATGCTTTAAGTGACATTATTCACTGGAATTGTTTCAAATTTGATGTTTTAAGCTCGTAATGGATGCTGCAGCCAACGACAGAAATTTGTCTATGCAGATTCATATCTACGTACAGCCCCCATATAACGGTATTTCCGATTATTCGATATTTTTGTTATTTTAGACATTATTCACCGGAATTGTTTCAAATTTGGTACTTGAAGTTCGTAATGCATATTACAGCCTACGGCAGAAAATTGTCCGTTAAGGTCCAAGTTTTCGTATAGTGCCCAAATAACAGTACCCTTCGATATTCGGTAGTTTGATAATTTATTATATATCGACATTATTCACCGGAATTGTTTTATATTTGCTATTTACAATTCTTAATGGATAATACAGCCTATGACAGAAAACTGTCGGTGCATGTCCACATTTTGGTATAGCCCCCACATGATGGTACCTCCTCTATTCGGCATAATGATGATTTTAGCTACATTATTCACAGAATTTTATTCACCGGAACTGTTTCAAATTTGGTATATGAAATTCGTAATGGATACTACAGCCTATGACAGAAAATTGACTATGCTGGTCCACATCTTCGTATAGCCCCTATATAACGGCACCAACCGATACTCGGTATTATGATGATTTTAGGGACATTATTCATATTTGGTGCTTGACGTTCGTAGTAGATACTACAGCCTAAGACAGAAAATTGTCTGTGCAGGTCCACATCTTCGTATATCCCCCATATAACCGTACCTACCGATATTCGGTGTTTTGATGATTTTAGCGACATTATTCTACGGAATGGTTTCACATTTGGTATTTGAAGTTCGTAATTGATAATACAGCCTATGACAGAAAACTGTCGGTGCAGCTCTACGTTTTGGTATAGCCCTTACATACTGGTACCTCCCTAAATTCGGTATTTTGATAATTTTAACTACATTATTCACCGATTTCTTCAAGTTTCGCATTTGAGTATTGTAATGGCTTATGACGAATGTTGTCTATGCAGGTCCACGTCGTCGTATAGACCCTAATATAATGACTACAATTTCTATTTTTAAGATTATAAAAGAATTTTTGATGGATAAAATATTTTGAAAACTTGCCAAATTCGTTCCAAATGGTGGAGTATGTTTAAGTTATAGTTTGTTAACTTGTTTATTGTTTAGAAATAATGGAGTTTTTGTTCGTCTGGGTCTGGATTCTGGTTCTGCAATAGTGAAAATTTAATCAACTGTTTAAATTATATGAAATTTTGAACGTATTAACTAAAGTTTTTGTTGGGACCCCTTCTGTCTCGTCAACAACAATAAAATCCCCAACAATGGATTAAGCCCATCTACTTTGCAAAACCAAATTGTCTTTGGGATGCCGTACAAGAATACAAACGCTGGTTGAGTCAGCAATCTCCGATATTCAGATCAGTGGAAACAATCGAGAAATCGTAAGAAAATATGTACAATGAGCCATATAATAAATAAAATGGATGTAGAAAATATATGGCTTAACAGAGGTATAAATGTAGAAAGTATACATTTAAATACCAATATAATTATTGGCAAGTAAAAAAACATTAAGTTCGGCCGGGCCGAACTTTTAATATCTATACATATAATGTTTCGCACACGGAGCTAGAACCTATTATGACCAACTATTTCCAATTTTTAGACAAATCCGTGAAATAATGTGACAAAAAATATCAAAATACCGAATAACGGGAGATACCGTTATATGGGGGCTATATCAAAGCGTCCACCTATACATGCAATATTTCGCCACCGCATCTAGAACCCACTATGATCAACAAATACCAATTTTTAGACAAATCCATTAAAAAATGCGTTAAATCGACTTAAAATTGTATGCTGATTATGAATATATATACATTATGGGGTCTACGACAAATATTTAGACATCTTACAAACGGAATGAACATGTTAATATACCCTCCTTTCCAAGGTGGATGGTATACAAATAAAATTAGCTTTATTTTATCTAAACTAGAAATATTTGAAACTCAAAAGCATTGAGAAAACTCTGCATACCAAATTTTGATCGATTCTTCTCAGCTCGGAAAGATTGGGAGATTGACATGCTTCGAAGATTTACCCATTTTTAAGTATTTTTTGGCGGATAGTAACATCTTTAATTTTTCTTTTTACTTTTTGAGTCCTTTTTGAAACAGATTTTCGGAGTTTCAGCAAACATTTTGTGCAATAAAAATAAATATATGCACACAAATTTAGATCAATACCTGTGTAAGTTCGATACGTTCCACCACAACTTTCCAATACTCGTCAATCACGGATGCTGATTGGCACACTGTCATCTCTTCTACAACTCCCTTGGCGGATGCCGTAGTGAGCGGATCGTCGCTGGGTATTGGTTGTTGGCGGTAGGCTCACCTTGCTCTCATTGAAAGTAGTTGTAATCATATACAGATATGGGACCCTCAGCGGTCACTCAGAACCTCTGTGTTCACCTGTCTATATTTGCATATGTATTAGAAATAGACAAGGGATCCTCTGCGATCACTTAGAACCTCTGCGTTCACTTGTCTTTTAGAAACAAAAGCGAAAGCACTCGGCCGCTATCGCCACCCCAACTACTAAAGGTCATTTTCTCATTAATTGTAAGAAAAGAAAGAACCACCAATAATACCATGGATTTATATGGAATATACTAATTCTCGTATTGTGTTTTATTTCTTGCATATCTCTTTCTTTTATCTCACACCATACACGTGAATCACCCGCATCTCACCACATCTCTCATTTACACATCATCTCACATAATAACTCTGGGGAGTTATCGTTGTTGCTACCGCTATCGAAGCCATTCCCCCACTCCCCGGAGTTAAACATTGGTCGCATCGAGCCGGATTGAAGCCATCACTTTGTCATTGCTCTCTCGTTTGCATGAAGAAATCATCTGATTATCTCTCATCATATCATCAACATACATAAGACTAAAAACCAGGTACGTAAATTCAGATCTATATTTGAAGTGAGCTACCCGTTTTTGTTAGTGAGTATGTTAATTGTTTTTATTTGAAAAAAAAAAAAAAACTCTTGTTGCAATAAATTGCATTTGTTGTACTGATCAACCTACGTTGCGTTGATCATACACTTGCCTTTCGTTTGAAAACAAGTCAGTTGGTCGACTTATATTAACACTTCTTGTGTTAATCAAGTGTATTCTCCTACAACAATTAGTTCTGTTGTTGTGAAAATAATTAGCTTCCCTTGTACTGATCATCCGTCGTCGCGTTGATCATACAAAAATATTTGATGCTCTTGTTCCACTTCGTTCATTTGTTTCGTTTTCTAACTCTCGTTTCAATGAACTCTTTGTGAGAAAAGAAACTCTCATTTGACAAAAAAATTGTTCCCCTCGTTGTTGCCCTACTCCCTCGCCTTATCTAAAGAAGAATTTGCATCTCCACATTTGTTATTACAGCACACATACATATTTCATCACATTCGGTCGTTTGGTTTATTTGTTTTTGCATTCTAACTCCAACATTTCTTTTCCCCTCTAAAGGCTGAGCCCTGTAATGAGAATTTGTTGTTTCTAATTTACAAAAACAACGCACATATAATAAAACTCCAAATCTCTGCCGGTTGGTTATTTGTCGTCCTCTCCAACAACACTTGACATGTTGCAATTCTACTTCGTTTTCTTAACGTAGATCAATTCTCACTTGAGAATTTACATTGCGAAAAATTGCAACAACAACAATTCCACGGGCCCTTTTTAACGTCGGTTTGATATTCAGTAAAAATAACAGCAAAGTGCTTTGATCTCCAACGCTCACTGTTGGATCGTTTGTGGCGTCGCTTGTTGTGTGGGTGCGTAGCTGCTTACGCATAGTCATTTCTCTGCCGACGTCGCTTGTGTTTTATTCCTCTTTGTGCGATATCCGTTGTTGGTTCGGCACAGTAGGATAAAACTGCACAAATTGTGAATTTTTTGTATTTTATTTTAGAAATTATTTTTAGATAATTTTCTGAAATATTTTGACTAGTAGTAGGGTTTTTGTAATTTTTTGACAAATTCACCCTACATTCAGCATTCTTTGCAGAAATATTTAGCAACACATATTTGTAAAAATTAATCGTTTTTTTTTTGCTAGTTTTGCAAAAATTTTAAATTTTATTTATTGTTTGCTTGATTAATTGATATTGTACTTAGGGTTTTTTGAATTTTTGAACAAATTCACCCTACATTCGGCATTCTTTGCACAAAATCCAACACAATATATTCGTTGAAACTTTTCGTTTTGTGACTATTCTTGTAATTGTTTGGGCAATTTATTAATAGTTGTCGATACTGATTGTGATTCTCTGTAGAGTTTTTTATTTTTTGGAAGAATATACCCTACTTTCGGCATAAACCTCAAAAGTTTACCAACTTCAGCTTCAAATATTTTGTAAAAATACTCAATTTTGCAAGACTTTTGGTAAATACTTGTACAAAGATAGTACTGAAAATTGTAAATACATTTTGCAAAATACCAGTTAGCATTACCAAATCATTTATTTTCTTAATGTGTTAATTAATTGGAGCAATTTTAGTAATATTTGTCACATAGGAAAAGATTTTCTTAATTTCTCTCCTATTGAACCCTGCTATATCCTCAACATTTATAACATATTTTGAAGTATTTGGAGGTTTTTATTTGTGGAAATTTCTCATTTCCTTTGGACCACAGCAACTTTTGGTCGAATTTTATTTCCTTTGCATACTGTTTGTATTGTTTTTGTTATAAATTTAGTATCAAAATGTCGATCACTCCTCTCGCGCGTTTTACTAGAGCCGCTGACATTGTTCTTAGGAGTGTTGAATATTTCGAACAAATTGATGCCACACAGTTCACTATTTACAGCCTCGAAATTCGTCTGTCTGAAATTCGAGAATTATGGGAAAAGGTTCACAACACATATACTGAGTGTAAAAACTACATCCCGGCATCCGAGACTGCACAGGTTGAAACTATTGATGTCGTTGAGGATAAATACAATAATTAATTTATTGCTTACCATTGGTGTTTGACCACCATAAACAAGCACCTTGATCGCCTTAAATCTCCAAAAAAAAGGTTCATTGTTCTTCTGCTGTGGCTCCTCATTCCTCAGCTGCTTCCAGTCCGAGTGTGCAAAACAGATCTTCGCCTGATATTTCTAATAGAACACTCCCATCCGAGCAAATTTTGGCCAGTCTCGTCGAACCGGTTTCTGTGCTGTCTGTTTCTCCACCCGTTAATGCTTGCTCCAAATCTTCTGCCAGTAATATGTGCTCCAATCCACCTGTCGATAATCATAGTTACTTGTTACCACCTATTGAAATTGAAGTCTTTGCTGGTGATTTTATGTCTTGGCACACCTTTCGCGACTTGTTTACAACCTTTTTTGTACAAAATTCACGTCTATCCGATATTGAGCGCCTCTGCGACCTTATGCAGAAGACCACCGGTGAGGCTCGGGGAATCGTTAGCAGATTTCCACTCACTAATTATAGTTTCCATTTAGCTTGGAAAGCTTTGTCGGATGTGTATGATAATAAGCGTATCGTGGTGAAAAGCCATATCACAAACTTGTTTGATATTCCTCCACTAAATATTGAAACTTGTTCGGGTTTGAAAAGTGTCCAACGTGGAATTAATAGTTGTCTCGATGCAATGGACGTCTGTGACGTCGCCACGGATCAGTGGGATCCAATTATTGTACATATTTGTTTGCAGCGTTTGCCTTTAACCACCGTGACGTTGTGGGAGCAAAGTATCAAAAATAAGTCGTTGTTGCCTTCCTGGCCAGATTTAGATGCTTTCCTCACCGAAAGAATACAAACTTCGCAATTTCCTCCAAGAGTGTTCCACCTCATCACTCCTCCACTAGGTCGTTAGCATCCAAGCATGCTTGTACATCTAGTTCCACCATTAACAAGCCATTGGTACATAAGTCAAAATGTGTTGCTCCTTTTCCTCGGCCAAACACTTATTGCTCCTTTTGTCCTAACGAGAGTCATGTTCTTCGACGCTGCCCAAGTTTATACAACTTTCGTTTGAGGACAAATTCTTAATTGTAAAAAAGAATAAGTGTTGCATAAATTGTCTTTCGCGTGGCCATGTAGTTCACAATTGTCATAGCACAAATAGTTGCAAATCTTGCAAGCAAAGGCATCACAGCCTTCTTCACTGGCCACAAACTAGTAGATTTGTTGCAGCATCATGCTCAAAACCATCTCTGGTTTCTAATAATTCTAAAAGTCGAAAATCCTCGCTGATCTGCCAGTCTGCTCAAAATCTGGTTTTGAATTCTAAGAAATTACCTCCGGCCTTTACCAAAGTCAAAAGTCGAGGTTTAAACCCCCCTCCGGCTTTTACGAAGGTCAAAAGTCGAGGACCTAAGTCTTCTATAACGCATCCACCTTCTGCTAAAAATAAAACAGTCAGTCAGTTAAACAGTCAGTCTCCCAACACCATTGAAGATCATGTGTTCTTGGGAACTGCACTGGCAAATATTGTTCATGATGGTAATTCGTACACTACTCGTGCAGTTGTAGACCCTTCTTCTAAGGATGTTAGTTGTAAGAAACTTAAAAATAAACTTGGCATTTTAACTCAATCTGAGAAAACTTGTTCTAAAGCTGTTACACGAAGAGAAGTTTGTTCTTCTTGATTTAGCGGATTCTTTCGATAATAGCCCAATAGATTTGCTGCTTGGCGCTGACCTATATCATAAGATACTCGAAGCTGAACCACCCCAAATTGTTTTGGATTAGTTGCTGGCCCAAAAGTCTATTTTCGGGTACCTTCTCACCGGTTCAGTACCTCCCGCGACTGTTACATAATCTCGCACCAAAAATTGAAGTCGACCATTTCTTAAAATTACGCATATCTATTAAAATTTAAAAGTATCTCATGCACTAAACATTAAAATTGTAAACCGAATTTATCGATAATTCATATCGCTTTGATAATTTGAAAATCTGCAACTATAGCTCACTAAGGAATCTGAATTTACGTTCTTTCTTAATTTATGATAACTTTTTATAGATTGCTATACTTATAGTTCTAGCAAGGGGGCCGGAATGTATAAGTTCGATACGTTCCACCACAACTTTCCAATACTCGTCAATCACGGATGCTGAGGCGGATACCGTAGTGAGCGGATCGCCGCTGGGTATTGGTTGTTGGCGGTAGGCTCACCTTGCTCTCATTGGAAGTAGTTGTAGTTGTAATTATTTACAGACATGGGACCCTCAGCGGTCACTCAGAACCTCTGCGTTTACTTGTCTACATTTGCATATGTATTAGAAACATACAAGGTATCCTCTGCGATCACTTAGAACCTCTGCGTTCACTCGTCTTTGAGAAACGAAAGCGAAAGCACACGGCCTCTGTCGCCACCCCAATTACTAAAGGTCATTTTGTCATTTATTGTAAGAAAAGAAAGAAACACCAATAAAACCATGCATATCTCTTTCTTTTATCTCACACCATATACGCGAATCACCCGCATCTCACCACATCTCTCACTTACACATTAAAATGTGTTTCCGCAAACTTGTTTTGATTGAAATTGAATATTTTATGTTATGCTACCAGATATTCTGTTAATGTACTGCATACCTGATTAAAACTCGATCTTTTTGTTTTAGGATTTGTATACCCTACACCATAGTATGGAGGGTATATTATATTTGACATTCCGTCAGTAACACCTCGAAATATACATTTCAGACCCAACAAAGTATACAAATTCTTGATCAGCATAAACTTTTATGTCGAGTTAGCGATGTCCGTCCGTCAGTGGTAATAACAAGAGTTTTCGAACGAAATGAAATAGGTTGATAACATTTTACCCAAAAGTAAATTATGTTGCAGGACTTTTGGTATTTAAACTGGGTCTTGTGGATCCGCCACATTTTCGGTATTTTGATGATTTTAGCGACATTCTTCAGCGGAATTTTTTTCAGGTTTATTATTTTAAATTCGTAATAGATACTACAGAATATGCCAGGAAATTGTCTGTGCAGGTCCACTTGACGATTTTAGCGGCATTATTCACTGGAATTGTTTCAAATTTGTTATTTGAAGCCCGTAATGCATACGACTGAAAATTGTCTATGAAGGTCCACGCCTTCGTCTAACCCCCATATAACGGCACCACCTAATATTTGGCACTTGAAGTTCGTAATCGATGCTGCAGGCTATGACAGAAATTTGTCTTTACAGGTCCATGTCTTCGTTCATAACGTCACCTCCCTATTTTTGGTATCTTGATGATTTTAGCGACATTATTCACTGGAATTGTTTCAAATTTGATATTTTAAGCTCGTAATGGATACTACAGCCTACGACAGAAAATTGTCTGTGCAGGTCCATGTCTACGAATAGCCTCCATATAACGGCACCACATGATATTTGGTACCATCCATAAAGCAGAAAATGAACCATGTAGGTCCAAGTTATCATATAGCCCCCATATACAGTACCCCCGATATTCGGTATTTTGATGATTTTAGCGACATTATTTACCGGGATTGTTTCTAATTTCGCATGTGAAGTTCGTAATTGATACTTCAGCCCATGACAGAAAATTGTCTGTGCAAGTCCACGTCTTCGTATAGCCCCCATATAACGGTACCCCCTATATTCGGTATTTTGATGATTTTAGCTACATTATAAACACATTTTTCTTCAAGTTCCGCATTGATAACTTGTGATAACTTACGACAAAAGTTGCCTATGCAGGTCCACGTCGTCGTATAGGCATTAACGGATTTTATATTTTTGGAAATTGCCAAATTTGTACCAAATGGTGGAGGGCATTAAAAGTTCGGCCCGGCCGAACTTACAGCTTTGTTACTTGTTAAAATTTCGGTCCTGCCGAACTTACCTTCTTTTTATACCCACCACCTTGGAAAGGAGGGTATATTAACTTCGTCATTCCGTTTGTAACATCCTTAAATATTCGTCGTAGACCCCATAATATATATATATATATATATATATATATATATATATATATATATATATATATATATATATATATATATATATATATATATATATATATATATATATATATATATATATATATATATATATATATATATATATATATATATATATATATATATATATATATATATATATATATATATATATATATATATATTCATAATCAGCATAAAATTCAAAATCGATTTAATGATGTCCGTCTGTCTGTTGAAATCACGATACAGCCCACATTATTTGACGTAGAGCGCCAAAATTTATCAGAGCTATTTGTATTGTGTCTAGGATGGTTGGTATTGAAAATGATATATCGGTCCACGTTGTGGTATAACGGTACCTCCCAATATTCGGTATTTTGATGATTTTTGACACATTTTTTCAAGAATTACTCTGAAAATTGGTAGTAGTAGATCATAATGAGTTCCAGTTCGAGTGGCTAGTCATTGTAATTATAGGTGCACGTTTTGGTATAGCCCCCATATAGCGGTACCTCCCGACATTCGGTAATTTGGTGATTTTTGGCACATTTTTTCACGGATTTGTCTGAAAATTGATATTTGTTTTTTGATGATTTTAGCGACATTGTTTACCGGAATCATATTCATATTTGATATTTAAAGTTCGTAATGGATACTACATCATAAGTCAAAAAATGAGAAATGAGGTCCACGTCTTTATATAGGCCCCATATAAAGGTACCCCCGATATTCGGTATTTTGATGGTTTTAGCGACATTATTTATCGGAATCGTTCCAAATTTGGCATTTGAAGTTCGTAATAGATACTGCAGCATAAAGCAGTAAATGGGCCATTTAGGTCCACGTCTTCATATAGTCCCCATATACCGTACCCCCCGATATTCGGTATTTTGATGACTTCAGCGACATTATTTACCGGGATTGTTTCAAATTTCGCATGTGAAGTTCGTAATGGATACTTCAGCCCATGCCAGAAAATTGTCTGTGCAGTTTCACGTCTTCGTATAGCCCCCATATAACGGTACCCCCATATTCGGTATTTTGATGATTTTTAGATACATTATAAACAGGATTTTCTTCAAGTTTCGCATTTAAATATTGTAATAACTTATGACAAAAGTTGCCTATGCAGGCCCAAGACGTCGTATAAGCATTCGGTATTTTTAAGATTTTAACAGAATTTTTAACGGATTTTATTTTTTGGAAATCGCCAAATTTGTACCAAATGGTGGAGGGTATTAAAAGTTACAGCTTTTTTACTTGTTAGAAAGTAATATTTCCTTCAGTCACCTCTAGTGACCCATTCATATGTCGTAACAAATCATCTACTGTAATTTGTTATGAATTATCCACCTCTAGTGAACAATTTTAGTACAAATAATTATATTCATTTCAAATTTTAGTTGTCACGTACAGTGACTTTGATTTAAAAAGTAAAAAAGATCTTCAGCGGTTGATTTGCAATTACCTAACCACCATTTATTGTGCCTCAGATACAAGATTTGTTTTTAATAAATGTTTCAACTCTGTCAATAGTACTAAGTAATTTCGGACTCGATCAATACATTTTACATTTTTTTAATGTCGCCAATTTTTAGTTTCTATTAATATTTAATAATGTTATAAATACATTTTCAAGTACCAATTCAGACGAATAGTCTCGTAATCCACATTTTCATTTGCTTTAAATGGATGTATGTATAACTTTAGTGTTGATGCGCTGCCACTTTTTTATATTATTCATATATTTTCCGTGTTCTTCTTCAATATTTCCGTGTTGCCTTTATTTCTTTTCTTTTTAATTATAGGACCATCCAAAGATGGAATTTTAAGCTATCATACTCCCAAACACATTTGTTCTAGTTCCATTCAATATGATGGATGGTAATATATCACTACCAATTAACATGTCAACCTCATTTGATTGTAAGAAAAGAGGATCTGCAAGTTTTAGATCGCGGATTTCATTCGGCGTAGACATTGGAATAGATTCAGTGGAATTGTTTTTCGTTATGTTTTCGATAACTAAAGCGTTTACTTCTACAAAGATATGTTGCACATTTTATTTGTATACGCAACTACTGAACCACTTATTCCGCTAAAATGGAAATTAGACTTAGTTGTTGCACTCCCTATTCTTTCTACCGCTTTAGTTGTTATAATTGATCGTTTCGATCCAGTGCCTAATAAAGCTCTAGCTGTAAAAGTTTTCCCACAGTGCTTGATTTTTACAAGCGCAGTTGGTAACAAAACATCACCATCACTGATTGATAAATTGATTTCCGTATTTGATCTTTGGAAGGTAGAACTTGTAGTACAGGGCATGTCATATGTCGTGACATGATTAATTATAATATTTGCCTCTGAAGCTCTATGTGATATAATTGATGTCGTAGAACTTCTTGGTAGAGTGTCTGCGTTTCCAATGTCCAACTTAGTGTGATGTTTTTTCTTACAATATAAACATCTACGAGCACTGAAACATTCCCTTGTGTTATGTCCACTTTTCAAACAGTTATTACATAAACCTAGATCTCTTATGAATTTAACTCTCGTCTTGACACTCATACTATTAAATCTTGAAAAATTTCTTAAAGTATGATTTCTATTACACATGACACATCTATTTCATTGTGTCGATTGCGCTTTTTGATGCGCTTGAAATTCATCATTAAAGGCCGTTGAAGCTGCTATATTTCTTAGACTGTCTATTCTCTCTAGGACTCTATGTTTGTTTTTTGGAAAATCTTCCATTTGTGACCATTTGGGTAGCTCTGAATGTGATTCGAGCGATTGTGATTCAGTCTTTGCTGCCAAAAGATTGAATAAAATCTTTAATTGATTATCTACCAGCACACTCACATTTTCGTATCGCACTGATAATGCTTCCCATGCCAACGAGAAATTCTGATCAGATAACGGGTACCGATCAACAATTCTACCAGCCTCACCCTTTGTTTTGTTACGCAAATGATAGAGTTTTTACGCAGGCGTGAGACTGGGATGGTTTCCATATATGGCCGTGAACATGTCTCTAAAAGTTGGCCATTCTTCATAACTTTCGTAAAAGCCTTGAGTGTCACAAGGTGGCACTTCAATACAAATCTCTGACATATCAAATGTTGTACCCGGAGGATACACAGCTGAGATGTGAAACAATGGCGGATTTGTAACATCGCCTCTAGCGGTATTATTTTGATTTTGTTTTCTATTTTTCAATATTTCCAACAAATTGGCCTTTGTTGTTTGATAATTGTCTCTGGCGAACACAAACATATCTCTAGCTCTCAATTTGTAATCTTCATCTCCCTCATTAAAATATACACTTTCAAATGCACTGCGTACATTGTGCCAATCTTCATCCATTGATTCTAATTTTGTTTCTAATAAGGAATCAAACAGCTCGTTTTCTGCTGTGCTTCCTATTTTAATGCAAGTTTGAATAAGGTTTTCGGTCTCGTATTCTAATCTAGTATACATTTTAGAAACCATTTTGTAATATTAATTTAAATTAGTTATTTAATTTATTTTATTAGTTTTTATATAATATTGATATTTATTGATATTTTTAAAATTATTTTATTATTTATGAATCATATTATTATTGAATATACAAACACTTCAACTATCAATTTATTTTTAAATTTAAAAATAAATGAAGTTTTGTAAAATATAAAGTGTGTTTCTATTGTATATTCTCGTGTTCTCAATAAATGTTAATTTTTTAAACTTTAAGAAACCATTTTGTAATATTAATTAAAATTAGTTATTTAATTTATATTATTAGTTTTTATATAATATTGACATTTATTGATATTTTTAAAATTGTTTTTCTTATTTATGAATTATATTATTATTGAATATACAAACACTTCAACTGTCAATTTATTTATAAATTTAAAAATAAATAAAGTCTTGTAAAATATAAAGTGTGTTTGTATTGTATATTCTCGTTTTCCCAATGAATGTCAATTTTTTTAACTTTAAGAAACCATTTTGTAATATTAATTTAAATTAGTTATTTAATTTATTTTATAAGTTTTATGTAATATTGATATTTTTATTATTTATGAATTATATTATTATTGAATATACAAACATTCAACTATCAATTTATTTATAAATTTAAAAATAAATGAAGTTTTGTAAAATATAAAGTGTGTTTGTATTGTATATTCTCGTTTTCTCAATAAATGTATATTTTTTAAACTTTAAGAGAAATGTTAATATTGTTAATTTTTAGATTTATGTATGTTGTTGATTTATGTGCCTTTTTAATTAAGATCTATTTTTATTTATTTGTTCCTATTAGTTTTATTTTTTGTTATTATTCGATTGTTTATTATTATTATTATTTACTAGCTTTATACGTTACGTTACTCGTCGCAGTAACTGCACAATTCTTTTTCACCACACCAGCTGATCGATAGTCGAACAATGGTAGATGACAGATCGATCAAAGAAGCAATGAAACAGATGACAACAGTTATTTTTGTTGCTAACGAATGTAAGCAAAACAAAGGTATCAAAAAATGATGCAGCAAAGTGAGAGTGGTCTTTTTTATGGTGTTAGTGTATGTGTTAATTTCCATTGTGTTAAGCAACAACAAACATACATATAAAAGAGTTTTCCTGTATAAAATAACTCTGTTGATTATTTGGCAACAGAACAAAAGCAAAGCACCAAATTAAAAATGAATTGTTTTTTTTTTCTGCAAATCAGCCGATTCTTTTTATTAAGGGCTCGAAGGACCATGTACAAGTTCCGATACAGGTGTATGGACTTGTAGGGGTTCTAAATCGACAGAGTAGATTTAGATCCGGAAGTGTATTATTTGTTGCACAAAGACGAACAACAAAACTATGAATAATAGACAACACAACAAGTATACAGGCGATACTTACGTGTTGCTAATAAGACACTGGTAATTAAGGCTTCAATAAAACACTCTGATGGTCTGAATTTATGTATTTATTTGTTAAAACAATTATTTTTGTTGTTGCAAAGTTTAGCTTCTTGCTTAGCGATCAATCTCTCTTGATGACAGCAGGTAATTGTTGTGGTATCGATTGTTGGCCTATCGGTATAATGAACCAGGAACCTCAACACTGGTTGAGTCAGGAATCTCCGCTATTCAGATCAGAAAATATGTACATTGAGTTAATCAGAGGTATAACTATAGAAAGCATATATGTAAATGCCTATATAATTATTAACAAGTAAAAAAGCTGTAAGTTCGGCCGGGCCGAACTTTTAATTCCCTCCACCATTTGGTACAAATTTGACAATTTCCAAAAAAAAAATCCGTTTAGTATTCTGTTAAAATCTTAAAAAATACCGAATGCGTATACGACGACGTAGACCTGCAAAGGCAACTTTTGTCATAAGTTATTACAATATTTAAATGCGAAACTTGAAAAATCTGTTTATGATGTAGGTAAAACCAGCAAAATACCGAATATAGGGGGTACCGTTATATGGGGGCTATACGAAGGCGTGGACCTGCACAGACAATTCTCTGGCATGGGCTGAAGTATCCATTACGAACTTCACATGCGAAATTTGAAACAATCCCTATAAATAATGTCGCTAATGTCGGGGGGGTACGGCATATGTGGGATATACGAAGACGTGGACCTACATGACCCATTTTCTGTTTTATGCGGAAGTATGTATTACGAACTTCAAATACGAAATTTGGAACGATTCCGTTAAATAATGTCGCTAAAATCATCAAAATACCAAATATCGGGGAGTACCGTTATATCGGGGCTATATGAAGACGTGGTCCTACATGGCTCATTTACGAACTTAACCTGCCCACTGGCAAAATACACATGTGTGCAAAATTTTAGCCTTCTATCTCAATTTGTTTGAAAGATAGCGTGATTACAAGAGACACACAGACAGACGGACATGGCTAAGTCGCCTTAGAATTTTACACTGATCAAGAATATATATACTTTGTTGAGTCTGACATGAGTATTTCGAGGAGTTACAAACGGAATGACAAAATTAATATACTCTTCATAGTATGGTGGAGGGTATAAAAATAAAATAAGCTTTATTATATCTAAACCAGACACATTTGAAACTCAACAAGTTAAAAAGCAGTAAGTTCGGCCGGGCCGAACTTTGAATAGCCTCCACCATATGGAACGAATTTGGAAATAAAATTCTGAAAAAATGTTGGTAAAATTTTAAAAATACCGAATATAGCCGTTATATTGGTGCCTATACGACGTGGACCCACACAGGCATTATTTGTCATGAGTCATTACCAAATTCAAATTCGGAACTTAAAATAAACGCGAATAATGTAGCTAAAATCATCAAAGTATAGAAAATAGGGAGGTACCGTTAGACAATTTTTTGTCATTTTCTGTAGCATCCATTACGAACTTCAAATACGACATTTCAAACAACTTCGGTGAGTATTGTACCTAAACTCGTCAAAATACCGAATATAGGGAGGTACTGTGTATATGGCGCTTATACGAAGACCTGGACCTGCATAGACAATTTTCTGTCACAGACTGGAGTTTCCATTACGAACTCTAAATGCATAATTTGAAACAATTTTGGTGAATAAAGACGCTAAAATCACCAAAATACCGAATATAGGGAGGTACCATTATATGGGGGCTATATGAAAACGTGGACCTGCACAGACAATTTTCTGTCTTAGGCTGTAGTATCCATTGCGAACTTCAAATACCAAATTTTGAACAATTCCGATTAATAATGTCGCTAATATCATCAAAATACCAAATATCGGGAGGTACAGTCATATGGGGCCTATACGAAGACGTGGACCTGCACAGACAATTTTCTGTCTTAGGCTGTAGTATTCATTTCGAACTACAAATACTAAATTTGAAAAATTCCGGTGAATAATGTCGCTAAAATCATCAAAATACCGAATATCGGGTGGTACCATTATATGGGGGCTATATGAAAACGTGGACCTACCATTTACGAACTTAACCTGCCTACTGTAAAAATAAACATGTGTGCAAAATTTTAGCCTTGTTTCTCATTTCGTTCGAAAGATAGCGTGATTACAACCGACAGACGGACAGACAGACGGACACAGCTAAATCGACTTAGAATTTTACGCTGATCAAGAATATATATACTTTGTTGGGTCTGACATGAGTATTTCGAGGAGTTACAAACGGAATGACAAAGTTAATATACCCTCCATAGTATGGTGGAGGGTATAAAAATGAGCCATGTAGGTCCACATCCTCATATAGCCCCCATGTAACGGGAGCCCCCGATATTCGGTATTTTGATGATTTTAGCGACATTATTTAGCGAAATCGTTCCAAATTTGGTATTTGAAGTTCGTAATAGATACTGCAGCATAAAACAGAAAATATCTGTCTGTCCGTCTGTCTGTTGTAATCACGCTATCGTAAATGGGCCATGTAGGTCCAAGTTATCACATAGCCCCCATATAACGGTAACTCCCGATATTCCGTATTTTGATGATTTTAGCGACATTATTCACCGGAATTGTTTCAAATTTGGCATTTGAAGTTCGTAATGGTTACTACAGCGTAAGACAGAAAATTATCTGTGCAGGGACACGTCTTCGTGTAGCCCCCATATAACGGTACCCCCCGATATTCGGTATTGTGATGATTTTAGCGACATTGTTTACCGGAAGCGTTTCCAATTTGGTATTTGAAGTTCGTAATGGATACTACATCCAAAGTCAAAAAATGAGCCATGTTGGTCCACGTCTTCATATAGTCCCCAAATAACAGTACCCCCCAATATTCCGAATTTTGATGATTTTAGCGACACTATTTACCGGGATTGTTTCAAATTTCGCATGTGAAGTTCATAAAGGATACTTCAGCCCATGCCAGAAAATTGTCTGTGCATGCCCACGTCTTCGTATATACGGTATTTTAATGATTTTAGCTACATTATAAACAGATTTTTCTTCAAGTTTCGCATTTAAATATTGTAATAACTTATGATAAAAGTTGCCTATGCAGGCCCACGTCGTTGTATAAGCATAAGGTTAAGTTCGTAAACGGGCCATGTAGGTCCAAGAAATCATATAGCCCCCACATAACGGTACCTCCCGATATTCGGTATTTTGATGATTTTTGCGACATTATTCACCGGAATTGTTTCAAATTTGTCATTTAAAGTTCGTAATGGATACTACAGCCTAAGACAGAAAATAATCTATGTAGGTCCACGTCTTCGTATAGCCCCCATATACCATACCCCCCGATATTCGGTATTTTGATGATTTTAGCGACATTATTTAACGGAATCGTTCTAAATTTGGTAAATGAAGTTCGTAATAGATACTGCAGCATAAAACAGAAAATGGGTCATGTAGGTCCACGTCTTCGTATAGCCCCCATATATCATACCCCCCGATATTCGGTATTGTAATGATTTTAGCGACATTATTTACCGGTATCGTTTCAAAGTTGGCATTTGAAGTTTGTAATAGATGTTGCAGCATTAAACAGAAAATGGGCCATGTAGGTCCACATCTTCGTATAGCCCCCATATACCGTACCCCCCGATATTGATGATGATGATGATTTTATCGACATTATTTACAGGGATTGTTTCAAATTTCGCATGTGAAGTTCTTAATGGATACTTCAGCCCATGGCAGAAAACTGTCTGTGCAGGTCCGCGTCTTCGTATAGCCCCCATAAAACGGTACCCCCTATATTCGGTATTTTGATGATTTTAGCGACATTATTTAGCGCAATCGTTCCAAATTTGGTATTTGAAGTTCGTAATAGACACTGCAGCATAAAGCAGAAAATGGGCCATATAGGTCCAAGTCTTCATATAGCCTCCATAGACCGTACCCCCCGATATTCGGTATGTTGATGATTTTAGCGACATTATAAGCAGATTTTTCTTCAAGTTTCGCATTTAAATATTGTAATAACTTATGACAAAAGTTGCCTATGCAGGTCCACGTCGTCGTATAGGCATTCGGTCCTTTTAAGATTTTAACAGAATTTTTAACGAATTTTATTTTTATACCCTCCACCATACTATGGAGGGTATATTAATTTTGTCATTCCGTTTGTAACTCCTCGAAATACTCATGTCAGACCCAACAATTCGGTATTTTGATGATTTTAGCGACATTATTTAACGGAATCGTTCCAAAGTATCGTAATAGATACTGCAGCATAAAACAGAAGGTCCATGTAGGTCCACGTCTTCGTATAGCCCCCATATACCACACCCCCTGATATTCGATATTTTGATGATTTTAGCAACATATTTTACCGGAATCGTTTCAAAGTTGGCATTTGAAGTTCGTAATAGATGCTGCAGCATTAAACAGAAAATGGGTCATGTAGGTCCACATCTTCGTATAACCCCCATATACCCTATCCCCCAATATTCGGTATTTTGATGATTTTAGCGACATTATTTACCGGGATTGTTTCAAATTTCGCATGTGAAGTTCTTAATGGATACTTCAGCGCATGCCAGAAAATTGTCAGTGCAGGTCCACGTCTTCGTATAGCCCCCATATAACGGTACCCCCTATATTCGGTGTTTTGATAATTTTAGCTACATTATAGACAGATTTTTCTTCAAGTTTCGCATTCAAATATTGTAATAACTTATGACAGGCCCACGTCGTCGTATAGGCATTCGGTATTCTTAAGATATTAACAGAATTTTTAACGGATTTTATTTTTTGGAAATTGCCAAATTTGTACCAAATGGTGGAGGTTATTAAAAGTTCGGCCCGGCCGAACTTACAGCTTTTTTACTTGTTAAAATGTGTTTCCGCAAACTTGCTTTGATTGAAATTTAAAGTTTTATGTTATGCTATCAAATATTCTATTAATGTACTGCGTACCTGATGAAAACTCGACCTTTTTTCCCAAGTTTTTTTTTATGATTTTTATACCCTACACCATAGTATGGAGGGTATATTAAGTTTGATATTCCGTTTGTAACACATCGAAATATACATAGACTCCACAAAGTATACATATTTCAATTTCTCCAGATCCACGTTTTATAACCACCTTGGTACCTCCCTATATTCGAGGATTTTGACGATTTTATCTACATTGTAAACAGATTTTTTTCAAGTTTCGCATTTGAATATTGTGATATAAGTTGCCTTGTGACAAAAGTTGCCTATGCAGGTCCACGTCGCCATATAGACTCTAATATACGGCTACATGATTTTAACAGAATTTTAAAATCCTTTTATTTTTTTTTTAAATTGTTAAATTCGTACCAAATGGTGGAGGGTATTCAAAGTTCGGCCTGGCCGAACTTACAGCTTTTTTACTTGTTACTTGTTAAAATGTGTTTCCGCAAACTTGCTTTGCTTGAAATTTAAAGTTTAATGTTATGCTATCAAATATTCTATTAATGTACTGCGTACCTGATGAAAACTCGATCTTTTCTCCCAAGTTTTGTTTTATGATTTTTATACCCTACACCATAGTATGGAGGGTATATTAAGTTTGATATTCCGTTTGTAACACATCGAAATATACATAGACTCCACAAAGTATACATATTCTTGATCAGCATAAAATTCTATGTCGACTCTAGCTTCCGAACGAAATGAAGTAGGTTGATAAAATTTTACTCAAATGTAAATTATGTTGCAGGACTTTTGGTATTTAAATGGGCCATGTAGGTCACGTTTTGATATAGCCCCCATATAATGATACCTCCCTATTTTCGGTATTTTGATGATTTTAGCGACATTATTCACCGGAATTTTTTTAAGTTTAACATAAAAAATTCGTAATGGATACAACAGCCTACGACAGAAAATTGTCTATACATCTCCACGCCTTCGTCTTACCCCCATATAAAAGAACCAACTGAAATTTGGTACTTGAAGTTCGTAATCGACACTGCAGCCTAAGACAGAAAATTGTCTTTACTGGTCCACGTCTTTGTATAGCCTCCATATAACGGTATTTTGATGATTTTAGCGACTTTTTTCACCAGAATTGTTTCAAATTTGTTATTAGAAGTTCCCAATGAATACTACAGTTTACGTCAGAAATTTTCTCTGCAGGTCCTCGTCTTCGTAAAGCCCCCACATAACGGTACCTCCCTATTTTCGTTATCTTACTGATATTAGCGACATTATTCACCGGAATTATTTCAAATTTGTTATTAGAAGTTCGCAATGAATACCACATCCTAAACCAGAAAATTGTCTGTGCAGGTCCACGTCTTCGTATAGTGCATATATAATGGTAACTCCCGATATTTGGTATTTTGACGAGTTTAGCGACATTATTCCCCGGAATTGTTTCCAATGCGGTATTTGAAGTTCGTAACGGATACTACAGCCTACGACAAAAATCGTCTATGCAGGTCCATGTCCAAATAACGGTACCTCCCGGTATTCGTTATTTTGATTTTAGTAACATTATTCACAGGAATTGTTTCAAATTTGGTATTTACAACCCTTTATGAATAATACAGCCTATGACAGAAACTGCATGTGCATGTCCACGTTTTTGTATAGCCCCCACATGATGGTACATCCCTTTATTCGGTATTATGATGATTTTAGCTACATTAATCACAGAATTTCATTCACCGGAAATGTTTCAAATTTGGTATTTGAAGTTCGCAATGAATACTATCAAATATTCTATTAATGTACTGCGTACCTGATTAAAACTCGATCTTTTCTTCCAAGTTTTGTTTTAGGATTTTTATACCTTACACCATAGTATGGTGGTATGGTATATTAAGTTTGGCATTCCGCTTGTAACACCTCGAAATATACATTTTAGATCAGCATAAACTTCTATGTCGAGTTAGCGATGTCCGTCCGACAGTGGAATTAACTCTAGCTTCCGAACGAAATAAAGTAGGTTGACAATATTTTAGCCAAATGTAAAATATATTGCACGACTTTTGGTATTTAAAATGGGCCCTCACCATTTTCGGTATTTTGATGATTTTAGCGGCATTATTCAGCGGAATTGTTTCAAGTTTAGTATTTAAAATTCGTAATGAATACTACAGAATATGCCAGAAAATTGTCTGTGCAGCTCCACGTCTTCGTATAGTTCCCATCTAACGGTACCTCCTGATATTCGGTATTTTGATGATTTTAGCGATATTATTCACCGGAATTGTTTCAAATTTGGTATTTGAAGTTCGCAATGAATACTACAGCCTACGACAGAAAATTGTCTATGCAGGTCCGTCTGTCTGTTGTAATCACGATATCTTTCGAACGAATTGAGATAGAAGGCTAAAATTTTGCATACATGCATAGTTTACCAGTAGGCAGATTAAGGTTGTAAATGGGTCATGTCGGTTCACGTTTTCGTATAGCCCCCATGTAACGGTACCTCCCGATATTTGGTATTTTGATGATTTTAGTGATATTATTCCCCGGAATTGTTTCAAATTTCGTATTTGAAGTTCGTAATGGGTACAGGTGCACGTCTTTGTATAGTCCCCATATAACGGTTTTCATTTAGGTGGTAGTTTTAGGATTTTTTTTTAATTTTATCAATTTCCTTCGAAATGGAGGAGGGTATTAAAAGTTTGGTCCGGCCGAACTTAGATTCTTTTTTGCTTGTTAACATTATAAAAGAATTTTTGATGGATTTAATTTTTTGAAAATTGCCAAATTCGTTCCAATGGTGGGGGGTTTTCACGGCACGGCCGAACATATAGTTTGTTTACTTGTTTGTTTTTAGAAATAATGGAGTTTTTGCTGGTCTGGGGATGGATTCTTTTTCTACAATAGTGAACATTTAATCAACTATTTAAATTATATGTAATTTTGAACGTATTAAATAACGTTTTTGTCGGGTCCTCTTCTATCTCGTCAACAACAATAAAATCCACAATTATGGGATTAATCCCATCTATTTTGCAAAACCAAAATGCCATCGGGCTGCTGTACAAGAATGCAAACACTGGTTGAGTTAGGAATCTCCGATATTCAGATCAGTGGAAAAAATCGAGAAATCGTAAGAAAATATGTACATTGAGCTAAACAGAGGCATAAATATAGAAAGCATACATGTAAGTGCCAATATAATTATTAAAAATAAAATTAGCTTTATTATATCTAAACTAGATACATTTGAAACTCAAAAATACTGAGACAACTCTGTATACCAAATTTTGATCATATAGAAAGCATACATGTAAATGCCAATATAATTATTAAAAATAAAATTAGTTTTATTATATCTAAACTAGATACATTTGAAACTCAAAAATACTGAGACAACTCTGTATACCAAATTTTGATCGATTTTTCTCAAGTCGGAAAGATTGGGAGATTGATATGCTTCGAAGATTTACCCATTTTTTAAGTAGATTTTGGCGGATAGTAACATGTTTATTTTTTCTTTGTACTTTTTGAGTCCATTTTGAAACAGATTTTCGGAATTTCAGCAAACGTTTTGTGCAATATAAATAAATATATGTACACAAATTTAGAGCAATACCTCTTCGTGGTCGCTTCATATTATTGAAAAAGGATGTAATTTTCTCCCGTTTAATACGAATTTTCAAGATGTGTTTCCGCAAACTTGCTTTGATTGAAATTGAAAGTTTTATGTTATGCTACCAAATATTCTATTAATGTACTGCGTACCTGATTAAAACTCAATCTTTTCTTGCAAGTTTTGTTTTAGGATTTTTATACCTTACACCATAGTACGGAGGTAACACCTCGAAATATACATTTTAGACCCAACAAAGTATACATATTCTTGATCAGCATATACTTCTATGGCGAGTTAGCGATGTCCGTCCGACAGTGGAATTTACTCTAGCTTCCGAACGAAATAAAGTAGGTTGATAATATTTTACCCAAATATAAAATGTAAATCTTCTATAGCCCCCATATAACGGCACAACCCCATATTCGGTATTTCTATGATTTTAGCGACATTATTCACCGGAATTGTTTCAAATTTGGTATATGAAGTTCGTAATAGATACTACACCCTTTGACAGAAAATTGTCTGTGCAGGTCAACGTCTTCATGTAGCCCCCATATAACGGCACCACACAATGTTCGGTATTTTGGTTATGTTAGCGACATTATTCACCGGAATTGTTTAAAATTTGGTATTTGAAATTCGCAAAGCATACTACTGCCTACGACAGAAAATTGTCTGTGCAGGTCAACGTCTTCATGTAGCCCCCATATAACGGCACCACACGATGTTCGGTATTTTGGTTATGTTAGCGACATTATTCACCGGAATTGTTTCAAATTTCGTGTTTGAAGTTCCCAATGAATACTACAGCTTACGTCAGAAAATTTTCTCTGCAGGTCCTCGTCTTCGCAAAGCCCCTACATACCGGTACCCTCCTATTTCCGGTATCTTGATAATTTTAGCGACATTATTCACTGTAATTGTTTCAAATTTGATATTTTAAGCTCGTAATGCCTACGACAGAAAATTATCTCTGCAGGACCACGCCTTCGTCTAGCCCCCACACGACAGCAACTCCTGATATTTGGTACTTGAAGTTCGTAATGGATGCTGCAGCCTAAGACAGAAATTTGTCTTTACAGATCCACATCTTCGTACAGACCCTATATAATGGTACCTCCCTATTTTCGTTATCTTATCTGCCTGTACATGTCCACGTTTTTGTATAGCCCCCACATGATGGTACATCCCTTTATTCGGTATTATGATGATTTTAGCTACATTAATCACAGAATTTCATTCACCGGAACTGTTTCAAATTTGGCATTTGAAGTTCGCAATGAATACTATCAAATATTCTATTAATGTACTGCGTACCTGATTAAAACTCGACCTTTTCTTCCAAGTTTTGTTTTAGGATTTTTATAACTTACACCATAGTATGGTGGTATGGTATATTAAGTTTGGCATTCCGCTTGTAACACCTCGAAATATACATTTTAGATCAGCATAAACTTCTATGTCGAGTTAGCGATGTCCGTCCGACAGTGGAATTAACTCTAGCTTCCGAACGAAATAAAGTAGGTTGATAATATTTTACCCAAATGTAAATTATATTGCAGGACTTTTGGTATTTAAAATGGGTATTTTGATGATTTTAGCGGCATTATTCAGCGGAATTGTTTCAAGTTTAGTATTTAAAATTCGTAATGGATACTACAGAATATGCCAGAAAATTGTCTGTGCAGTTCCACGTCTTCGTATAGTTCCACGTCTTCGTATAGTTCCCATCTAACGGTACCTCCCGATATTCGGTATTTTGATGATTTTAGCGATATTATTCACCGGAATTGTTTCAAATTTGGTATTTGAAGTTCGCAATGAATACTACAGCCTACGACAGAAAATTGTCTATGCAGGTCCGTCTGTCTGTTGTAATCACGATATCTTTCGAATGGATTGAGATAGAAGGCTAAAATTTTGTATAAATTTAAATTTTGCATGCATAGTTTACCAGTAGGCAGGTTAAGGTTGTAATTGGGTCATGTCGGTTCAGGTTTTCGTATAGCCCCCATGTAACGGTACCTCCCGATATTTGGTATTTTGATGATTTTAGCGATATTATTCCCCGGAATTGTTTCAAATTTCGTATTTGAAGTTCGTAATGGGCACTACAGCCTATGACAAAAAAAAATCGTGTACAGGTGCACGTCTTTGTATAATCCCCATATAACGGTTTTCATTTTTTTAATTTTATCAATTTCCTTCGAAATGGAGGAGGGTATTAAAAGTTTGGTCCGGCCGAACTTAGATTCTTTTTTGCTTGTTAACATTATAAAAGAATTTTTGATGGATTTAATTTTTTGAAAATTGCCAAATTCGTTCCAATAGTGGGGGGTATTCACGGCACGGCCGAAAATATAGTTTGTTTACTTGTTTGTTTTTAGAAATAATGGAGTTTTTGCTGGTCTGGGGATGGATTCTTTTTCTACAATAGTGAACATTTAATCAACTATTTAAATTATATGTAATTTTGAACGTATTAAATAACGTTTTTGTCGGGTCCTCTTCTATCTCGTCAACAACAATAAAATCCACAATTATGGGATCAATCCCATCTATTTTGCAAAACCAAAATGCCATCGGGCTCCTGTACAAGAATGCAAACACTGGTTGAGTTAGGAATCTCCGATATTCAGATCAGTGGAAAAAATCGAGAAATCGTAAGAAAATATGTACATTGAGCTAAACAGAGGCATAAATATAGAAAGCATACATGTAAGTGCCAATATAATTATTAAAAATAAAATTAGCTTTATTATATCTAAACTAGATACATTTGAAACTCAAAAATACTGAGACAACTCTGTATACCAAATTTTGATCATATAGAAAGCATACATGTAAGTGCCAATATAATTATTAAAAATAAAATTAGTTTTATTATATCTAAACTAGATACATTTGAAACTCAAAAATACTGAGACAACTCTGTATACCAAATTTTGATCGATTTTTCTCAAGTCGGAAAGATTGGGAGATTGATATGCTTCGAAGATTTACCAATTTTTTAAGTAGATTTTGGCGGATAGTAACATGTTTATTTTTTCTTTGTACTTTTTGAGTCCTTTTTGAAACAGATTTTCGGAATTTCAGCAAACGTTTTGTGCAATATAAATAAATATATGTACACAAATTTAGAGCAATACCTCTTCGTGGTCGCTTCATATTATTGAAAAAGGATGTAATTTTACGAATTTTCAAGATGTGTTTCCGCAAACTTGCTTTGATTGAAATTGAAAGTTTTATGTTATGCTACCAAATATTCTATTAATGTACTGCGTACCTGATTAAAACTCAATCTTTTCTTGCAAGTTTTGTTTTAGGATTTTTATACCTTACACCATAGTACGGAGGTAACACCTCGAAATATACATTTTAGACCCAACAAAGTATACATATTCTTGATCAGCATATACTTCTATGGCGAGTTAGCGATGTCCGTCCGACAGTGGAATTTACTCTAGCTTCCGAACGAAATAAAGTAGGTTGATAATATTTTACCCAAATATAAAATGTAAATCTTCTATAGCCCCCATATAACGGCACAACCCCATATTCGGTATTTCTATGATTTTAGCGACATTATTCACCGGAATTGTTTCAAATTTGGTATATGAAGTTCGTAATAGATACTACACCCTTTGACAGAAAATTGTCTGTGCAGGTCAACGTCTTCATGTAGCCCCCATATAACGGCACCACACGATGTTCGGTATTTTGGTTATGTTAGCGACATTATTCACCGGAATTGTTTAAAATTTGGTATTTGAAATTCGCAAAGCATACTACTGCCTACGACAGAAAATTGTCTATGCAGGTCCACGCCTTCGTATAGTCCCCATATCATGGTACCACCCGATATTCGGTGTTTTGATGATTTTAGCGACATTATTAACCGGAATTGTTTCAAATTTCGTGTTTGAAGTTCCCAATGAATACTACAGCTTACGTCAGAAAATTTTCTCTGCAGGTCCTCGTCTTCGCAAAGCCCCCACATAACGGTACCCTCCTATTTCCGGTATCTTGATAATTTTAGCGACATTATTCACTGTAATTGTTTCAAATTTGATATTTTAAGCTCGTAATGCCTACGACAGAAAATTATCTCTGCAGAACCACGCCTTCGTCTAGCCCCCACCCGACAGCAACTCCTGATATTTGGTACTTGAAGTTCGTAATGGATACTGCAGCCTAAGACAGAAATTTGTCTTTACAGATCCACGTCTTCGTACAGACCCTATATAATGGTACCCCCCGATATGCGGTATTTTGATGATTTTAGCGACATTATTTAACGGAATCGTTCCAAATTTGGTATTTGAAGTTCGTAATAGATACTGCAGCATAAAATAGAAAAAGGGCCATGTAGGTCCACGTCTTCGTATAGCCCCCATATACCATACCCCCCGATATTCGGTATTTTGCTGATTGTAGCGACATTTTTTACAGGAATCGTTTCAAAGTTGGCATTTGAAGTTCGTAATATATGCTGCAGCATTAAACAGAATTTCAAATTTCGAATGTGAAGTTCGTAATGGATACTTCAGCCCATGCCAGAAAATTGTCTGTGCAGGTCCACGTCTTCGTATAGCCCCCATATAACGGTACCCGGTATATGGGGGTATTTTAATGATTTTAGCTACATTATAAACAGATTTTTCTTCAAGTTTCGCATTTAAATATTGTAATAACTTATGACAAAAGTTGCCTATGCAGGCCCACGTCGTCGTATAAGCATTCTGCATTCTTAAGATATTAACAGAATTTTTAACGGATTTTATTTTTTGGAAATTGCCAAATTTGTACCAAATGGTGGAGGGTATTAACAGTTCGGCCCGGCCCAGCCCGGAACTTACAGCTTTTTTACTTGTTAAAATGTGATTCCGCAAACTTGCTTTGATTGAAATTTAAAGTTTAATGTTATGCTATCAAATATTATATTAATGTACTGCGTACCTGATGAAAACTCGATCTTTTCTCCCAAGTTTTGTTTTATGATTTTTATACCCTACACCATAGTATGGAGGGTATATTAAGTTTGATATTCCGTTTGTAACACATCGAAATATACATAGACTCCACAAAGTATACATATTCTTGATCAGCATAAAAGTCTATGTCGACTCTAGCTTCCAAACGAAATGAAGTAGGTTGATAAAATTTTACTCAAATGTAAATTATGTTGCTGGACTTTTGGTATTTAAATGGGCCATGTAGGTCACGTTTTGATATAGCCCCCATATAATGATACCTCCCTATTTTCGGTATTTTGATGATTTTAGCGACATTATTCACCGGAATTTTTTCAAGTTTAACATAAAAAATTCGTAATGGATACAACAGCCTACGACAAAAAATTGTCTATGCATCTCCACGCCTTCGTCTTACCCCCATATAAAAGAACCAACTGAAATTTGGTACTTGAAGTTCGTAATCGACACTGCAGCCTAAGACAGAAAATTGTCTTTACTGGTCCACGTCTTTGTATAGCCTCCATATAACGGTACCTCCCTATTTTCGTTATCTTACTGATATTAGCGACATTATTCACCGGAATTATTTCAAATTTGTTATTAGAAGTTCGCAATGAATACCACATCCTAAACCAGAAAATTGTCTGTGCAGGTCACGTCTTCGTATAGCCCATATATAACGGTAACTCCAGATATTTGGTATATTGACGATTTTAGCGACATTATTCCCCGGAATTGCTTCCAATGCGGTATTTGAAGTTCGTAATGGATACTACAGCCTACGACAAAAATCGTCTATGCTGGTCCATGTCCAAATAACGGTACCTCCCGGTATTCGTTATTTTGATTTTAGTGACATTATTCACAGGAATTGTTTCAAATTTGGTATTTACAACCCTTTATGAATAATACAGCCTATGACAGAAACTGCCTGTGCATGTCCACGTTTTTGTATAGCCCCCACATGATGGTACATCCCTTTATTCGGTATTATGATGATTTTAGCTACATTAATCACAGAATTTCATTCACCGGAAATGTTTCAAATTTGGTATTTGAAGTTCGCAATGAATACTATCAAATATTCTATTAATGTACTGCGTACCTGATTAAAACTCGATCTTTTCTTCCAAGTTTTGTTTTAGGATTTTTATACCTTACACCATAGTATGGTGGTATGGTATATTAAGTTTGGCATTCCGCTTGTAACACCTCGAAATATAAGTTAACGTTAACTTCTTTATTTCTGTTTCTGTTGCGCGTGCAAGTTCGATGGCACTTAAATATGCTTGCAAAATGCTTACAATGCATTCATGTCATTCATTCGTATAAACAACAGATAAATGCTTACATTTTAAGAAACCTAACTCTAAGAAATAATAAAATCAAAAGTGCTAACGTTGCACTAAATACATTGTCCAACAAAACTTAATTTTAAGAATAAAGGAAAAATAAAGTCAGTCCCATTTTGTCACTCGAAAAAGAACGTTATGTTTAATTGGCGCCCAACGAAAAATTAAAAGCACCCAAACGGCTGCAAAGTTAATAAAGGCACCTCATGAAGCTGCAAACTGTCAACTAAAAATTAAAGCACCCAAACGGCTGCAAATTAATAAAGGCACCTCATAAGCTGCAAACTGCTAACTAAAAACATCAAAACCTGTGGAAGAAGGCATCTCATAAAGCTGCGTACTGGTAACTAAAAACATCAATAACCTGTTGAAGAAGACACCCTATAAAGGCTGTAAATTAACACTAAATCCCCAAAAGCTGTGGGAAAAACTTGTGGAGTACGAGAGAGTCAACGACATCCAGCCGGCTCAAAAGATTGAAGACACCCCCTTAGTAGCGGAAGCAAAAAGGAATACGGAGAATCAACAGGAGACGGCATGCTCTACAAAGTTTTATTGTAAGTTTAGAAAGAAAAGTGATAGTGTTTAAGTGAAGAAAAAAAAAAACTAAAAACATTGATAAAAACAATTTCCCTATTATTAATTTTGAAAAGTTAAAACAAAACAGACGGCATGCTCTATAAAGTTGTATTGTAAATTTAGAGATAAAAAGTGATAGCGTTTAAGAAAAAAAAAACCCAAAAACTAAAAACATTGATAAAACAATTTTCCTATTATTAATTCTGAAAAGTTAAAACAAAACAAAATTGTAAAAATATAATTTGTGTTCTAAAAGGTTAACAACTAAATAGTGATCGTTTAAAATGTCCAACCCAAATAACCTTATCCGACCACCCATCCTTAACGTCAATAACTCCGACGGACAAAATAATAACGGACAGAATAATAATAACAATAATAGCGCAATAAATTCAGCAAACATGGAACAAACCATTGCCAGAATCTGTGCACAGCAATGCCAAATTGCCATAGCCCAATTTTTAAGACCTAGTTCAGACATAGCAGGCGAAGACGAAACTATCGACGTCAGATATAGAGAGAACTTGACAGATTTAGATAAAGTACCCGACGTAGTGAGAAGCTTGAGAGAATTTTCAGGAAAAGCATCGGAATTCAGCTCTTGGAAAAAGAGTGTCGAAAGGATCCTTAAGTTATACGAATCTACAAAAGGTACCCCAAAATACTTTGCCATCCTTAACACCATAAGGAATAAAATCATCGGTAATGCCGATGCGGCCTTAGAGTCTTACAATACACCCCTTAATTGGAGTAGTATTTCAAAGTGTCTAACGCTTCACTACGCAGATAAGCGTGATCTTACGACACTAGAATATCAAATGACAACCTTAATACAAGGTAACAACAGTATCCAAGATTTTTATCAAGAAGTGTATTCACACCTTACGCTTATTATGAACAAATTGTCATGTCTCGATGTAGGTAAAGAAGCTCTAGATATCCTAGCCCAAACTTATAGGGATAAAGCTTTAGACATTTTCATAAGAGGACTAAAAGGACAAATGTCAATTCATCTTGGCATGAAAGAACCGACGGATCTCCCACAAGCACTACAATTATGTCTCAAAATGGAAAATCAATTCGCTAGAGCACAATTTGCTAACTCACACAATCCAACAGTTAAAAATAATAGACTAAATTTTCAGAAACCACCCCATCCAAAAACTCATTTTCAAAATACGAATCAGATGCCATTTTACCCACAATTGGCATATTTGCCACAACACTCTGGTGTTCGACAAAATAATTCTAATCCTCCTATTTATCCTCGTAATAATTATAATCAACATAATTACCCCCAAAATCAAAATTTGCAACCACCAAGACCAACAGCACCAAAACATCAGCCCAAGCCTGAGCCGATGGAAATAGATGCTTCCATGCAATCCCGAGCTGTTAACTACATGAATAGGCCAGCACAAAATAATAGATTTTATGGAAAGAGACCATCAGAACATTCTGACCAATTTAGGAGACCTGATAAGGCACAAAGAAATTTTCATGTAGACACAGATGAATTAGGTCCCACCGCTGAAGAATACGAAACAATGTTAGAGCAGTATGAAAATCAAGAACAATTATCTGATCTCAATGATTACATAAAAAATCAATATGATGTTCTTGACAACGATGACAAAGAAGATACACAAGAATTCGTAGATATTCATTTTTTAGATTAACGAATTCGTCCTTACCTTATTTTGAATGTAGGACGAATTCAGGGCAAATTCTTAAAATCTTGATTGATACGGGTTCAAATAAAAACTATATCCAACCTGGACTTATAAAAAATCCTTTAGAAAATAAAACCCCGTTTTTTGCAAACTCAGTAGGAGGAAAAACAGCAATAACACAACACACTTTTATTAATCTTTTTGACAAAAATTGTTGCCCTCTACAATTCTTCCTTTTACCAACCCTTAAATCTTTTGACGGAATTTTAGGAAACGATAGCTTAAAAAAATTATCTACTGTCATTTATACGTCAAAAGACTACATGCTTATAGACAATAGAATAAAAGTGAAAATAAAGCAGAAATTATCTAGATCTGTGAACACTATCGACCTTAGGACAGACCATTTAACCCCACAAGAGAAACAAAAATTAGATCTAGTGATCCAAAGGCATAAATCACTCTTTGGGGAACCAAATCAAAAACTTACTTACACTACGACAGTAGTCGCCGATATTCAGACTACCAATGTCGAACCAGTTTATTCAAAATTTTATCCCTACCCTATGCATTTGAAAGGAGAAGTAGAAAAACAAATAAAGGAACTCCTCGATCAAGGTATAATTAGACCTTCACGGTCACCATATAATTCACCCATCTGGATCGTGCCAAAAAAATCGGATGCATCAGGCAAAGTGAAATACAGAATGGTGATAGACTATAGAAAATTAAATAAGGAGACAATTCGAGATAGATATCCCATCCCAGAAATAAATGAAATCCTACCACAAATAGGAAAAAATAAACTGTTTAGTGTATTAGATTTAAAAAGTGGATTTCACCAAATATTACTTAGGGAAAGTGATAGAGAAAAAACTGCCTTTTCTATTAATAATGCAAAATACGAATTCACTCGACTTCCATTTGGTTTGAAAAATGCTCCGTCCATATTCCAACGAGCCTTGGACGACATTCTTAGGGAGCACATTGGCAAAATATGTTTCATCTATATGGATGATATAATAATATTCGCAGAGGATGAAGATTCACATCTCAAGAATATTTCAACCATATTCGAGACATTAGAGAAAGCCAATATAAAGGTACAACTCGACAAATGTGAATTTTTGAAAAAAGAAGTTGAATTCCTAGGTTTCATAATATCCGATTCCGGTATAAAAACAAACCCAAAAAGGGTTGAAGCAATAGAAAAATTTCCACTTCCGTTAACACTAAAAGACTTAAGATCATTTTTAGGACTTTGTAATTTCTACAGACGCTTTATTAGAGATTATGCCAAAATTTCTAAACCTCTGACAATATATTTAAGGGGGGAGGCAGGACGTGCGTCCAAATACGTTTCCAATAAAATGGCTATAGATCTCGATCAAGAAGCAGTAGAAGCTTTTAATAAATTAAAGAGAATATTGTCATCGGAAGACGTAATATTGGCATATCCCGATTTTAATAAAGAATTTGAACTTACTACTGACGCTTCGCACTATGCAATGGGCGCAGTGCTTTCACAAGATAATAAACCAATTGTATTTTTGTCTAAAACTTTCAAAAAGGAAGAGGAACATTATGCAACAAACGAAAAGGAGATGCTTGCAATTACTTGGGCTCTCAAATCCCTCAGAAACTACCTTTACGGTTCTGCCAAACTTAAAATTTATACCGATCACCTTCCACTGACATACGCATTGAATAATAAAACAGCTAATTTCAAGCTAAGAAGATGGAAAGCCTTCCTTGAGGAATTCAATTACGAATTACTATACAAACCCGGTAGTACAAATGTAGTTGCCGATACACTATCAAGACCTCCTAAAGAACCAGAAGAGATAAATGCTCTGACTTCGACCCAACACAGTCATGAAAGCTCATCTCATAATTTAATACAATACACTGACGCTCCGATAAACGCATTTAAGAATCAAATTCTCATCTCTTCAGAAGATGATGAACCATCTTATAAATTTGAAATTGTCTTTCCAACTTATCACAGACATACTATAAATGAACGAAATATTACACCAGAATTTCTCAGAGACATTTTGAAGAAATATTTAAACCCATCGGTAACAAACTGCTTAAAGACTAATGACGAAATCTTGGGAGTATTGCAAGAAGTGTTCCGTGATAATTTCACACAATACAAAGTCAAATATTCAAGACAAATGGTAACCGACTTGAAAAATGATGAAGACCAAGAAAACAAGATTATTGCTGAACATAATAGAGCACACCGAAATAGCGTAGAAAATAAAGCACAGTTATTGACAAAGTACTACTTTCCCAGAATGCAAGCTAAAATTAAGAAAATAGTCGATCAATGTAAAGTTTGCAAAGAAAACAAATACGATAGACATCCTAATAAGATAGGCCTACAGGAAACACCTATCCCACAAAATCCTGGACAGATTGTTCACATAGACATTTACATAACCGAAAAGACATCCGTATTGACGGCTATAGACAAGTTTTCTAAATACGCTCAAGCAAAAATTCTGAAATCAAGATCAGCAGAAGACATTAAAGAACCACTTAGGGAATTAGTCATATCCTTTGGAATTCCTGAAATAATAGTTATCGACAACGAAAGATCTTTTAATTCCAAAGCAATAGTTTTCATGTTAGAAAATCAGTACAACATCAAATTGTTCAAAATCCCGCCGTACAGTAGTACTGTAAATGGGCAAATTGAGCGGTTCCACTCTACACTGTCAGAGATAATGCGATGTCTAAAAGCACAGAACTTACACAAATCCTTCTCAGAGCTTTTACATAGATCCATTTACGAATATAATAACACAATACACTCAAGCATTCAAAAGAAACCAGTTGAAGCATTTCTTGGAAAAAGGGCAAACATGAGTCAGGATGATATAGAGAAAGAAAGATCCGAAATTGCCCAAAGGCTTAAAGAAAAACAAGCAGAAGATATTAACTACCACAATAAGAAAAGGACTCAACCAAAAACCTATACGCCAGGAGAAATCATATTCGTAAAAGAGAATAGGAGACTTGGGACAAAGTTAAGTAAGGCATACAGACAAGAAATAGTAAAAGAAAACCAAAATACAACTGTTATTACAGAATCAGGAAAAACCGTACACAAAAACAATATCAGAAATTAAGAAATCAAATATTTTCAGATTTTTATTCGCCACGGCGACCGCCTATGTCAAGATTTTGGACTATACAAACTCTCAAATTGTTGCGTTTGATTCCGGTTTGGCAAAAATTCAAGATGGTAACTTCAGGATAATTCATATCATTGACATCGACAAATATCAAGAAACAATAAATTCCCTACAAAACATCCTTTCCCAGAACATAACCAAACACCATTTCCTTCATCCCTTCCTAACCCATGAGCTGACAGAGATTCAAGGATACTTGGACCGTTTGAAGCCAAACGTGAAAAATAAACGATCATTGAATTTTATAGGTTCAGCGTGGAAATGGATTGCTGGAAATCCAGACCACGATGATTTTGAAATAATAACTCAGAAAACTAATGAAGTTCTAGAAAACAATAATAAACAAGTTGTAATTAACAAATTGTCATTGAGAAAAATTAATGAGTTAACACAAATAACTAATGAAATAATAAAAAGTATAAATTACAGTGATGTAAACAGAGATAGATTAAGTTCAAAATTAAAATTTAAAATAGAAATATTAAAACAAGAAATTGTAAATATTCAATACGCTATCCATTGGGCAAAAATAGGAATTGTAAACTCATTCATACTTTCATCTGACGAGATAAATATTATTAAAAATATAATTGGAAAAGATTCAATACCGTTTGTTAATGTAGAAGAAATCTTTGAATTTGCTCAAATAAAAATCGCAACTAATAATCAATCTATCATTTATATTATTAGAATACCAATGACAGACAACAAAGTTTGTAATAGATTATTACTGAAACCTATAAAATTTGAGAAGTTCGTCAATAAATTAAAATTCGAAAATGTAATAATGTGCAAACAAGATTTAAAATTATACGGAATCAAGAGTGAATGCATGAAATACAATAATATAAGTATCTGTAATAGCATAAACTTAGAAGCTATAGAGAATAACACCTGTATTTCTAATTTGTTAAATAGCAAGACATCGAATTGCACGGTAACTGATAACAAAACAGTACCAACAGTTGAAGAAGTTTCTCCAGGGGTAATCCTGTTAAATAATTTCAATGAAACAATCCTAATAAATAATGTTGCACAAAGACTTATTGGATCGTATGTCATCCAATATAGCAACACTACACTAAGTATTTCCGACAAATCATATTCCTTTTTTGAAATAAGCCATATTCAACCATTACCGGCGATTCTGCAACCTAGGGAGTCTGTTCTCAGTATAGAAGAGACGCTCTCTTTAGAGTCAATTAAAGAAATTCAAATTAGTAACACAAAAGCCATAAATTTATTGGGAGGCAAATACGAGTGGGGTCAAACCACAAATTTTGGACTTACCTCCTTCGCGATAATATTGATAATCGTTTTCATTATAAGGTCCAAGATCTGCAAAAGGGGAAAAGAAATTATACTCACCCCGTCTATAGCAGATTCATGTCCGTATGACGCACGTAATCGTGTTCCTATGCCGGAAGTAGTGGAATTGCCGGGAATACGAAGAATTTCTCATATTCCCTATTTTTGACCGATCGAGGACGCTCGGTTTAAAGAGGGGAGGAGTTAACGTTAACTTCTTTATTTCTGTTTCTGTTGCGCGTGCAAGTTCGATGGCACTTAAATATGCTTGCAAAATGCTTACAATGCATTCATGTCATTCATTCGTATAAACAACAGATAAATGCTTACATTTTAAGAAACCTAACTCTAAGAAATAATAAAATCAAAAGTGCTAACGTTGCACTAAATACATTGTCCAACAAAACTTAATTTTAAGAATAAAGGAAAAATAAAGTCAGTCCCATTTTGTCACTCGAAAAAGAACGTTATGTTTAATTTATACATTTTAGATCAGCATAAACTTCTATGTCGAGTTAGCGATGTCCATCCGACAGTGGAATTAACTCTAGCTTCCGAACGAAATAAAGTAGGTTGACAATATTTTAGACAAATGTAAAATATATTGCACGACTTTTGGTATTTAAAACGGGCCCTCACCATTTTCGGTATTTTGATGATTTTAGCGGCATTATTCAGCGGAATTGTTTCAAGTTTAGAATTTAAAATTCGTAATGGATACTACAGAATATGCCAGAAAATTGTCTGTGCAGTTCCACGTCTTCGTATAGTTCCCATCTAACGGTACCTCCTGATATTCGGTATTTTGATGATTTTAGCGATATTATTCACCGGAATTGTTTCAAATTTGGTATTTGAAGTTCACAATGAATACTACAGCCTACGACAGAAAATTGTCTATGCAGGTCCGTCTGTCTGTTGTAATCACGATATCTTTCGAACGAATTGAGATAGAAGGCTAAAATTTTGCATACATGCATAGTTTACCAGTAGGCAGGTTAAGGTTGTAAATGGGTCATGTCGGTTCACGTTTTCGTATAGCCCCCATGTAACGGTACCTCCCGATATTTGGTATTTTGATGATTTTAGCGATATTATTCCCCGGAATTGTTTCAAATTTCGTATTAGAAGTTCGTAATGGGCACTACAGCCTATGACAAAAAAATCGTGTACAGGTGCACGTCTTTGTATAGTCCCCATATAACGGTTTTCATTTAGGTGGTAGTTTTAGGATTTTTTTTTTAATTTTATCAATTTCCTTCGAAATGGAGGAGGGTATTAAAAGTTTGGTCCGGCCGAACTTAGATTCTTTTTTGCTTGTTAACATTATAAAAGAATTTTTGATGGATTTAATTTTTTGAAAATTGCCAAATTCGTTCCAATGGTGGGGGGTTTTCACGGCACGGCCGAACATATAGTTTGTTTACTTGTTTGTTTTTAGAAATAATGGAGTTTTTGCTGGTCTGGGGATGGATTCTTTTTCTACAATAGTGAACATTTAATCAACTATTTAATTTATATGTAAATTTGAACGTATTAAATAACGTTTTTGTCGGGTCCTCTTCTATCTCGTCAACAACAATAAAATCCACAATTATGGGATTAATCCCATCTATTTTGCAAAACCAAAATGCCATCGGGCTGCTGTACAAGAATGCAAACACTGGTTGAGTTAGGAATCTCCGATATTCAGATCAGTGGAAAAAATCGAGAAATCGTAAGAAAATATGTACATTGAGCTAAACAGAGGCATAAATATAGAAAGCATACATGTAAGTGCCAATATAATTATTAAAAATAAAATTAGCTTTATTATATCTAAACTAGATACATTTGAAACTCAAAAATACTGAGACAACTCTGTATACCAAATTTTGATCGATTTTTCTCAAGTCGGAAAGATTGGGAGATTGATATGCTTCGAAGATTTACCCATTTTTTAAGTAGATTTGGGCGGATAGTAACATGTTTAATTTTTCTTTGTACTTTTTGAGTCCTTTTTGAAACAGATTTTCGGAATTTCAGCAAACGTTTTGTGCAATATAAATAAATATATGTACACAAATTTAGAGCAATACCTCTTCGTGGTCGCTTCATATTATTGAAAAAGGATGTAATTTTCTCCCGTTTAATACGAATTTTCAAGATGTGTTTCCGCAAACTTACATTTATACATTTATACATTTTAGATCAGCATAAACTTCTATGTCGAGTTAGCGATGTCCGTCCGACAGTGGAATTAACTCTAGCTTCCGAACGAAATAAAGTAGGTTGACAATATTTTACCCAAATGTAAAATATATTGCACGACTTTTGGTATTTAATATGGGCGCTCACCATTTTCGGTATTTTGATGATTTTAGCGACATTATTCAGCGGAATTGTTTCAAGTTTAGTATTTAAAATTCGTAATGGATACTACAGAATATGCCAGAAAATTGTCTGTGCAGTTCCACGTCTTCGTATAGTTCCCATCTAACGGTACCTCCCGATATTCGGTATTTTGATGATTTTAGCGATATTATTCACCGGAATTGTTTCAAATTCGGTATTTGAAATTCGCAAAGCATACTACTGCCTACGACAGAAAATTGTCTATGCAGGTCCACGCCTTCGTATAGTCCCCATATCATGGTACCACCCGATATTCGGTGTTTTGATGATTTTAGCGACATTATTAACCGGAATTGTTTCAAATTTCGAGTTTGAAGTTCCCAATGAATACTACAGCTTACGTCAGAAAATTTTCTCTGCAGGTCCTCGTCTTCGCAAAGCCCCCACATAACGGTACCCTCCTATTTGCGGTATCTTGATAATTTTAGCGACATTATTCACTGTAATTGTTTCAAATTTGATATTTTAAGCTCGTAATGCCTACGACAGAAAATTATCTCTGCAGGACCACGCCTTCGTCTAGCCCCCAGACGACAGCAACTCCTGATATTTGGTACTTGAAGTTCGTAATAGATACTGCAGCCTAAGACAGAAATTTGTCTTTACAGATCCACGTCTTCGTATAGACCCTATATAATGGTACCCCCCGATATGCGGTATTTTGATGATTTTAGCGACATTATTTAACGGAATCGTTCCAAATTTGGTATTTGAAGTTCGTAATAGATACTGCAGCATAAAATAGAAAAAGGGCCATGTAGGTCCACGTCTTCGTATAGCCCCCATATACCATACCCCCCGATATTCGGTATTTTGCTGATTGTAGCGACATTTTTTACAGGAATCGTTTCAAAGTTGGCATTTGAAGTTCGTAATAGATGCTGCAGCATTAAACAGAATTTCAAATTTCGAATGTGAAGTTCGTAATGGATACTTCAGCCCATGCCAGAAAATTGTCTGTGCAGGTCCACGTCTTCGTATAGCCCCCATATAACGGTACCCCCCATATACGGTATTTTAATGATTTTAGCTACATTATAAACAGATTTTTCTTCAAGTTTCGCATTTAAATATTGTAATAACTTATGACAAAAGTTGCCTATGCAGGCCCACGTCGTCGTATAAGCATTCTGCATTCTTAAGATATTAACAGAATTTTTAACGGATTTTATTTTTTGGAAATTGCCAAATTTGTACCAAATGGTGGAGGGTATTAACAGTTCGGCCCGGCCCAGCCCGGAACTTACAGCTTTTTTACTTGTTAAAATGTGATTCCGCAAACTTGCTTTGATTGAAATTTAAAGTTTAATGTTATGCTATCAAATATTATATTAATGTACTGCGTACCTGATGAAAACTCGATCTTTTCTCCCAAGTTTTGTTTTATGATTTTTATACCCTACACCATAGTATGGAGGGTATATTAAGTTTGATATTCCGTTTGTAACACATCGAAATATACATAGACTCCACAAAGTATACATATTCTTGATCAGCATAAAAGTCTATGTCGACTCTAGCTTCCAAACGAAATGAAGTAGGTTGATAAAATTTTACTCAAATGTAAATTATGTTGCTGGACTTTTGGTATTTAAATGGGCCATGTAGCTCACGTTTTGATATAGCCCCCATATAATGATACCTCCCTATTTTCGGTATTTTGATGATTTTAGCGATATTATTCACCGGAATTGTTTCAAGTTTAACATATGAAATTCGTAATGGATACAACAGCCTACGACAGAAAATTGTCTATGCATCTCCACGCCTTCGTCTTACCCCCATATAAAAGAACCAACTGAAATTTGGTACTTGAAGTTCGTAATCGACACTGCAGCCTAAGACAGAAAATTGTCTTTACTGGTCCACGTCTTTGTATAGCCTCCATATAACGGTACCTCCCTATTTTCGTTATCTTACTGATATTAGCGACATTATTCACCGGAATTATTTCAAATTTGTTATTAGAAGTTCGCAATGAATACCACATCCTAAACCAGAAAATTGTCTGTGCAGGTCCACGTCTTCGTATAGCCCATATATAACGGTAACTCCAGATATTTGGTATATTGACGATTTTAGCGACATTATTCCCCGGAATTGCTTCCAATGCGGTATTTGAAGTTCGTAATGGATACTACAGCCTACGACAAAAATCGTCTATGCTGGTCCATGTCCAAATAACGGTACCTCCCGGTATTCGTTATTTTGATTTTAGTGACATTATTCACAGGAATTGTTTCAAATTTGGTATTTACAACCCTTTATGAATAATACAGCCTATGACAGAAACTGCATGTGCATGTCCACGTTTTTGTATAGCCCCCACATGATGGTACATCCCTTTATTCGGTATTATGATGATTTTAGCTACATTAATCACAGAATTTCATTCACCGGAAATGTTTCAAATTTGGTATTTGAAGTTCGCAATGAATACTATCAAATATTCTATTAATGTACTGCGTACCTGATTAAAACTCGATCTTTTCTTCCAAGTTTTGTTTTAGAATTTTTATACCTTACACCATAGTATGGTGGTATGGTATATTAAGTTTGGCATTCCGCTTGTAACACCTCGAAATATACATTTTAGATCAGCATAAACTTCTCTGTCGAGTTAGCGATGTCCGTCCGACAGTGGAATTAACTCTAGCTTCCGAACGAAATAAAGTAGGTTGACAATATTTTAGCCAAATGTAAAATATATTGCACGACTTTTGGTATTTAAAATGGGCCCTCACCATTTTCGGTATTTTGATGATTTTAGCGGCATTATTCAGCGGAATTGTTTCAAGTTTAGAATTTAAAATTCGTAATGGATACTACAGAATATGCCAGAAAATTGTCTGTGCAGTTCCACGTCTTCGTATAGTTCCCATCTAACGGTACCTCCTGATATTCGGTATTTTGATGATTTTAGCGATATTATTCACCGGAATTGTTTCAAATTTGGTATTTGAAGTTCGCAATGAATACTACAGCCTACGACAGAAAATTGTCTATGCAGGTCCGTCTGTCTGTTGTAATCACGATATCTTTCGAACGAATTGAGATAGAAGGCTAAAATTTTGCATACATGCATAGTTTACCAGTAGGCAGGTTAAGGTTGTAAATGGGTCATGTCGGTTCACGTTTTCGTATAGCCCCCATGTAACGGTACCTCCCGATATTTGGTATTTTGATGATTTTAGCGATATTATTCCCCGGAATTGTTTCAAATTTCGTATTAGAAGTTCGTAATGGGCACTACAGCCTATGACAAAAAAATCGTGTACAGGTGCACGTCTTTGTATAGTCCCCATATAACGGTTTTCATTTAGGTGGTAGTTTTAGGATTTTTTTTTTTAATTTTATCAATTTCCTTCGAAATGGAGGAGGGTATTAAAAGTTTGGTCCGGCCGATCTTAGATTCTTTTTTGCTTGTTAACATTGTAAAAGAATTTTTGATGGATTTAATTTTTTGAAAATTGCCAAATTCGTTCCAATGGTGGGGGGTTTTCACGGCACGGCCGAACATATAGTTTGTTTACTTGTTTGTTTTTAGAAATAATGGAGTTTTTGCTGGTCTGGGGATGGATTCTTTTTCTACAATAGTGAACATTTAATCAACTATTTAATTTATATGTAAATTTGAACGTATTAAATAACGTTTTTGTCGGGTCCTCTTCTATCTCGTCAACAACAATAAAATCCACAATTATGGGATTAATCCCATCTATTTTGCAAAACCAAAATGCCATCGGGCTGCTGTACAAGAATGCAAACACTGGTTGAGTTAGGAATCTCCGATATTCAGATCAGTGGAAAAAATCGAGAAATCGTAAGAAAATATGTACATTGAGCTAAACAGAGGCATAAATATAGAAAGCATACATGTAAGTGCCAATATAATTATTAAAAATAAAATTAGCTTTATTATATCTAAACTAGATACATTTGAAACTCAAAAATACTGAGACAACTCTGTATACCAAATTTTGATCGATTTTTCTCAAGTCGGAAAGATTGGGAGATTGATATGCTTCGAAGATTTACCCATTTTTTAAGTAGATTTGGGCGGATAGTAACATGTTTAATTTTTCTTTGTACTTTTTGAGTCCTTTTTGAAACAGATTTTCGGAATTTCAGCAAACGTTTTGTGCAATATAAATAAATATATGTACACAAATTTAGAGCAATACCTCTTCGTGGTCGCTTCATATTATTGAAAAAGGATGTAATTTTCTCCCGTTTAATACGAATTTTCAAGATGTGTTTCCGCAAACTTACATTTATACATTTATACATTTTAGATCAGCATAAACTTCTATGTCGAGTTAGCGATGTCCGTCCGACAGTGGAATTAACTCTAGCTTCCGAACGAAATAAAGTAGGTTGACAATATTTTACCCAAATGTAAAATATATTGCACGACTTTTGGTATTTAATATGGGCGCTCACCATTTTCGGTATTTTGATGATTTTAGCGACATTATTCAGCGGAATTGTTTCAAGTTTAGTATTTAAAATTCGTAATGGATACTACAGAATATGCCAGAAAATTGTCTGTGCAGTTCCACGTCTTCGTATAGTTCCCATCTAACGGTACCTCCGGATATTCGGTATTTTGATGATTTTAGCGATATTATTCACCGGAATTGTTTCAAATTCGGTATTTGAAATTCGCAAAGCATACTACTGCCTACGACAGAAAATTGTCTATGCAGGTCCACGCCTTCGTATAGTCCCCATATCACGGTACCACCCGATATTCGGTGTTTTGATGATTTTAGCGACATTAGTAACCGGAATTGTTTCAAATTTCGAGTTTGAAGTTCCCAATGAATACTACAGCTTACGTCAGAAAATTTTTTCTGCAGGTCCTCGTCTTCGCAAAGCCCCCACATAACGGTACCCTCCTATTTGCGGTATCTTGATAATTTTAGCGACATTATTCACTGTAATTGTTTCAAATTTGATATTTTAAGCTCGTAATGCCTACGACAGAAAATTATCTCTGCAGGACCACGCCTTCGTCTAGCCCCCAGACGACAGCAACTCCTGATATTTGGTACTTGAAGTTCGTAATAGATACTGCAGCCTAAGACAGAAATTTGTCTTTACAGATCCACGTCTTCGTATAGACCCTATATAACGACATTTCCCAATATTCGGTATTTTTATGATTTTTGCTGCATTATTCACCGGAACTGTTTCAAATTTGGTGTTTGAAGTTCCCAATGAATACTACAACTTACGTCAGAAATTTTCTCTGCAGGTCCTCGTCTTCGTAAAGCCCCCACATAACGGTACCTCCCTATTTGCGTTATCTTACTGATATTAGCTACATTATTCACAGGAATTGTTTCAAATTTGGTATTAGAAGTTCGCAATGAATACCACAGCCTACGACAGAAAATTGTATATGCAGGTTCGTCTGTCTTTTGTAATCACGCTATCTTTCGAATGAATTGAGATAGAAGGCTAAAATGTTGCATACATGCGTAGTTCACCAGTAGGCAGGTTAAGGTTGTAAATGGGTCATGTCGGTTCACATTTTCGTATAGCCCCCATGTAACGGTACCTCCCGATATTCGGTATTTTGATGATTTTAGCGATATTCTTCCCCGGAATTGTTTCAAATTTCCTATTTGAAGTTCCTAATGGGTACTACATCCTAAGGCAGAAAATTGACTGTGCAGGTCCACGTCTTCGTAAAGCCCCTATATAACGGTAACTCCCTATATTTGGTATTTTGACGATTTTAGCGACATTATTCCCCGGAATTGTTTCCAATGCGGTATTTGAAGTTCGTAATGGATACTACAGCCTACGACAAAAAGTCGTCCATGCAGGTCCATGTCTATGTATATCCTCCAAATGACGGTACCTCCCGGTATTCGTTATTTTGATTTTAGTGACATTATTCACCGGAATTGTTTCAAATTTGGTATTTAAATTTCGCAATGCATACTACAGCCTTTGACAGAAAATTATCTATGCAGGTCCACGCCTTCGTATAGCCCCCATATAACGGCACCACACGATGTTCGGTATTTTGGTTATGTTAGCGACATTATTCACCGGAATCATTTCAAATTTCGTACTGGAAGTTCCTAATGGCTACTACATCTTAGGACAGAAAACAGTCTGCGCAAGTCCGCGACTTCGTATAGACCCTATATAACGGTACCTCCCGATATTCGTTATTTTGATAGTTTTAGTGACATTATTCACCGGAATTGTTTCAAATGCGGTATTTGAAGTTCGTAATGGATGCTACAGCCTACGACAGAAAATTGTCTATGCAGGTCCATATCTACGTATAGCCTCCATATAACGGTACCTCCCGATATTCGTTATTTTGATGGTTTTAGTGACATTATTCACCGGAATTGTTTCAAATTTGGTATTTAAATTTCGCAATGCTTACTACAGCCTTTGACAGAAAATTGTCTATGCAGGTCCACGTCTTCGTATAGCCCCCATATAACGGAACCCCCGATATTTGGTATTTTGATGATTTTAGCGACATTATTTACCGGAATTATTTCAAATTTTGTATTTGAAGTTCATAATGGATACTACAGCCTATGACGGAAAATTGGATGTGCAGGTCCACGTTTTATAACCCCCATGGTACCTACTTATATTTGGTATTTTGATGATTTTATCTACATTATAAACAGATTTTTTTTTAAGTTTCGCATTTGAATATTGTAATAGCTTGTGACAAAAGTTGCCTATGTAGGTCCACGTCGTCGTATAGACCCTTATTTTCGTTTACATTTGGTATTTTTAAGATTTTAACAGAATTTTTAACTGATTTTATTTTTTTGAAAATTGTTAAATATTTACCATATGGTTGAGGGTATTCAAAGTTCGGCCCGAACTTACAGCTTTTTTACTTGTTTTCGTTATTTTAATTAAAAAAATATATTTCAAACGTCTAAGACAAACGTCTAAGAACTAGCTTGGTAATACCTTGGATGTTATCACGGAGCACTTTCCTGTGACGTTTGGCGCTACCTTTCCCCAAGCCTTTACCACCTTTACAACGACCAGTCATTTTTTCACTTTAGTTTATTTCACTTATCACTTCACTAACGTTCAAAGCACGAATGTTTTTTTGAACCCAGGTCCGCTTGTACAAAATTTGAGGCTCTCTCCAACCATTGAACGCACAAGTAAAGTACAAGTATATGTGTGTGTGTGTGCATCTGCCGTTAGTATTGTATTTTCTCTTTTGTGTGCGTGTACATTTGGAATATCGATAGGTAAGAATTCCCTAACATATCAACCCCAAAAGTTGATGCTAACAACGCAATTTGCTATTAATACTTTCTATTAATACAGTTGTTTAGTTTTGTAGAAACTGTACTTGTTGTATAAATAGTTTTGTATGTTTAATATACTTCTTTAGATTCTTATCTCATTCTTATTTGTCTTTTCCGAAGAATGTAAATTAGTTAAATAAAGAAAACACTTAAAGATGCATGTGCTTTCTATATGCTATGTTTATCGTCGGTAATAAATAATGTAATTAATGGCACGGCCACAAATAGAAGATAAGAAAGGGTCGATCACACAGCAGGTATGTTTCGTTTCTCCCGCAACGTATTGTGTGCGTGGAGTGCATTATGTATTTTGGGACAGCGTGCATTAGTAAATAAGCTCATGTGTATTTTTATGTTAGATGTTAAGGCTAGATTTAGTTTTTCGATTGAATAAAGAATCAGTTCTCGTCAAACACTCAACAACATCGTTTCATTCCCTCTCCCCCTAAACATTGGTGACCCCTAGTATTTTGAACGCGTGCCTGTGTGAAAGTGAAAAAAAAAAAAATTGGTGAAATTTTGGAACTTAATGAAAAATATAATATAATAATAACAAAAAAAAAAAAAAAAAAAATTGTGAAAATTCCAAAATTAATATTTGTAAAAAAAAGTAATAAAAAAAAATATATTTTTTAATATATATACCTTTAAAAAAAATAAAAAAATAAATAGATAGATTATAACAAACCGAACTCGCGCCGTGTAAATCAAAAAAAAAAATAAATAAATAAACAAATAATAATAAAAGTTAAAGATTCAAAAATCGGTAAGTCTTTATTTATATTTTTATTTTAAACTCATTCATTATTTTTATATAAAAAAAAAAATATTTTCATTAACATCGTTCACTTGTAAACAAAAAAATGGATTTTTCTAAAACAAATGAAAAACAATTTGAGTTAGGACAGGCTATGTGTAATATATACAATGATTTACACAAAATTGTAAAAAAGGCCTTATGGGGGGAATTAGTTATAGAACAAGTGAACGCAATGTGTGAGTCCTTCACGGACTATCAAGCCAAGTTTGAGGAAAACGACGGGAAACTCCAATCACCATCCCATGTGTTAAGCAAAAACAGATACTACACGAGTAAATTCGTATCTGACGTAAGGGATGTGATTGAAAAGTTTGCCATTTTGAAAAAGGAAATTGATGGCAAACTAGAAGAGTCAAAAAGAGTTTCTACTCTGACTCTAAACGAATTTCCTGGAGCAAATGCTCCTCCTGCATATTCGGGATATCAAATTCCCTCAACATCAAAAAAATTAGTTGAGAACAAAAATATGATAGGTGAAGAAAATAGGTCGTCGTCAGAGAGACAAACAGGGAAGGATTCGTCTTATTTGATAGGACATTTCCAGTACGCTCTCGACGATCTAGAATACAATATCAACGAGGCAAACGAAAAGAAAATTTCTCGTGAAGAGATACGAGATCGGTTTAACACAGCCGAAAGATTCTATTTCGAATATTCTAAGGAATTCGGGGAAGATGAGCTAACTGGTCTCTTCTTCAATTTAAAAGATAGGTACGTAATGATTCCTAGGACAGAGGCAAAGGCTACGTCTTTTCCATTTAAACTTCCATCCATTGAAATCCCAGTGTTCAATGGAAAGATGGAAGAATGGGAATCATTTCGGGAACTATTCGAGCAGCTTGTACTCGATCAGCCAATAACAAAAACACAAAAAATGTGTATGTTAAAGGCAAAGGTAAGTGGCGAGGCGCGTAGAAAAATTTCTAAATTGCCAGCCACTGAGGAATATTTAGAAACGGCTTGGAATATATTAAAAGAGCACTACTCAAATAAGAGGGCTACGACGTCAATATACTTCAGGTCGATTTTAGATGCCCCAAATGTATACTACAATTCACAAAGTGTGAAAAAATTTGTAGATACTGTAGGGGAAAGCTTACAAGCCTTAGAAGCAACACGAATTGATACAGAAGAAATGTATCAAGGATTCGTGTGCTATTTACTGCAAAGAAAACTGGATGAACAGTTAAGAATCCAGTTTGAGCAGTCTGTAGGAGCGCAGAAAAAGCTTCCGAAAGTTGACGACCTCATGAAATTCCTAAAGCAAATGCAATTTTCATTAGAGGCGAGTCAACAATTTTCAGGGTATAACGGTAAGCAAAACTCCGTTGGCCCATGCTCACGGGGAGGTCAGTCAAGATCGCAATCACAAGATGTGAAAGAATGGCGATCTGATAGAAATACAAAAGGGCAATATATACAAAAGGAAAAATGTCCCCTTGGTTGCTCTATTGGTCATCATTTAAATAGATGTACCAAATTTCGTATCCTTCCCGTGGATAAGAAATGGAACATAGTAGTTGAAAATAACATATGTTCTAAGTGCCTAGCTAGTGGGCACTATAAAAAAATGTGCACTAGTGCGGTAAGTTGTAGAACTTGTCAAGGCGAGCACAACTCTTTGTTACACAAAGAAAAAGGTTGCTCAAAAATTACAGTTATAAACAATAGGCAGAGTGAGAAAGCATGCGTATTGTTATCAACAGCCACTGTTTTAGTTAAGAACAGGGAGAATAAATGGACTAGTTGCAGAGCCTTGCTAGATAGCGGCTCTCAGGTTTGTCTAATGACGAAAATGTTCATGGACAAATTGAAATTGACTGGAACGAAATCTGAAGTAGAAATTGAGGGTTTGTCCAGAAATAAGTCCCTTTGCCAAGAAAAGGTAGAGGTAAAGATGAAGTCAACAACTTCAAAATATAATACGAATATGGAAGTGTTAGTAATACCAACCATATTATCAAATGTGCCAGAGACAAAAGTCATAGCGGAAAAAGTTCCACAAGAAATCGCACTAGCGGACCCCAGGTACAATATTCCAAGTGGAATAGATATGCTGTTGGGGGCTGAAAATTTTTATGACATATTGGTAGATGGGAAAATCAAATCAGGGACTACGTTTATACAGAATACAAAACTGGGATGGATAGTCAGCGGTCCTGCGATTATTGATACATCTACCAATGACAGAAAAGTTGTAGCAGCAGTGCAAACTACGTGCGATGAGTTGTTGCAAAAGTTTTGGGAGATTGAAGAGATCCCTAAAAAAGTAAAGCTCACATTAGATGAAAAAAGATGTGAGGAGTTGTTTGAAGAAGGTATAAAAAGGACACCTGATGGTAAATTCGAAGTTCAATTGCCATTCAAACAAAATGTGGAAACATTAGGCGACTCTAAAATAGTAGCAAGGAGAAGGTTCATGGCATTGGAGAGGAAACTTAATAAAAATAGTGACCTAAAAATGCAATACGATGAGTTTCTTAGTCAGTATTTAAAGTTGGGACACATGAGTCTGGTGAGGAATCTACAAGATGGAGAAGGTGGGTATTATTTACCTCATCATTGCGTCCTCAGACCAGACAGCTCAACAACAAAATTGAGGGTAGTATTTGACGCATCGTGTAAGACGTCCACAGGTTCGTCATTAAACGACATACTACATACTGGGCCTAGGATCCAAGATGAGCTGTTTAGCATTTTGCTCAGATTTAGGAAGCACAAGTATGTGTTTTCTGCCGATATTGAAAAAATGTATCGGCAAATATGGGTGGCAGATGCTGACAGGAAGTTCCAGTTGATTTACTGGAGGTTTAATACAAATAGTGAAATTAAAACGTATGCATTAAACACAGTTACATACGGAACTGCATCTGCTCCATATTTAGCAGTAAAATGTCTGCAAAGAATAGCAGATATACATGAAATGTCGTATCCATTGGAGTCACTGGCGATAAGAAGTGACTTCTACATGGATGATCTAATGACGGGTGGAGATACTCTGCAGCATGTCATACAAATGAGGAGAAATATTGAAAGAATATTGGACGAGTTTGGCATGCCACTAAGAAAGTGGTGTGCAAATAATAGTACAATTTTAGAAGGTGTGGAGAAGGAAAATATAGAAGAGAGCCTTGATATTGAAAAGGAAGAAGTTTCGGTGAAAACACTGGGGGTTGTATGGTATCCACGGAAGGATGTGTTTTCTCTTAGGTACAAAGCAACAGAGGATACAAGAATTTCGAAACGATCAATATTGAGCGAGATCGCGAAGTTATTTGATCCTTTAGGGTTCGTTGGTCCAGTCACAGTGACTGCAAAAATGTTGCTTCAGGATCTATGGAAACAGAAGATAGACTGGGATGACGAAGTTCCCCAGGATATATGTTCCACCTGGACAAGAATACGGCAAGAGCTAGGTAAGCTCAACGACTTAAAAGTAGATCGTTATATCATCTGTAACGATCCAACGCGAGTGGAACTAGTAGGTTTCGCTGACGCCTCAATGAGAGCATATGGAGCGGTGGTATATTTGCGATCGAAGAATGTAACAGGGGATATTACAGTACGGTTAGTGTGTTCCAAGTCAAGGGTAGCACCAACCAAGATAGTCACACTTCCAAGATTAGAGTTGTGTGCAGCAGTGCTGTTAGTTGACCTAATGGAAAAAGTTAGGGAAGGTTTAAAGATGGAAGTTGACGTAGTGCATTATTATACCGATTCTGCAATTGTGCTGAGTTGGATAAAAATGGATCCGGGTAGACTGCAGATATTTGTCTCGAATCGAGTAAATGAAATACAAACCAAGAGTATAATAGAGAACTGGAGACATGTGCCCTCAAGCCAGAATCCGGCAGACTTGTTGTCTAGAGGTGTACTTCCCCAAGAAATAATAAAAAATAAGCATTGGTTTGAAGGACCAGACTTCTTAAGAGAGAATTCACCAATGGTGAGGGAAGCGGAACCTTTGGTTTTTATACCAGAAATTAAAAAGTTAGTAAAAGTGAGCGTCGGGGTAAAACTAACATCTGTATGGGAAAAAATAAATCACCGAAATAAATTTAGATTTTTACAAAATGTTATGGCGTGGGTGTTGAAGTTTGTCAATATAACAAGGAAAGGTCCTTCTAAGTCATTAATGACTTACAGAAAAGAAGCTCTGATAGTATTAGTGCAAGACATCCAAAGAGATAATTTTGCAGAGGAGATCTCAGTTCTGAAAAAAGGTGGGAATGTAACAAAATCTTCACAAATCAGAACGTTGTGCCCATTTGTGGACGAAAAGGGAACTTTAAGAGTAGGTGGGAGACTGAAAAATAGTCATTTATCATTTGAGGCCAAACATCCTATTTTACTACCATACAAAAATAAAATAGTCGAGTTAATGATGGAACAAATACATCAAGAGAAACTACATATCGGAGCTCAAGGATTGCTAGCGATATTCAGGCAGCAATTCTGGCCTCTTCGCGGTAGGCAACTCGCCAAGAAAGTAATTAGCAAGTGTTATAGATGTTTCAGAGCGGAGCCCAGGAATTTGTATCAACAAATGGGTGATCTTCCACAGGATAGGGTAATAAGGACTCGCCCTTTCTTAAATACAGGTGTTGACTTTCTGGGACCGCTTATGATTCATCACAAAATCAGGGGAAAACGAACGGACAAAGCCTACGTGTGCGTTTTTGTATGCTTTGCGACAAAAGCTGTTCATTTGGAAGTTGTAGCAGACTTAACAGCAGCAGCATTTATTGGGGCTTTGAAAAGATTTGTGGCCAGAAGGGGTTGTCCACTGAAAATTTATTCTGATAACGGCACAAATTTTGTCGGAGCTGCCAATAGTTTGCATGAGGTATATGAGTTGTTTCGTAGCAGAGATCTAACAAAAGAACTAGACAGCTATTGCACACAACGAGACATTGAGTGGATTAATATTCCAGCTAGGTCTCCTCATGTAGGAGGATTATGGGAAAGCTGTGTGAAATCTGTAAAACGGCATATGAATAGGGTCGCAAGTGGGATCATGACGTTTGAGGAAATGTGCACACTCATGGCGCAAATAGAGTCCGTTTTGAATTCACGTCCGTTAACGCCATTGTCAGACGATCCAAATGATTTCAGTGTTCTGACGCCAGCTCATTTTCTGATAGGGGAATGCTTTTCTACATTTACTGATACCGAGAAAAATAAAAGTTATGTAGGGCTGCGGGGACATTGGAAAGATGTACAGGCAATAACGAAAGAATTTTGGGAAAGATGGTCTAACGAATATTTGTCCGAACTTCAAAAGAGGTATAAGTGGGCTAAAAAATGTGCTAATATTAAACCAGGCACTCTGGTTTTATTAAAAGAAGACAACCTTCCTCCGCTTTGCTGGAGGCGGGGGAGGGTCATCCGAACTATAATGGGTTCGGATGGATTATGTCGGATGATAGACGTAAGGACAAGCAATGGGGAAACCAAAAGATCGGTCCACAATGTTTGTCCCTTTCCTATCGACGATAATGAGGATGATGAAAATCACGAGGAGGGGTCGGTCCAATCGACTCCAATAGTAAAAAAAGATATAATGATTAAGGATAATGTGAAAAGTAGATTTAAGTCAAAAAATGTATTTTTCCATATATTATTTATGCTTATAATAAGCAGACCTGGGAAAGCCCAGGTAAATGTAATAAAATTTGAAGATAGGGCTGGCGTGTTTTTCGAAGAAGTGGCTGCTGTTGGGCTGACTAAGACGTCATGGAATATTGTGGCGCACGTAAAGATGGCGGAATATGTGTCGGGGATGAAGGCGCTTGATGAAGCCGTGGAGAAATTCAAGATGGATGTAGCAACGGTGCCCGAGATGAAAGAATTGAGGTTAATTCAGCGGTTGCAAGAAGCCCATGACCGCATGAGGAATCAACATGAACTGATAATGGCATCAGCTCCAGCTGCAAGGGTGAGAAGGTCTGCATTGCCGTTCGTCGGTGGTCTGTTTCGTTCTCTATTTGGTTTAATGGACGAGGAGCACGCTGAAGAGTTAGTGAAGAGGATCACTAAGGTTGAAGAAAACCAGGATTCCTTGGTAGAGTTGCTAAATAACCAGACATCTCTCCAGGACATTACCGCGCAAGTAATCAAGGAACAAAACAAAGCGGTATTTAAAAGCATTTCCAATCTAAGTGATTCCTTAGGCGTGGTGCAATCTGAGATTAACGCAATGAAAGATCGAGGCGCGATGACGTTAAAGAGTTCAGAGCTTCTTGCTACAGTACAAGAGGCGGAAGTAGTCCAAAGAGATTTAATTGGCGCAATGGTCAACATTCGGGGTTGCTTCCTTCACGAAATTCTTCCCGTGAAGGTCTTCAAGAAGCAGATCCAGATGATAAATGCTGCAGTGGCAAAAAGATTGCATCTACCAGCAGAATCTCCAATAGAACTCGCCAAGATTGCTGAGGTAACGACCCGAACAACGGAAGAATATATGTTATTTAACATTCGCATACCTCTGATTAATACTGACCTGTTTGCTGCTTATGCAATCCAGTCTTATCCAATCAAACAGGATGGATTGTCAATACAGTTCAAAGCAAAAAGCGAGTATCTTCTGATAGATGAGGGAAAGACGTCATTCTACACCCTCAAGGAAGATGAATTTACTAGATGTCAGAAAATGGAGAAACTATTGATATGCCAGCAGACGCACCCCATTTACAACACTAGAGAACCGGCTGACTGTGAAGTAAGGCTATACCTGAAACCTAATACGATACCAGATAGTTGCGAATTCGCCATTTCAAAATTTCGCAACGTCTGGAAGCAACTTCACACACCGAATACATGGGTATTTTCGGTTGAAAAAGGTACTGTCACTGAAGTCAAATGTGATGGTAAACGTCAAAACGTAAGAATCCGAGATCAAGGAATATTACGCATGCAGCCGGGTTGTACGCTAGAAACTGAAGAGATGAAGTTATGGGCGCACGAGAACTACAACAGCGAGATAAGCTACAAATTCCCGCAATTCAACATTTCCGCATCCCTGCCACCTCTCACCCATCTAAGTCTGAAGAACGAAGTCGAAGTCTACAAGTTGCCAGATATCCCGCAAGCTAAACGATTTCTGGGTTTCCCTATTCACCTAGACACGCATCACCTTACGCATTACAGCCTGAGCCTTACGACTTGTGTTTTCATCGTTGGTATAATCACAGTGTTATACTTGGTTCTCCGAAGACTCTACCATCTGTCCAGCCGCTACCTGCCGATAGCCATCGCACCTCCTCGACTTTAGTTAGGGTATTTTTATGGTATGTAGGTAAATCCGTAACAATAGAATACGTTAATTATATTTCAATATGAATTAGTGTAATTTGAGAAATGATTTCAGAATTAATTTAGATTTGCACCATTTACTTTAAATAAATAACAATGAAATTTACGAAGCACGCAATTGAAATGTTAAAAGGTGATCGATCTCAGTTTGTTAAAAGATTAGGATCTTTTAAGGCCGGGGGTATGTTTAGTTTTGTAGAAACTGTACTTGTTGTATAAATAGTTTTGTATGTTTAATATACTTCTTTAGATTCTTATCTCATTCTTATTTGTCTTTTCCGAAGAATGTAAATTAGTTAAATAAAGAAAACACTTAAAGATGCATATGCTTTCTATATGCTATGTTTATCGTCGGTAATAAATAATGTAATTAATGGCACGGCTACAAATAGAAGATAAGAAAGGGTCGATCACACAGCAGGTATGTTTCGTTTCTCCCGCAACGTATTGTGTGCGTGGAGTGCATTATGTATTTTGGGACAGCGTGCATTAGTAAATAAGCTCATGTGTATTTTTATGTTAGATGTTAAGGCTAGATTTAGTTTTTTCGATTGAATAAAGAATCAGTTCTCGTCAAACACTCAACAACATCGTTTCATTCCCTCTCCCCCTAAACAACAGTGTTAACAGTGTTTGTGTGCATATCTAGTGAAGTGAAAAAATTCAAGTCAAAAATGGCTCGTACTAAGCAAACTGCCCGTAAATCGACCGGTGGAAAGGCTCCCCGTGAACAACTAGCCACCAAAGCTGCCCGTCCTGGTATAGTTGCTTTGCGTGAAATCCGTCGTTACCAGAAGAGTACTGAATTGTTGATCCGTAAATTGCCCTTCCAACGTTTGGTTCGTAAAATCGCTCAAGATTTCAAAATTGACTTGCGTTTCCAGAGCTCTGCTGTTATAGCCTTGCAAGAAGCCAGCGAAGCCTACTTGGTTGGTCTTTTCGAAGATACTAACTTGTGCGCCATCTATGCTAAGCGTGTCACCATCATGTCTAAGGATATCCAATTGGTCAGACGTACTCGTGGAGAACGTGCTTAAATTCTTGACGTTTTAAAAGCAACAATTTTACGACAAAACAATCGGTCCTTTTCAGGACCGCAAATATTTTACAAAATATAGGTATTTTTTCACTCAATCTACAATTTTAAGATTTTTTTGAAATAAATAATATATTCATAATCAGCATAAAATTCTAAGTCGATTTAACGATGTCCGTCTGTCTGTCTGTCTGTTGAAATCACGATACAGCCCACATTATTTGACGTAGAGCGCCAAAATTTAGCAGAGCAATTTGTGTTCTGTCTAGGATGGTTGGTATTAAAATGAGATATATCGGATGATTTATGCTACACGGGTCCCTGTGCGTGTGGCAAAACATTGCATGTATAGGTCCACGTTTTGGTATACCCCCATATAAAGGTACCTCCCGATATTCGGTATTTTAACTTTTTTTCCACATATTTTCACGGATTTGTCTAAAAATTGTTATTTTTTGGTCATAATGGGTTCCAGCTCCGGTGGCGAAACATTGCATGTATGGGTCCATGATTTGGTATAGCCCCCATATAACGGTACCTCCTGATATTCGGTATTTTGATGGTTTTTGCCACATTTTTTCACTGATTTGTCTAAAAATTGGTATTTGTGGATCGTAATAGGTCCTAGCTCGTGTGGCGAAACATTGTATGTATACGTCCACGTTTTGATAAAGTCCCCAGATAACGGTACCTTCCAATATTCGGTATTTTGATGATTTTTGACACATTTTTTCAAGAATTTCTCTGAAAAATTTTAGATCATAATGGCTCCCAGTTCTTGTGGCGAGTCATTGTTATTATAGGTCCACGTTTTGGTATAGCCCCCATATAACGGTACCTCCCGATATTCGGTAATTTGATTATTTTTGCCACATTTCTTCACGGATTTGTCTGAAGATTGGTATTTGTAGGTAGTAATGGGTTCTAGCTCCTTTGGCGAAACATTGCTTGTGTAGGTCCACGATTGATATTTACCTGTAAAGAGGACTTTTTTTTGGAAATATTTTTTAAAGAAATTAAAAAAAGATATATTGACAAAATCAAGTAGAAAATGGCTTTCAATATTATTTGAATAAATTCTAGAAAGCAACATGCTAAATTTCATAAAAAATATTTGCAAAATGAAAATACACAACCGTTTGTCACTGAATGCCTTACATGGGTAGTGTTCATAAAAGATGCTATATTTTTGCGCAACAGTGTTGTTTGTTACATTACTGGTGGCTGCATAAATAACATCATAAAAAAGTGATGTACATATTAGACACATATGCACACACACATGCACATATATGCAGCCACCGTTAAATTCCAATGCTGAATTGAAATAAATAAGCATCGTCACCAGCCAAAACAGGTTTGCTGTGACGATGCAAATTGGAGTTAGTTCAGTTCAGTCTCGAATTTAAAAGCGCGTACGCAAGTTAACCCCCCCCCCAGGGTGAACAGTGCCCAAAAACAAAAAAAAAGTGTTAACATTAAAACATCATACCAAAAAAACATAAAACATTGTACAAAAAACCAAAACCAATTGAACAAAACACTACAAATAAACAAAAAAATTTGTAAACAAAAACATTGTACAAAAAAAAGTAAAAATTAATTGAACAAAAAAAAAACCCTAAAACTAAACAAAAAAGTGTAAACGAAACAAATTGAATTTAAAAATATACAAAAAAAAAAAAACAAAAATAAAACAACATCTTTTAATTACATCAAAAATAAAAAAAGGTGAAGTAATAAACATTTGGTCCGGATCAAAAAGTGAGGTTTTTAAAATATTAAAAACAACCAGTAAAGAAAGTCCTAAAGTCGGGCGGGGCCGATTTTATGATACCCTACACCACTTTGCTAATTTAGTTGAGCTCCACTTAATAATTAAAAGTTTTTATGGGAGAATTCAATCATACACGCTATGATTATAATTATAATTTAAAATTCAAAGGACTAAATATCCCGAAGCATTTGTATCTTTTAAATTCGGACTTGTATTGCCCATTTGGTGCGAAATTAATTTGAAATCAGATAAAGATATATATGGGAGCTATATCCAAATCTGAACCGATCTCGATAAAATTTGGCAAAGATATTTCTGAGCTGTATTTGATCCCATATATAATATAACACATTTTTATTATATTTTAAAAATCTTTTAACATTTTTAAATCAAGAAAAACATTTCTGGACCCAAAATTTATTTCTGGATTTTTTCGCAGAAATATTTTTTTGGTATTTTTTGCTTTTTGCAAAAACAAACATTTTGAAAGAATTTGCTGAACGAAAAAGTTAGATTTTTGTGGAAATTTTAATTGGAGTTTGACACAACAAAAATGTTGCTGGAATATACAAATTTTTTGGAAAATTTTGCAAATTACTGGAATTTTTTTTTTTGTGGAACTTGACCCAATACTAGCACCTTGTGACTTTAAATTAGTTACCTAGCGTTTTTAGAAAATTTGTTGCTTCAAACAAATTTTCATAGTAATATTTTTGGCTCGTCAAAATTTAAAATTCCTCCTGCAATTTTATGGTAATATTTTTGAGGATTCTTTGTTCGACAACCCAGCACACATATTTATTTCAATAGAAAATATTTTTCACTTTTGGAAATATTTATTGAAAATTTTCATTTTCTACAATTTTACTGCTGGGAAAAAGCCCTCGTTGGTGGAATATCAAAAATCTTTTGGTCGTTTTTGTAGGGTTTTTTGCCTGTACAATCCTCACCTTTACTCCTTTTGGAATGATATTGATTATTTCTGGATTTTCTTAAAATAAAATATCCCTGTGAGCGGATTTCAAGATTTTTTATGACACCTTGGCATATCTTGATTGAGTTTGACTTCTCTGGACAGCCCAGCAAACCTTTTTAAACAAAATTATTTCAGCGACACATACAAAGTAAAGTTTTTGGGATTTCGAAAAACTTTCAAGTCTTTTGGAACAAAATGAAATATAATTCGACCCAAACCAAAAATTGAACATAGATTTCGTTGATCGAAATAAAGAAGATAGCTTATCCTTATTTTTTAAAAATAATAATTTGGATAAAGGTTTGAATCTTATTCCAAGTCAATCCTTTTCATTGGGTTGCCTTTCCTTTTTGCAACACAACAAAATTTCGGTAAAGGTTAATACTCAGCCATCATGATGGATAAGACCCTAAGCGAAAAATTCGCAAACTGCGTCAACGATCTTCAGGATTATATTTCAATTTTTTCAATAACCAAACCGGATGACACGGTTCATACTTTGGAGACAACACGTATGGAGTTGGATTCTGCATGGGACCAGATCAAAAGGGCATATTTAGACTGCCGTGATTTTGTTCCAGAGGAAGGAGGAAAAACCATCGGCAAAAATAAACTGAGGAAACATTATATGGATACCATGGGATCATATAAACAGGTGCTGAGTTCAATAAATGGACAAATTCAAAATATCTTGGATGAAAAAGCACAGGAGAAAATGAAAAGAGATTCAGAGATGTCACAGCTAGGAAAGGAAGTGGATTTTACGCCAATATCACGGCTGCCGCCATGCGACACAGACACTTTTAAAGGGGGTTATCGAGAATGGCCGAAATTCAGAGATTTATTTTCGGCAATTTACATAAACAATTCAAAATTAAGTAATGTCGAAGAGTTATTCCATTTGACTCAAAAGACAACAGGAGAAGCACGAGAAATTATAACGCATGTTCCACTAACTAATGATGGATATGCATTAGCGTGGAAAAATCTTACGGATCGTTAAGAGAACAAAAGGATGCAAATTAATGAAGAAATTAAAACACTTTTTAATCTACCTGGTGTTTCTACAGACTCAAGTCACACTTTTCAAAAACTACAACGCGCTGTAAATAGCTGTATTCAAACCTTGGGGATGCTTGACGTCGATGTAAAAGTATGGGATCCGATTTTAATATACATTTGCTCAACAAAATTACCTAGAGGCTTCCTAGAAGAATTCGAGAACTCATTAAGCGATTGTCAACAAATACCAAAATGGGACCATTTTGACGATTTCTTAACAAACAAATTCAAAACCTTGGAATCAGTAGGGAATATAAAACCCTCAACATCAAAATTTGCTCAGCAGAAGCAAAATAACATCAATAAACCTAGATTTTTGAAAACAATTCAAACAAATGTTACAAAAAATACAACCAATTTTGGAGGAAGAAGCAACTTAGCACAACCTCAACAAAATAAATCACACAATACTCAAACATGTCTGCAAATCAAATCATTTTATCAGGGATTGCAGCGAATTTTTAAAAAAGAGTGTAAATGACAGAATTCACACTGTGAAAACGTCACACTTATGCTACAACTGCTTGTCTTCAAACTACGGAGTAAAAAATTGCAAAAGTCGTATTTGTACTATGAGACATAATACTTTGGAGTCGGAAACCCAAACCACAAACACAAACCTAGCTCGAGTGGAAGCACAACCTAGTACCAGTGCTGCTGCTCTTTCAAATCACATACAGTCCACTACAAACCTAGAACCAACTACTATTACCACTTTGACTCTCCAAGATGAGCGAATTAGTGAGCAACAATCTGGAGGAACTCTACTTTTCACAGCAATAGTACAAATTGAAACCAAAGGATAACTATACGATGCCCGAGCTCTAATAAACTCAGGATCACAATCCACTTTTATTTCTGAGAAGATGAAAAACCTCCTGAAATCACCCACAAGGAACAATCTAGTTCATATCACCGGCCTTAGTCAATTTGTTGCCGAAACATCTACGAAATCTTGCTTGTTTACTATGAGATCCAAATACGACCCTACCTTTAAACTGGAAGTCTGGGCTCCAGTTTTAAAGAATTTACCTTCAAATTTACCACCACAAAACTTAGATGAATCACAACTTCGAGATGTAACCTCATTAGAACTGGCTGACCCGAAATTTTACGTTAGTCAACCTATTAATTTACTTATTGGAATGGACATAGGACCATTAATATTCACAATTGGAACTCCAATGAAAACATTTGGATCAATTTTAGCACAAAAAACCAACTTTGGATGGATAGTTGGAAGACCTATGCCAGGAAGCATCCTTCAACGAAAACAAATATCACTTCTAAACACAACTTCAATAGAGAAAGTACTTACACGTTTTTGGGAGGTGGAAGAGACCCTTAAAAAGTTTTACGGTCAGAAGAAGACCACTTTTGTGAACAAATTTTACTGAAACAACAATACGAAACAAGGATGGAATATATGTGGTGACTCTCCCATTCAAAAAATGTGAAGAGTTAGGAAATTCCCGAAACATCGCCTTAGCTCAATTCTACAGAATGGAGAAAAAACTTATGAAAACGCCCTAGATAAAAGAACAATATGATGCCTCAATACTTGAATATTTTGAACTTGGTCATATGCGGAGGATCAATCCGGATGAAAGAGACGAAATGCCCAATTATTATCTACCACATCATGCAGCAATTAAGCCAGATCGAATCACGACAAAGTTAAGAGTCGTCTTCAATGCTTCTTGCCCATCATCAAACAAAACAATGACATATTGTTTCCGGGACCCATTTTACAACAAGATTTGGTACTACAAATTCTAAAATGGAGATTTTTTTAACGCCGATATTACTAAAATGTATAGGCAAATAATTTTGGATTCAACTCAAACAAAATATCAAAAAAGTTGAAGACTATGAATTACTAACTGTAACATTTGGAGTAAATTGCGCACCGTTTCTGGCACTGAGAACTCTTATGAAATTGGCAGATGATGCTCAGGATTCGTATCCAAGAGCTGCAAGAATTATAAGACAAAATCTTTATGTGGATGATGTACTTGCGGGTGGACACACAATCGAGGAGACTATAAAAGCTCGGAAGGACTTAGTAGCAGCGCTCGCTGGATTTCAACTTATGAAATCGGCCTCAAATTATCATACAATAATAAAAGATATTCCACAAGAAAATTCATTGCCTCTTAACTGGTTGGATATCTCTGAAGATGCGTCCACGAAAACGTTGAGAATTCGATGGAATATATCAGGTGATTTTTTCACTTTTACACCTCCAACCGTGGAAAACAAAAACATTTACACAAAACGAGAAGTTTTATCAACTATAGCCAAATTGGTATACCCATGCGGATGGCTAGCGCCAATAGTGCTCGTAGCAAAACTGATAATGCAACAAATTTGGCTGGATAAAATCGATTGGGATGATACACTGAAACCAATCACCCATATAAATTGGCAAAACTTTGTCAAAAATAGCAATGATATTAAATCTCTCAGAGTTCCAAGATGGATACAGTTTACACTAGATGCTTCTGTTGAGATTCATGGATTTTGTGACGCATCAGGGAGCGCGTATGAAGCCACGCTGTATGTTCGGATTGAAAAAACTGACCATACCACACACACCTTTTTATTAGCAGCCAATCAAAAAACTATCAATACCAAGGCTCGAATTATGTGGTGCAGTATTATTTTCCAAATTAGCAAAATCTATTACAAACAGTCTACAAATATCAAAATATTCAACACATTTTTGGAAAGACTCTACTATCGTCTAGGCCTGGTTAAAAAAGCCTCCTTGTAATTGGAGCACCTTTGTGGGAAATAGAGTCTCGGAAATATCTGATAATGTTGGGCAAGAAAATTGGAAACATGTTGACTCTGAAAGCAACCCAGCTGACATTGCTAGTCGTGGATATTCTCCAACTGAACTAACGACTCATGAGCTCTGGTGGCATGGACCTCAATGGCTCAAAATGCCAAAAGATCATTGGCCATCGCAAAATATCCCAAACGACACAAATTTAGAGGCTAAAGCTGTAAAAGTTCTGACTACATTTTAAGAAAGAGATGATCCATTAAAAAATTTCTCATCTTTGGCAAAAGTCTACCGATCATACGCCTATGCTCTGCGATTTTGGAAAAATACGGGCGCAATCGGGAAAATCTTCGCTCCTCATCAATAGATCTTACCGCAGCCGAAATCCAAGATGGAAAACTATCTTGCATAATTCGTACACAAAAATTCGTTTATGCAGATGAATATAATTCACAAATGAAAAAGTCTCCAATTTCTCCATCTAGCCCTCTATTGACGTTAAACCCGTTGCTCGATTCAAAGGGTATTATTCGAGCTAACGGCAGATTAGTTCAATCTCGAGCCCTTACATATAGCGAACGTCATCCCATAATACTACCACACGGAACTACCCTTAGCAAATTGTTGGTCGAATTCACTCATAAGATCACTTTACATGGTTGATGACCCGAGTACTAAGATCCGAATTCTGGATATTTGGACTCAAATCTCTGGTTAAACAAACTATACGAAAATGTCGAATCTGCTTAATTCACAAGAAACAAACCCAAACTCAAATAATGGCCTCGCTGCCACCCGAACGTACTTTTCTGTCTTGACCCTTTACAAACACTGGAGTAGATTTTGCAGGACCCTTTAATATTAAAAGTTATTCAGGAAGGGCTTGCTTTATTACAAAAGGCTATGTTTGCCTGTTCGTCTGCTTCGCCACCAAGGCTATACATTTAGAACCAACTAGCGATTTATCTACATATGCCTTTCTCGCCGCTTTCTCCAGATTCATAAGTCGGCGAGATTGTCCGTCTTGTATATTTTCCGACAACGGAACCAATTTTGTGGGAGCGATCGATCTATTAAAGCGAGATCGATTAGCTTTCATGAAGAATATTCAAAGTAGCACAATCCAAAACAATTTCAATCAAAATCTTACTTGGAAATTTATCCCGCCTGGCGCTCCGCACATGGGCGGTTTGTGGGAGGCCGGCGTTAAATCGTTTAAAATGCATTTGTGAAAAAGTATTCCAAAAATTAATTTCACGTTTGAAGAATTTACAACTATCTTAGCAAGAATTGAAGCCTGCCTTAATTCGCGACCCTTAAGTCCTGGTAGCGATGATCCAAATGACCTTTCCCCGTTAACTCCTGGTCATTTCTTAATTGGAACATCAATTCTTACTCCTGCTGAACCCGACATTTCCGACACAGCTGTTAGTCTAGTAAATCGTTGGAAACGACTCAAAGTTATTTCACAATACTTTTGCAATAGGTGGAAATTAGAATATCTCCACGAACTTCACAGAAGAACTAAATGGAAGCGTGCAAAGGAGAATGTCAAAGAAGGAGATTTAGTAGTAAAGGACGACAGGTTGGCTCCAAATGAATGGAAGTTGGGTCGAATTGCAAAAACATATCTCGGTAGCGATCAGAATACAAGGGTTGTAGACATACGGACATCAAGTGGCAACATTAGCAGACCTATCACAAAAATTGTCAAATTGTTTTCCGACCGACTAGTCGGAATCCTACTTAAAAAAGGCCATAGTACTCGCCTTTGGTTTTTTTCAGATATGGCTGCCTACTTGCCCAATCAAGACTGCCGTTTAGATGATCGCAGCCGCAGTCCCAACCAATCCGCACGTCCAACAGCGAGAAGTTCTAGCAGATCCAGACGCCCAACCGAACCCAGTCCCAGCAGACCGGCTCATAGACAGCTATTGGCAATATTCCTGTGGGTTGTGTCAGGAGGACCATGCCCTCAGTGCTTGCGAGAGGTTTCGCCACCAGACCCCCTTCCAGCGCTATGAGACTGTGGAGTGTAGGGGGTACTGCAGAAATTGCCTTGCCAGAAGTCATTTGGCCCTTGACTGTCCGTTGACTGGTTGCAGGAGGTGCAACAATCGGCATCATACGCTGCTACACGGGGCGTCTCAGCTGGAGGAAGTATCCCTAAACGTGGAAGTTGTAACAACACCAAACTTTGCGTGGGATTTGGTATTTGTGCCAACGGCTATGGTGCGCATCAAGGCTGACAAAATAGAGGGGTACAGCATGCTAAGGGTATTAATCAGGCAATCAGCGACGATGTCCAAAATATCGTATGCGGCTTTCCGTAGATTGGGCCTACAATCGCGGATTTACAAAGGGCAGCGATTTACCACTTTTACGGTTTCGCCCCGCCGCACAAAGTCTCAGAGTCAATGCCTTGATAATCGAAGATTTGCCCAGGCGCATATACTCGGACCCGATCCTCGAGGACTCCACAAGAAGTTTCAGAAATAGCGCCCTAGCCGACCCTGATCCGGTCGATGTGGAACTGGGTGCTGACGTTTACTCAGCCATAAGAAAAGACGAGTGCAAGGAGGCTGGAATTGGAGATGTCCTGGCCTATGATACCCAACTGGGTTACGTGTTTGCAGATCGAATAAAAATATGCCAAAAATATAAAGAACAATATTGTATTTCAAAAATGAGTGTAAACACTTGTCATTCGGGGGCCAGAAATGTTCATAAAAGATGCTATATTTTTGCGCAACAGTGTTGTTTGTTACATTACCGGTGGCTGCATAAATAACATCATAAAAAAATGATGTACATAAGTGAACAGTGCCCAAAAACCAAAAAAAAAACAAAGTGTTAATATAACAACATCATACCAAAAAACATAAAACATTGTACAAAAAACCAAAACCAATTGAACAAAAAACTACAAATAAACAAAAAAAAATTGTAAACAAAAACATTGTACAAAAAAAATAAAAATTAATTGAACAAAAAAACCCTAAAACTAAACAAAAAAGTGTAAACGAAACAAACTGAATTTGAAAATTGAAATAAAACAATACAAAAAAAAAAAAACAGAAATAAAACAACATCTTAATTACATCAAAAATAAAAAAGGTGAAGTAATAAACAGGTAGTATGAAGTATTCTGGGGATTTTGTAACTTTTCCCCGTAAATTATGGCTTTTTGTGAAAAATGTTATATTTTGATGTGAATAAACAATTTCTGAAATGTTTTTTAAGAAATTTTTATAAAACTTATTAAGATTTTTCAATTTATTTGAAGAAAAACGTTTCTTCATTGAAATTATGCCAACAAGAGGATTTCTGCTGTCATAGACCACATAATAATTTTATTTTTTTCACATAGTATTTTCAAAAAGAATTTTCAATTACGGATATGTTTGTATACATAATACAGCATATGTATATATAACCGATATAGACTTAGAACAATAGTAATATGCTAAGTAATATTAAGAACTATTTTTAAACGTAAGTTATTGAAATATTGTTTATTGATTTTGGAATCAATAAATTTGAAGCGCCGCTAACAAACGAGGGCTATTTAGGCTAAAACTCTTCCTCAATAGCTCAATTAAAGTCAGTAAAAATAAGAGTAAAAGATTGACTCAGTGCCATAACTGCCAACGTTATAAGAATATATCGACAAACTGCGGCATGCCGTATAGATGCGTGAAATGTGGAGGCGGTCAAAACCAAAATTGAGCGAGGTAATGGTGAAAAAAACCTTGCAGCCAGAATTCACATCGCCTTAGCTCAATTCTACAGAATGGAGAAAAAACTTATGAAAACGCCCTAGATAAAAGAACAATATGATGCCTCAATACTTGAATATTTTGAACTTGGTCATATGCGGAGGATCAATCCGGATGAAAGAGACGAAATGCCCAATTATTATCTACCACATCATGCAGCAATTAAGCCAGATCGAATCACGACAAAGTTAAGAGTCGTCTTCAATGCTTCTTGCCCATCATCAAACAAAACAATGACATATTGTTTCCGGGACCCATTTCACAACAAGATTTGGTACTACAAATTCTAAAATGGAGATTTTTTTAACGCCGATATTACTAAAATGTATAGGCAAATAATTTTGGATTCAACTCAAACAAAATATCAAAAAAGTTGAAGACTATGAATTACTAACTGTAACATTTGGAGTAAATTGCGCACCGTTTCTGGCACTGAGAACTCTTATGAAATTGGCAGATGATGCTCAGGATTCGTATCCAAGAGCTGCAAGAATTATAAGACAAAATCTTTATGTGGATGATGTACTTGCGGGTGGACACACAATCGAGGAGACTATAAAAGCTCGGAAGGACTTAGAAGCAGCGCTCGCTGGATTTCAACTTATGAAATCGGCCTCAAATTATCATACAATAATAAAAGATATTCCACAAGAAAATTTATTGCCTCTTAACTGGTTGGATATCTCTGAAGATGCGTCCACGAAAACGTTGAGAATTCGATGGAATATATCAGGTGATTTTTTCACTTTTACACCTCCAACAGTGGAAAACAAAAACATTTACACAAAACGAGAAGTTTTATCAACTATAGCCAAATTGTTATACCCATGCGGATGGCTAGCGCCAATAGTGCTCGTAGCAAAACTGATAATGCAACAAATTTGGCTGGATAAAATCGATTGGGATGATACACTGAAACCAATCACCTATATAAATTGGCAAAACTTTGTCAAAAATAGCAATGATATTAAATCTCTCAGAGTTCCAAGATGGATACAGTTTACACTAGATGCTTCTGTTGAGATTCATGGATTTTGTGACGCATCAGGGAGCGCGTATGAAGCCACGCTGTATGTTCGGATTGAAAAAACTGACCATACCACACACACCTTTTTATTAGCAGCCAATCAAAAAACTATCAATACCAAGGCTCGAATTATGTGGTGCAGTATTATTTTCCAAATTAGCAAAATCTATTACAAACAGTCTACAAATATCAAAATATTCAACACATTTTTGGAAAGACTCTACTATCGTCTAGGCCTGGTTAAAAAAGCCTCCTTGTAATTGGAGCACCTTTGTGGGAAATAGAGTCTCGGAAATATCTGATAATGTTGGGCAAGAAAATTGGAAACATGTTGACTCTGAAAGCAACCCAGCTGACATTGCTAGTCGTGGATATTCTCCAACTGAACTAACGACTCATGAGCTCTGGTGGCATGGACCTCAATGGCTCAAAATGCCAAAAGATCATTGGCCATCGCAAAATATCCCAAACGACACAAATTTAGAGGCTAAAGCTGTAAAAGTTCTGACTACATTTTAAGAAAGAGATGATCCATTAAAAAATTTCTCATCTTTGGCAAAAGTCTACCGATCATACGCCTAAGCTCTGCGATTTTGGAAAAATACAGGCGCAATCGGGAAAATCTTCGCTTCTCATCAATAGATCTTACCGCAGCCGAAATCCAAGATGGAAAACTATCTTGCATAATTCGTACACAAAAATTCGTTTATGCAGATGAATATAATTCACAAATGAAAAAGTCTCCAATTTCTCCATCTAGCCCTCTATTGACGTTAAACCCGTTGCTCGATTCAAAGGGTATTATTCGAGCTAACGGCAGATTAGTTCAATCTCGAGCCCTTACATATAGCGAACGTCATCCCATAATACTACCACACGGAACTACCCTTAGCAAATTGTTGGTCGAATTCACTCATAAGATCACTTTACATGGTGGTAATTAATTGATGACCCGAGTGCTAAGATCCGAATTCTGGATATTTGGACTCAAATCTCTGGTTAAACAAACTATACGAAAATGTCGAATCTGCTTAATTCACAAGAAACAAACCCAAACTCAAATAATGGCCTCGCTGCCACCCGAACGTACTTTTCTGTCTCGACCCTTTACAAACACTGGAGTAGATTTTGCAGGACCCTTTAATATTAAAAGTTATTCAGGAAGGGCTTGCTTTATTACAAAAGACTATGTTTGCCTGTTCGTCTGCTTCGCCACCAAGGCTATACATTTAGCGATTTATCTACATATGCCTTTCTCGCCGCTTTCTCCAGATTCATAAGTCGGCGAGATTGTCCGTCTTGTATATTTTCCGACAACGGAACCAATTTTGTGGGAGCGATCGATCTATTAAAGCGAGATCGATTAGCTTTCATGAAGAATATTCAAAGTAGCACAATCCAAAACAATTTCAATCAAAATCTTACTTGGAAATTTATCCCGCCTGGCGCTCCGCACATGGGCGGTTTGTGGGAGGCCGGCGTTAAATCGTTTAAAATGCATTTGTGAAAAAGTATTCCAAAAATTAATTTCACGTTTGAAGAATTTACAACTATCTTAGCAAGAATTGAAGCCTGTCTTAATTCGCGACCCTTAAGTCCTGGTAGCGATGATCCAAATGACCTTTCCCCGTTAACTCCTGGTCATTTCTTAATTGGAACATCAATTCTTACTCCTGCTGAACCCGACATTTCCGACACAGATGTTAGTCTAGTAAATCGTTGGAAACGACTCAAAGTTATTTCACAATACTTTTGCAATAGGTGGAAATTAGAATATCTCCACGAACTTCACAGAAGAACTAAATGGAAGCGTGCAAAGGAGAATGTCAAAGAAGGAGATTTAGTAGTAAAGGACGACAGGTTGGCTCCAAATGAATGGAAGTTGGGTCGAATTGCAAAAACATATCTCGGTAGCGATCAGAATATAAGGGTTGTAGACATACGGACATCAAGTGGCAACATTAGCAGACCTATCACAAAAATTGTCAAATTGTTTTCCGACCGACTAGTCGGAATCCTACTTAAAAAAGGCCATAGTACTCGCCTTTGGTTTTTTTTTTCAGATATGGCTGCCTACTTGCCCAATCAAGACTGCCGTTTAGATGATCGCAGCCGCAGTCCCAACCAATCCGCACGTCCAACAGCGAGAAGTTCTAGCAGATCCAGACGCCCAACCGAACCCAGTCCCAGCAGACCGGCTCATAGACAGCTATTGGCAATATTCCTGTGGGTTGTGTCAGGAGGACCATGCCCTCAGTGCTTGCGAGAGGTTTCGCCACCAGACCCCCACGTTTACTCATCCATAAGAAAAGACGAGTGCAAGGAGGCTGGAATTGGAGATGTCCTGGCCTATGATACCCAACTGGGTTACGTGTTTGCAGATCCAATAAAAAATATGCCAAAAATATAAAGAACAATATTGTATTTCAAAAATGAGTGTAAACACTTGTCATTCGGGGGCCAGAAATGTTCATAAAAGATGCTATATTTTTGCGCAACAGTGTTGTTTGTTACATTACCGGTGGCTGCATAAATAACATCATAAAAAAATGATGTACATAAGTGAACAGTGCCCAAAAACCAAAAAAAAACAAAGTGTTAATATAACAACATCGTACCAAAAAACATAAAACATTGTACAAAAAACCAAAACCAATTGAACAAAAAACTACAAATAAACAAAAAAAAAAATTGTAAACAAAAACATTGTACAAAAAAAATAAAAATTAATTGAACAAAAAAACCCTAAAACTAAACAAAAAAGTGTAAACGAAACAAACTGAATTTGAAAATTGAAATAAAACAATACAAAAAAAAAACAGAAATAAAACAACATCTTAATTACATCAAAAATAAAAAAGGTGAAGTAATAAACAGGTAGTATGAAGTATTCTGGGGATTTTGTAACTTTTCCCCGTAAATTATGACTTTTTGTGAAAAATGTTATATTTTGATGTGAATAAACAAATTCTGAAATGTTTTTTAAGAAATTTTTATAAAACTTATTAAGATTTTTCAATTTATTTGAAGAAAAACGTTTCTTCATTGAAATTATGCCAACAAGAGGATTTCTGCTGTCATAGACCACATAATAATTTTATTTTTTTCACATAGTATTTTCAAAAAGAATTTTCAATTACGGATATGTTTGTATACATAATACAGCATATGTATATATAACCGATATAGACTTAGAACAATAGTAATATGCTAAGTAATATTAAGAACTATTTTTAAACGTAAGTTATTGAAATATTGTTTATTGATTTTGGAATCAATAAATTTGAAGCGCCGCTAACAAACGAGGGCTATATAGGCTAAAACTCTTCCTCAATAGCTCAATTAAAGTCAGTAAAAATAAGAGTAAAAGATTGACTCAGTGCCATAACTGCCAACGTTATAAGAATATATCGACAAACTGCGGCATGCCGTATAGATGCGTGAAATGTGGAGGCGGTCAAAACCAAAATTGAGCGAGGTAATGGTGAAAAAAACCTTGCAGCCAGAATTCACATACGTCTGTGTTTTCGGAATTTCAGAAAACCTTTTGTGCAATATAAATAAATATATTTGCACAACTTTAGAACAATACCTCTCGTGGTCGCTTCATATTATTGAAAAGGTATGCAATTTTCTCCAGTTTAATACGAATTTTTATACCCTCCACCATATTATGGAGGGTATATTAATTTTGTCATTCCGTTTGTAACTTTTCGAAATACTCATGTCAGACCCAACAAAGTATATATATTCTTGATCAGCGTAAAATTCTAAAACGATTTAGCCATGTTCGTCTGTCTGTCTGTCTGTTGTAATCACGCTATCTTTCGAACAAATTGAGATAGAAGGCTAAAATTTTGCACACATGTATATTTTGCCAGTAGGCAGGTTAAGTTCGTAAATGGGCCATGTAGGTCCAAGAAATCATATAGCCCCCGTATAACGGTACCTCCCGATATTCGGTATTTTGATGATTTTTGCGACATTATTCACCGGAATTGTTTCAAATTTGGCATTTGAAGTTGGTAATGGATACTACAGCCTAAGACAGAAAATGGGCCATGTAGGTCCACGTCTTCGTATAGCCCCCATATACCATACCCCCCGATATTCGGTATTTTGCTGATTGTAGCGACATTTTTTACCGGAATCGTTTCAAAGTTGGCATTTGAAGTTCGTAATAGATGCTGCAGCATTAAACAGAATTTCAAATTTCGAATGTGAAGTTCGTAATGGATACTTCAGCCCATGCCAGAAAATTGTCTGTGCAGGTCCACGTCTTCGTATAGCCCCCATATAACGGTACCCCCCATATACGGTATTTTAATGATTTTAGCTACATTATAAACATAATTTTTCTTCAAGTTTCGCATTTAAATATTGTAATAACTTATGACAAAAGTTGCCTATGCAGGCCCACGTCGTCGTATAAGCATTCGGCATTCTTAAGATATTAACAGAATTTTTAACGGATTTTATTTTTTGGAAATTGCCAAATTGGTACCAAATGGTGGAGGGTATTAACAGTTCGGCCCGGCCCAGCCCGGAACTTACAGCTTTTTTACTTGTTAAAATGTGTTTCCGCAAACTTGCTTTGATTGAAATTTAAAGTTTAATGTTATGCTATCAAATATTCTATTAATGTACTGCGTACCTGATGAAAACTCGATCTTTTCTCCCAAGTTTTGTTTTATGATTTTTATACCCTACACCATAGCATGTAGGGTATATTAAGTTTGATATTCCGTTTGTAACACATCGAAATATACATAGACTCCACAAAGTATACATATTCTTGATCAGCATAAAATTCTATGTCGACTCTAGCTTCCGAACGAAATGAAGTAGGTTGATACAATTTTACTCAAATGTAAATTATGTTGCAGGACTTTTGGTATTTAAATGGGCCATGTTGGTCACGTTTTGATATAGCCCCCATATAATGATACCTCCCTATTTTCGATATTTTGATGATTTTAGCGACTTTATTCACCGGAATTGTTTCAAGTTTAACATATGAAATTCTTAATGGATACAACAGCCAACGACAGAAAATTGTCTATGCATCTCCACGCCTTCGTCTTACCCCCATATAAAAGCACCAACTGAAATTTGGTACTTGAAGTTCGTAATCGACACTGCAGCTTAAGACAGAAAATTGTCTTTACTGGTCCACGTCTTTGTATAGCCTCCATATAACGGTATTTTGATGATTTTAGCGACTTTTTTCACCAGAATTGTTTCAAATTTGGTGTTTGAAGTTCCCAATGAATACTACAGCTTACGTCAGAAATTTTTTCTGCAGGTCCTCGTGTTCGTAAAGCCCCCATATAACGGTACCTCCCTATTTTCGTTATCTTATCTGCCTGGGCATGTCCACGTTTTTGTATAGCCCCCACATGATGGTACATCCCTTTATTCGGTATTATGATGATTTTAGCTACATTAATCACAGAATTTCATTCACCGGAAATGTTTCAAATTTGGTATTTGAAGTTCGCAATGAATACTATCAAATATTCTATTAATGTACTTCTATGTCGAGTTAGCGATGTCCGTCCGACAGTGGAATTAACTCTAGCTTCCGAACGAAATAAAGTAGGTTGACAATATTTTAGCCAAATGTAAAATATATTGCACGACTTTTGGTATTTAAAATGGGCCCTCACCATTTTCGGTATTTTGATGATTTTAGCGGCATTATTCAGCGGAATTGTTTCAAGTTTAGTATTTAAAATTCGTAATGAATACTACAGAATATGCCAGAAAATTGTCTGTGCAGCTCCACGTCTTCGTATAGTTCCCATCTAACGGTACCTCCTGATATTCGGTATTTTGATGATTTTAGCGATATTATTCACCGGAATTGTTTCAAATTTGGTATTTGAAGTTCGCAATGAATACTACAGCCTACGACAGAAAATTGTCTATGCAGGTCCGTCTGTCTGTTGTAATCACGATATCTTTCGAACGAATTGAGATAGAAGGCTAAAATTTTGCATACATGCATAGTTTACCAGTAGGCAGGTTAAGGTTGTAAATGGGTCATGTCGGTTCACGTTTTCGTATAGCCCCCATGTAACGGTACCTCCCGATATTTGGTATTTTGATGATTTTAGCGATATTATTCCCCGGAATTGTTTCAAATTTCGTATTAGAAGTTCGTAATGGGCACTACAGCCTATGACAAAAAAATCGTGTACAGGTGCACGTCTTTGTATAGTCCCCATATAACGGTTTTCATTTAGGTGGTAGTTTTAGGATTTTTTTTTTAATTTTATCAATTTCCTTCGAAATGGAGGAGGGTATTAAAAGTTTGGTCCGGCCGAACTTAGATTCTTTTTTGCTTGTTAACATTATAAAAGAATTTTTGATGGATTTAATTTTTTGAAAATTGCCAAATTCGTTCCAATGGTGGGGGGTTTTCACGGCACGGCCGAACATATAGTTTGTTTACTTGTTTGTTTTTAGAAATAATGGAGTTTTTGCTGGTCTGGGGATGGATTCTTTTTCTACAATAGTGAACATTTAATCAACTATTTAAATTATATGTAATTTTGAACGTATTAAATAACGTTTTTGTCGGGTCCTCTTCTATCTCGTCAACAACAATAAAATCCACAATTATGGGATTAATCCCATCTATTTTGCAAAACCAAAATGCAAACACTGGTTGAGTTAGGAATCTCCGATATTCAGATCAGTGGAAAAAATCGAGAAATCGTAAGAAAATATGTACATTGAGCTAAACAGAGGCATAAATATAGAAAGCATACATATAAGTGCCAATATAATTATTAAAAATAAAATTAGCTTTATTATATCTAAACTAGATACATTTGAAACTCAAAAATACTGAGACAACTCTGTATACCAAATTTTGATCGATTTTTCTCAAGTCGGAAAGATTGGGAGATTGATATGCTTCGAAGATTTACCCATTTTTTAAGTAGATTTTGGCGGATAGTAACATGTTTAATTTTTCTTTGTACTTTTTGAGTCCTTTTTGAAACAGATTTTCGGAATTTCAGCAAACCTTTTGTGCAATATAAATAAATATATGTACACAAATTTAGAGCAATACCTCTTTGTGGTCGCTTCATATTATTGAAAAAGGATGTAATTTTACGAATTTTTCAAGATGTGTTTCCGCAAACTTGCTTTGATTGAAATTGAAAGTTTTATGTTATGCTACCAAATATTCTATTAATGTACTGCGTACCTGATTAAAACTCAATCGTTTCTTCCAAGTTTTGTTTTAGGATTTTTATACCTTACACCATAGTACGGAGGTAACACCTCGAAATATACATTTTAGACCCAACAAAGTATACATATTCTTGATCAGCATATACTTCTATGGCGAGTTAGCGATGTCCGTCCGACAGTGGAATTTACTCTAGCTTCCGAACGAAATAAAGTAGGTTGATTATATTTTACCCAAATATAAAATGTAAATCTTCTATAGCCCCCATATAACGGCACAACCCCATATTCGGTATTTCTATGATTTTAGCGACATTATTCACCGGAATTGTTTCAAATTTGGTATATGAAGTTCGTAATAGATACTACACCCTTTGACAGAAAATTGTCTGTGCAGGTCAACGTCTTCATGTAGCCCCCATATAACGGCACCACACGATGTTCGGTATTTTGGTTATGTTAGCGACATTATTCACCGGAATTGTTTAAAATTTGGTATTTGAAATTCGCAAAGCATACTACTGCCTACGACAGAAAATTGTCTATGCAGGTCCACGCCTTCGTATAGTCCCCATATCATGGTACCAGCCGATATTCGGTGTTTTGATGATTTTAGCGACATTATTAACCGGAATTGTTTCAAGTTTAACATATGAAATTCGTAATGGATACAACAGCCTACGACAGAAAATTGTCTATGCATCTCCACGCCTTCGTCTTACCCCCATATAAAAGCACCAACTGAAATTTGGTACTTGAAGTTCGTAATGGATGCTGCAGCCTAAGACAGAAATTTGTCTTTACAGATCCACTTCTTCGTACAGACCCTATATAATGGTACCCCCCGATATTCGGTATTTTGATGATTTTAGCGACATTATTTAACGGAATCGTTCCAAATTTGGTATTTGAAGTTCGTAATAGATACTGCAGCATAAAATAGAAAAAGGGCCATGTAGGTCCACGTCTTCGTATAGCCCCCATATACCATACCCCCCGATATTCGGTATTTTGCTGATTGTACCGACATTTTTTACAGGAATCGTTTCAAAGTTGGCATTTGAAGTTCGTAATAGATGCTGCAGCATTAAACAGAATTTCAAATTTCGAATGTGAAGTTCGTAATGGATACTTCAGCCCATGCCAGAAAATTGTCTGTGCAGGTCCACGTCTTCGTATAGCCCCCATATAACGGTACCCCCCATATACGGTATTTTAATGATTTTAGCAACATTATAAACAGATTTTTCTTCAAGTTTCGCATTTTCTTCATTTTCGCATTTTATGACAAAAGTTGCCTATGCAGGCCCACGTCGTCGTAAAGGCATTCGGCATTCTTAAGATATTAACAGAATTTTTAACGGATTTTATTTTTTGGAAATTGCCAAATTTGTACCAAATGGTGGAGGGTATTAACAGTTCGGCCCGGCCCAGCCCGGAACTTACAGCTTTTTTACTTGTTAAAATGTGTTTCCGCAAACTTGCTTTGATTGAAATTTAATGTTTAATGTTATGCTATCAAATATTCTATTAATGTACTGCGTACCTGATGAAAACTCGATCTTTTCTCCCAAGTTTTGTTTTATGATTTTTATACCCTACACCATAGTATGGAGGGTATATTAAATTTGATATTCCGTTTGTAACACATCGAAATATACATAGACTCCACAAAGTATACATATTCTTGATCAGCATAAAATTCTATGTCGACTCTAGCTTCCGAACGAAATGAAGTAGGTTGATAAAATTTTACTCAAATGTAAATTATGTTGCAGGACTTTTGGTATTTAAATGGGCCATGTAGGTCACGTTTTGATATAGCCCCCATATAATGATACCTCCCTATTTTCGGTATTTTGATGATTTTAGCGACATTATTCACCGGAATTGTTTCAAGTTTAACATATGAAATTCGTAATGGATACAACAGCCTACGACAGAAAATTGTCTATGCATCTCCACGCCTTCGTCTTACCCCCATATAAAAGCACCAACTGAAATTTGGTAATTGAAGTTCGTAATCGACACTGCAGCCTAAGACAGAAAATTGTCATTACTGGTCCACGTCTTTGTATAGCCTCCATATAACGGTATTTTGATGATTTTAGCGACTTTTTTCACCAGAATTGTTTCAAATTTGGTGTTTGAAGTTCCCAATGAATACTACAGCTTACGTCAGAAATTTTTTCTGCAGGTCCTCGTGTTCGTAAAGCCCCCATATAACGGTACCTCCCTATTTTCGTTATCTTATCTGCCTGTGCATGTCCACGTTTTTGTATAGCCCCCACATGATGGTACATCCCTTTATTCGGTATTATGATGATTTTAGCTACATTAATCACAGAATTTCATTCACCGGAAATGTTTCAAATTTGGTATTTGAAGTTCGCAATGAATACTATCAAATATTCTATTAATGTACTGCGTACCTGATTAAAACTCGATCTTTTCTTCCAAGTTTTGTTTTAGGATTTTTATACCTTACACCATAGTATGGTGGTATGGTATATTAAGTTTGGCATTCCGCTTGTAACACCTCGAAATGTACATTTTAGATCAGCATAAACTTCTATGTCGAGTTAGCGATGTCCGTCCGACAGTGGAATTAACTCTAGCTTCCGAACGAAATAAAGTAGGTTGACAATATTTTAGCCAAATGTAAAATATATTGCACGACTTTTGGTATTTAAAATGGGCCCTCACCATTTTCGGTATTTTGATGATTTTAGCGGCATTATTCAGCGGAATTGTTTCAAGTTTAGTATTTAAAATTCGTAATGAATACTACAGAATATGCCAGAAAATTGTCTGTGCAGCTCCACGTCTTCGTATAGTTCCCATCTAACGGTACCTCCTGATATTCGGTATTTTGATGATTTTAGCGATATTATTCACCGGAATTGTTTCAAATTTGGTATTTGAAGTTCGCAATGAATACTACAGCCTACGACAGAAAATTGTCTATGCAGGTCCGTCTGTCTGTTGTAATCACGATATCTTTCGAACGAATTGAGATAGAAGGCTAAAATTTTGCATACATGCATAGTTTACCAGTAGGCAGGTTAAGGTTGTAAATGGGTCATGTCGGTTCACGTTTTCGTATAGCCCCCATGTAACGGTACCTCCCGATATTTGGTATTTTGATGATTTTAGCGATATTATTCCCCGGAATTGTTTCAAATTTCGTATTAGAAGTTCGTAATGGGCACTACAGCCTATGACAAAAAAATCGTGTACAGGTGCACGTCTTTGTATAGTCCCCATATAACGGTTTTCATTTAGGTGGTAGTTTCAGGATTTTTTTTTTTTTAATTTTATCAATTTCCTTCGAAATGGAGGAGGGTATTAAAAGTTTGGTCCGGCCGAACTTAGATTCTTTTTTGCTTGTTAACATTATAAAAGAATTTTTGATGGATTTAATTTTTTGAAAATTGCCAAATTCGTTCCAATGGTGGGGGGTTTTCACGGCACGGCCGAATATATAGTTTGTTTACTTGTTTGTTTTTAGAAATAATGGAGTTTTTGCTGGTCTGGGGATGGATTCTTTTTCTACAATAGTGAACATTTAATCAACTATTTAAATTATATGTAATTTTGAACGTATTAAATAACGTTGTTGTCGGGTCCTCTTCTATCTCGTCAACAACAATAAAATCCACAATTATGGGATTAATCCCATCTATTTTGCAAAACCAAAATGCCATCGGGCTGCTGTACAAGAATGCAAACACTGGTTGAGTTAGGAATCTCCGATATTCAGATCAGTGGAAAAAATCGAGAAATCGTAAGAAAATATGTACATTGAGCTAAACAGAGGCATAAATATAGAAAGCATACATGTAAGTGCCAATATAATTATTAAAAATAAAATTAGCTTTATTATATCTAAACTAGATACATTTGAAACTCAAAAATACTGAGACAACTCTGTATACCAAATTTTGATCGATTTTTCTCAAGTCGGAAAGATTGGGAGATTGATATGCTTCGAAGATTTACCCATTTTTTAAGTAGATTTTGGCGGATAGTAACATGTTTAATTTTTCTTTGTACTTTTTGAGTCCTTTTTGAAACAGATTTTCGGAATTTCAGCAAACGTTTTGTGCAATATAAATAAATATATGTACACAAATTTAGAGCAATACCTCTTCGTGGTTGCTTCATATTATTGAAAAAGGATGTAATTTTCTCCCGTTTAATACGAATTTTCAAGATGTGTTTCCGCAAACTTGCTTTGATTGAAATTGAAAGTTTTATGTTATGCTACCAAATATTCTATTAATGTACTGCGTACCTGATTAAAACTCAATCTTTTCTTGCAAGTTTTGTTTTAGGATTTTTATACCTTACACCATAGTACGGAGGTAACACCTCGAAATATACATTTTAGACCCAACAAAGTATACATATTCTTGATCAGCATATACTTCTATGGCGAGTTAGCGATGTCCGTCCGACAGTGGAATTTACTCTAGCTTCCGAACGAAATAAAGTAGGTTGATAATATTTTACCCAAATATAAAATGTAAATCTTCTATAGCCCCCATATAACGGCACAACCCCATATTCGGTATTTCTATGATTTTAGCGACATTATTCACCGGAATTGTTTCAAATTTGGTATATGAAGTTCGTAATAGATACTACACCCTTTGACAGAAAATTGTCTGTGCAGGTCAACGTCTTCATGTAGCCCCCATATAACGGCACCACACAATGTTCGGTATTTTGGTTATGTTAGCGACATTATTCACCGGAATTGTTTAAAATTTGGTATTTGAAATTCGCAAAGCATACTACTGCCTACGACAGAAAATTGTCTGTGCAGGTCAACGTCTTCATGTAGCCCCCATATAACGGCACCACACGATGTTCGGTATTTTGGTTATGTTAGCGACATTATTCACCGGAATTGTTTCAAATTTCGTGTTTGAAGTTCCCAATGAATACTACAGCTTACGTCAGAAAATTTTCTCTGCAGGTCCTCGTCTTCGCAAAGCCCCTACATACCGGTACCCTCCTATTTCCGGTATCTTGATAATTTTAGCGACATTATTCACTGTAATTGTTTCAAATTTGATATTTTAAGCTCGTAATGCCTACGACAGAAAATTATCTCTGCAGGACCACGCCTTCGTCTAGCCCCCACACGACAGCAACTCCTGATATTTGGTACTTGAAGTTCGTAATGGATGCTGCAGCCTAAGACAGAAATTTGTCTTTACAGATCCACATCTTCGTACAGACCCTATATAATGGTACCTCCCTATTTTCGTTATCTTATCTGCCTGTACATGTCCACGTTTTTGTATAGCCCCCACATGATGGTACATCCCTTTATTCGGTATTATGATGATTTTAGCTACATTAATCACAGAATTTCATTCACCGGAAATGTTTCAAATTTGGTATTTGAAGTTCGCAATGAATACTATCAAATATTCTATTAATGTACTGCGTACCTGATTAAAACTCGATCTTTTCTTCCAAGTTTTGTTTTAGGATTTTTATACCTTACACCATAGTATGGTGGTATGGTATATTAAGTTTGGCATTCCGCTTGTAACACCTCGAAATATACATTTTAGATCAGCATAAACTTCTATGTCGAGTTAGCGATGTCCGTCCGACAGTGGAATTAACTCTAGCTTCCGAACGAAATAAAGTAGGTTGACAATATTTTAGCCAAATGTAAAATATATTGCACGACTTTTGGTATTTAAAATGGGCCCTCACCATTTTCGGTATTTTGATGATTTTAGCGGCATTATTCAGCGGAATTGTTTCAAGTTTAGTATTTAAAATTCGTAATGGATACTACAGAATATGCCAGAAAATTGTCTGTGCAGTTCCACGTCTTCGTATAGTTCCCATCTAACGGTACCTCCTGATATTCGGTATTTTGATGATTTTAGCGATATTATTCACCGGAATTGTTTCAAATTTGGTATTTGAAGTTCGCAATGAATACTACAGCCTACGACAGAAAATTGTCTATGCAGGTCCGTCTGTCTGTTGTAATCACGATATCTTTCGAACGAATTGAGATAGAAGGCTAAAATTTTGCATACATGCATAGTTTACCAGTAGGCAGGTTAAGGTTGTAAATGGGTCATGTCGGTTCACGTTTTCGTATAGCCCCCATGTAACGGTACCTCCCGATATTTGGTATTTTGATGATTTTAGCGATATTATTCCCCGGAATTGTTTCAAATTTCGTGTTTGAAGTTCGTAATGGGCACTACAGCCTATGACAAAAAAATCGTGTACAGGTGCACGTCTTTGTATAGTCCCCATATAACGGTTTTCATTTAGGTGGTAGTTTTAGGATTTTTTTTTAATTTTATCAATTTCCTTCGAAATGGAGGAGGGTATTAAAAGTTTGGTCCGGCCGAACTTAGATTCTTTTTTGCTTGTTAACATTATAAAAGAATTTTTGATGGATTTAATTTTTTGAAAATTGCCAAATTCGTTCCAATGGTGGGGGGTTTTCACGGCACGGCCGAACATATAGTTTGTTTACTTGTTTGTTTTTAGAAATAATGGAGTTTTTGCTGGTCTGGGGATGGATTCTTTTTCTACAATAGTGAACATTTAATCAACTATTTAAATTATATGTAATTTTGAACGTATTAAATAACGTTGTTGTCGGGTCCTCTTCTATCTCGTCAACAACAATAAAATCCACAATTATGGGATTAATCCCATCTATTTTGCAAAACCAAAATGCCATCGGGCTGCTGTACAAGAATGCAAACACTGGTTGAGTTAGGAATCTCCGATATTCAGATCAGTGGAAAAAATCGAGAAATCGTAAGAAATATGTACATTGAGCTAAACAGAGGCATAAATATAGAAAGCATACATGTAAGTGCCAATATAATTATTAAAAATAAAATTAGCTTTATTATATCTAAACTAGATACATTTGAAACTCAAAAATACTGAGACAACTCTGTATACCAAATTTTGATCGATTTTTCTCAAGTCGGAAAGATTGGGAGATTGATATGCTTCCAAGATTTACCCATTTTTTAAGTAGATTTTGGCGGATAGTAACATGTTTAATTTTTCTTTGTACTTTTTGAGTCCTTTTTGAAACAGATTTTCGGAATTTCAGCAAACGTTTTGTGCAATATAAATAAATATATGTACACAAATTTAGAGCAATACCTCTTCGTGGTCGCTTCATATTATTGAAAAAGGATGTAATTTTCTCCCGTTTAATACGAATTTTCAAGATGTGTTTCCGCAAACTTGCTTTGATTGAAATTGAAAGTTTTATGTTATGCTACCAAATATTCTATTAATGTACTGCGTACCTGATTAAAACTCAATCTTTTCTTGCAAGTTTTGTTTTAGGATTTTTATACCTTACACCATAGTACGGTGGTAACACCTCGAAATATACATTTTAGACCCAACAAAGTATACATATTCTTGATCAGCATATACTTCTATGGCGAGTTAGCGATGTCCGTCCGACAGTGGAATTTACTCTAGCTTCCGAACGAAATAAAGTAGGTTGATAATATTTTACCCAAATATAAAATGTAAATCTTCTATAGCCCCCATATAACGGCACAACCCCATATTCGGTATTTCTATGATTTTAGCGACATTATTCACCGGAATTGTTTCAAATTTGGTATATGAAGTTCGTAATAGATACTACACCCTTTGACAGAAAATTGTCTGTGCAGGTCAACGTCTTCATGTAGCCCCCATATAACGGCACCACACGATGTTCGGTATTTTGGTTATGTTAGCGACATTATTCACCGGAATTGTTTAAAATTTGGTATTTGAAATTCGCAAAGCATACTACTGCCTACGACAGAAAATTGTCTGTGCAGGTCAACGTCTTCATGTAGCCCCCATATAACGGCACCACACGATGTTCGGTATTTTGGTTATGTTAGCGACATTATTCACCGGAATTGTTTCAAATTCGTGTTTGAAGTTCCCAATGAATACTACAGCTTACGTCAGAAAATTTTCTCTGCAGGTCCTCGTCTTCGCAAAGCCCCTACATAACGGTACCCTCCTATTTCCGGTATCTTGATAATTTTAGCGACATTATTCACTGTAATTGTTTCAAATTTGATATTTTAAGCTCGTAATGCCTACGACAGAAAATTATCTCTGCAGGACCACGCCTTCGTCTAGCCCCCACACGACAGCAACTCCTGATATTTGGTACTTGAAGTTCGTAATGGATGCTGCAGCCTAAGACAGAAATTTGTCTTTACAGATCCACATCTTCGTACAGACCCTATATAATGGTACCCCCCGATATTCGGTATTTTGATGATTTTAGCGACATTATTTAACGGAATCGTTCCAAATTTGGTATTTGAAGTTCGTAATAGATACTGCAGCATAAAATAGAAAAAGGGCCATGTAGGTCCACGTCTTCGTATAGCCCCCATATACCATACCCCCCGATATTCGGTATTTTGCTGATTGTAGCGACATTTTTTACAGGAATCGTTTCAAAGTTGGCATTTGAAGTTCGTAATAGATGCTGCAGCATTAAACAGAATTTCAAATTTCGAATGTGAAGTTCGTAATGGATACTTCAGCCCATGCTAGAAAATTGTCTGTGCAGGTCCACGTCTTCGTATAGCCCCCATATAACGGTACCCCCCATATACGGTATTTAATGATTTTAGCTACATTATAAACAGATTTTTCTTCAAGTTTCGCATTTAAGTATTGTAATAACTTATGACAAAAGTTGCCTATGCAGGCCCACGTCGTCGTATAAGCATTCGGCATTCTTAAGATATTAACAGAATTTTTAACGGATTTTATTTTTTGGAAATTGCCAAATTTGTACCAAATGGTGGAGGGTATTAACAGTTCGGCCCGGCCCAGCCCGGAACTTACAGCTTTTTTACTTGTTAAAATGTGTTTCCGCAAACTTGCTTTGATTGAAATTTAAAGTTTAATGTGATGCTGTCAAATATTCTATTAATGTACTGCGTACCTGATGAAAACTCGATCTTTTCTCCCAAGTTTTGTTTTATGATTTTTATACCCTACACCATAGTATGGAGGGTATATTAAGTTTGATATTCCGTTTGTAACACATCGAAATATACATAGACTCCACAAAGTATACATATTCTTGATCAGCATAAAAGTCTATGTCGACTCTAGCTTCCAAACGAAATGAAGTAGGTTGATAAAATTTTACTCAAATGTAAATTATGTTGCTGGACTTTTGGTATTTAAATGGGCCATGTAGCTCACGTTTTGATATAGCCCCCATATAATGATACCTCCCTATTTTCGGTATTTTGATGATTTTAGCGACATTATTCACCGGAATTGTTTCAAGTTTAACATATGAAATTCGTAATGGATACAACAGCCTACGACAGAAAATTGTCTATGCATCTCCACGCCTTCGTCTTACCCCCATATAAAAGCACCAACTGAAATTTGGTAATTGAAGTTCGTAATCGACACTGCAGCCTAAGACAGAAAATTGTCATTACTGGTCCACGTCTTTGTATAGCCTCCATATAACGGTATTTTGATGATTTTAGCGACTTTTTTCACCAGAATTGTTTCAAATTTGGTGTTTGAAGTTCCCAATGAATACTACAGCTTACGTCAGAAATTTTTTCTGCAGGTCCTCGTGTTCGTAAAGCCCCCATATAACGGTACCTCCCTATTTTCGTTATCTTATCTGCCTGTGCATGTCCACGTTTTTGTATAGCCCCCACATGATGGTACATCCCTTTATTCGGTATTATGATGATTTTAGCTACATTAATCACAGAATTTCATTCACCGGAAATGTTTCAAATTTGGTATTTGAAGTTCGCAATGAATACTATCAAATATTCTATTAATGTACTGCGTACCTGATTAAAACTCGATCTTTTCTTCCAAGTTTTGTTTTAGGATTTTTATACCTTACACCATAGTATGGTGGTATGGTATATTAAGTTTGGCATTCCGCTTGTAACACCTCGAAATGTACATTTTAGATCAGCATAAACTTCTATGTCGAGTTAGCGATGTCCGTCCGACAGTGGAATTAACTCTAGCTTCCGAACGAAATAAAGTAGGTTGACAATATTTTAGCCAAATGTAAAATATATTGCACGACTTTTGGTATTTAAAATGGGCCCTCACCATTTTCGGTATTTTGATGATTTTAGCGGCATTATTCAGCGGAATTGTTTCAAGTTTAGTATTTAAAATTCGTAATGAATACTACAGAATATGCCAGAAAATTGTCTGTGCAGCTCCACGTCTTCGTATAGTTCCCATCTAACGGTACCTCCTGATATTCGGTATTTTGATGATTTTAGCGATATTATTCACCGGAATTGTTTCAAATTTGGTATTTGAAGTTCGCAATGAATACTACAGCCTACGACAGAAAATTGTCTATGCAGGTCCGTCTGTCTGTTGTAATCACGATATCTTTCGAACGAATTGAGATAGAAGGCTAAAATTTTGCATACATGCATAGTTTACCAGTAGGCAGATTAAGGTTGTAAATGGGTCATGTCGGTTCACGTTTTCGTATAGCCCCCATGTAACGGTACCTCCCGATATTTGGTATTTTGATGATTTTAGTGATATTATTCCCCGGAATTGTTTCAAATTTCGTATTTGAAGTTCGTAATGGGTACAGGTGCACGTCTTTGTATAGTCCCCATATAACGGTTTTCATTTAGGTGGTAGTTTTAGGATTTTTTTTTAATTTGATCAATTTCCTTCGAAATGGAGGAGGGTATTAAAAGTTTGGTCCGGCCGAACTTAGATTATTTTTTGCTTGTTAACATTATAAAAGAATTTTTGATGGATTTAATTTTTTGAAAATTGCCAAATTCGTTCCAATGGTGGGGGGTTTTCACGGCACGGCCGAACATATAGTTTGTTTACTTGTTTGTTTTTAGAAATAATGGAGTTTTTGCTGGTCTGGGGATGGATTCTTTTTCTACAATAGTGAACATTTAATCAACTATTTAAATTATATGTAATTTTGAACGTATTAAATAACGTTTTTGTCGGGTCCTCTTCTATCTCGTCAACAACAATAAAATCCACAATTATGGGATTAATCCCATCTATTTTGCAAAACCAAAATGCCATCGGGCTGCTGTACAAGAATGCAAACACTGGTTGAGTTAGGAATCTCCGATATTCAGATCAGTGGAAAAAATCGAGAAATCGTAAGAAAATATGTACATTGAGCTAAACAGAGGCATAAATATAGAAAGCATACATGTAAGTGCCAATATAATTATTAAAAATAAAATTAGCTTTATTATATCTAAACTAGATACATTTGAAACTCAAAAATACTGAGACAACTCTGTATACCAAATTTTGATCGATTTTTCTCAAGTCGGAAAGATTGGGAGATTGATATGCTTCGAAGATTTACCCATTTTTTAAGTAGATTTTGGCGGATAGTAACATGTTTAATTTTTCTTTGTACTTTTTGAGTCCTTTTTGAAACAGATTTTCGGAATTTCAGCAAACGTTTTGTGCAATATAAATAAATATATGTACACAAATTTAGAGCAATACCTCTTCGTGGTCGCTTCATATTATTGAAAAAGGATGTAATTTTCTCCCGTTTAATACGAATTTTCAAGATGTGTTTCCGCAAACTTGCTTTGATTGAAATTGAAAGTTTTATGTTATGCTACCAAATATTCTATTAATGTACTGCGTACCTGATTAAAACTCAATCTTTTCTTGCAAGTTTTGTTTTAGGATTTTTATACCTTACACCATAGTACGGAGGTAACACCTCGAAATATACATTTTAGACCCAACAAAGTATACATATTCTTGATCAGCATATACTTCTATGGCGAGTTAGCGATGTCCGTCCGACAGTGGAATTTACTCTAGCTTCCGAACGAAATAAAGTAGGTTGATAATATTTTACCCAAATATAAAATGTAAATCTTCTATAGCCCCCATATAACGGCACAACCCCATATTCGGTATTTCTATGATTTTAGCGACATTATTCACCGGAATTGTTTCAAATTTGGTATATGAAGTTCGTAATAGATACTACACCCTTTGACAGAAAATTGTCTGTGCAGGTCAACGTCTTCATGTAGCCCCCATATAACGGCACCACACGATGTTCGGTATTTTGGTTATGTTAGCGACATTATTCACCGGAATTGTTTAAAATTTGGTATTTGAAATTCGCAAAGCATACTACTGCCTACGACAGAAAATTGTCTGTGCAGGTCAACGTCTTCATGTAGCCCCCATATAACGGCACCACACGATGTTCGGTATTTTGGTTATGTTAGCGACATTATTCGCCGGAATTGTTTCAAATTTCGTGTTTGAAGTTCCCAATGAATACTACAGCTTACGTCAGAAAATTTTCTCTGCAGGTCCTCGTCTTCGCAAAGCCCCTACATAACGGTACCCTCCTATTTCCGGTATCTTGATAATTTTAGCGACATTATTCACTGTAATTGTTTCAAATTTGATATTTTAAGCTCGTAATGCCTACGACAGAAAATTATCTCTGCAGGACCACGCCTTCGTCTAGCCCCCACACGACAGCAACTCCTGATATTTGGTACTTGAAGTTCGTAATGGATGCTGCAGCCTAAGACAGAAATTTGTCTTTACAGATCCACATCTTCGTACAGACCCTATATAATGGTACCCCCCGATATTCGGTATTTTGATGATTTTAGCGACATTATTTAACGGAATCGTTCCAAATTTGGTATTTGAAGTTCGTAATAGATACTGCAGCATAAAATAGAAAAAGGGCCATGTAGGTCCACGTCTTCGTATAGCCCCCGTATAGTATGGTATACCCCCCGATATTCGGTATTTTGCTGATTGTAGCGACATTTTTTACAGGAATCGTTTCAAAGTTGGCATTTGAAGTTCGTAATAGATGCTGCAGCATTAAACAGAATTTCAAATTTCGAATGTGAAGTTCGTAATGGATACTTCAGCCCATGCCAGAAAATTGTCTGTGCAGGTCCACGTCTTCGTATAGCCCCCATATAACGGTACCCCCATATACGGTATTTTAATGATTTTAGCTACATTATAAACAGATTTTTCTTCAAGTTTCGCATTTTAATATTGTAATAACTTATGACAAAAGTTGCCTATGCAGGCCCACGTCGTCGTATAAGCATTCGGCATTCTTAAGATATTAACAGAATTTTTAACGGATTTTATTTTTTGGAAATTGCCAAATTTGTACCAAATGGTGGAGGGTATTAACAGTTCGGCCCGGCCCAGCCCGGAACTTACAGCTTTTTTTACTTGTTAAAATGTGTTTCCGCAAACTTGCTTTGATTGAAATTTAAAGTTTAATGTATGCTGTCAAATATTCTATTAATGTACTGCGTACCTGATGAAAACTCGATCTTTTCTCCCAAGTTTTGTTTTATGATTTTTATACCCTACACCATAGTATGGAGGGTATATTAAGTTTGATATTCCGTTTGTAACACATCGAAATATACATAGACTCCACAAAGTATACATATTCTTGATCAGCATAAAAGTCTATGTCGACTCTAGCTTCCAAACGAAATGAAGTAGGTTGATAAAATTTTACTCAAATGTAAATTATGTTGCTGGACTTTTGGTATTTAAATGGGCCATGTAGCTCACGTTTTGATATAGCCCCCATATAATGATACCTCCCTATTTTCGGTATTTTGATGATTTTAGCGACATTATTCACCGGAATTGTTTCAAGTTTAACATATGAAATTCGTAATGGATACAACAGCCTACGACAGAAAATTGTCTATGCATCTCCACGCCTTCGTCTTACCCCCATATAAAAGCACCAACTGAAATTTGGTAATTGAAGTTCGTAATCGACACTGCAGCCTAAGACAGAAAATTGTCATTACTGGTCCACGTCTTTGTATAGCCTCCATATAACGGTATTTTGATGATTTTAGCGACTTTTTTCACCAGAATTGTTTCAAATTTGGTGTTTGAAGTTCCCAATGAATACTACAGCTTACGTCAGAAATTTTTTCTGCAGGTCCTCGTGTTCGTAAAGCCCCCATATAACGGTACCTCCCTATTTTCGTTATCTTATCTGCCTGTGCATGTCCACGTTTTTGTATAGCCCCCACATGATGGTACATTCCTTTATCGGTATTATGATGATTTTAGCTACATTAATCACAGAATTTCATTCACCGGAAATGTTTCAAATTTGGTATTTGAAGTTCGCAATGAATACTATCAAATATTCTATTAATGTACTTCTATGTCGAGTTAGCGATGTCCGTCCGACAGTGGAATTAACTCTAGCTTCCGAACGAAATAAAGTAGGTTGACAATATTTTAGCCAAATGTAAAATATATTGCACGACTTTTGGTATTTAAAATGGGCCCTCACCATTTTCGGTATTTTGATGATTTTAGCGGCATTATTCAGCGGAATTGTTTCAAGTTTAGTATTTAAAATTCGTAATGAATACTACAGAATATGCCAGGAAAATTGTCTGTGCAGCTCCACGTCTTCGTATAGTTCCCATCTAACGGTACCTCCTGATATTCGGTATTTTGATGATTTTAGCGATATTATTCACCGGAATTGTTTCAAATTTGGTATTTGAAGTTCGCAATGAATACTACAGCCTACGACAGAAAATTGTCTATGCAGGTCCGTCTGTCTGTTGTAATCACGATATCTTTCGAACGAATTGAGATAGAAGGCTAAAATTTTGCATACATGCATAGTTTACCAGTAGGCAGATTAAGGTTGTAAATGGGTCATGTCGGTTCACGTTTTCGTATAGCCCCCATGTAACGGTACCTCCCGATATTTGGTATTTTGATGATTTTAGTGATATTATTCCCCGGAATTGTTTCAAATTTCGTATTTGAAGTTCGTAATGGGCACTACAGCCTATGACAAAAAAATCGTGTACAGGTGCACGTCTTTGTATAGTCCCCATATAACGGTTTTCATTTAGGTGGTAGTTTTAGGATTTTTTTTTAATTTTATCAATTTCCTTCGAAATGGATGAGGGTATTAAAAGTTTGGTCCGGCCGAACTTAGATTCTTTTTTGCTTGTTAACATTATAAAAGAATTTTTGATGGATTTAATTTTTTGAAAATTGCCAAATTCGTTCCAATGGTGGGGGGTTTTCAAGGCACGGCCGAACATATAGTTTGTTTACTTGTTTGTTTTTAGAAATAATGGAGTTTTTGCTGGTCTGGGGATGGATTCTTTTTCTACAATAGTGAACATTTAATCAACTATTTAAATTATATGTAATTTTGAACGTATTAAATAACGTTTTTGTCGGGTCCTCTTCTATCTCGTCAACAACAATAAAATCCACAATTATGGGATTAACCCATCTATTTTGCAAAACCAAAATGCCATCGGGCTGCTGTACAAGAATGCAAACACTGGTTGAGTTAGGAATCTCCGATATTCAGATCAGTGGAAAAAATCGAGAAATCGTAAGAAAATATGTACATTGAGCTAAACAGAGGCATAAATATAGAAAGCATACATGTAAGTGCCAATATAATTATTAAAAATAAAATTAGCTTTATTATATCTAAACTAGATACATTTGAAACTCAAAAATACTGAGACAACTCTGTATACCAAATTTTGATCGATTTTTCTCAAGTCGGAAAGATTGGGAGATTGATATGCTTCGAAGATTTACCCATTTTTTAAGTAGATTTTGGCGGATAGTAACATGTTTAATTTTCTTTGTACTTTTTGAGTCCTTTTTGAAACAGATTTTCGGAATTTCAGCAAACGTTTTGTGCAATATAAATAAATATATGTACACAAATTTAGAGCAATACCTCTTCGTGGTCGCTTCATATTATTGAAAAAGGATGTAATTTTCTCCCGTTTAATACGAATTTTCAAGATGTGTTTCCGCAAACTTGCTTTGATTGAAATTGAAAGTTTTATGTTATGCTACCAAATATTCTATTAATGTACTGCGTACCTGATTAAAACTCAATCTTTTCTTCCAAGTTTTGTTTTAGGATTTTTATACCTTACACCATAGTACGGAGGTAACACCTCGAAATATACATTTTAGACCCAACAAAGTACACATATTCTTGATCAGCATATACTTCTATGGCGAGTTAGCGATGTCCGTCCGACAGTGGAATTTACTCTAGCTTCCGAACGAAATAAAGTAGGTTGATAATATTTTACCCAAATATAAAATGTAAATCTTCTATAGCCCCCATATAACGGCACAACCCCATATTCGGTATTTCTATGATTTTAGCGACATTATTCACCGGAATTGTTTCAAAATTGGTATATGAAGTTCGTAATAGATACTACACCCTTTGACAGAAAATTGTCTGTGCAGGTCAACGTCTTCATGTAGCCCCCATATAACGGCACCACACGATGTTCGGTATTTTGGTTATGTTAGCGACATTATTCACCGGAATTGTTTAAAATTTGGTATTTGAAATTCGCAAAGCATACTACTGCCTACGACAGAAAATTGTCTGTGCAGGTCAACGTCTTCATGTAGCCCCCATATAACGGCACCACACGATGTTCGGTATTTTGGTTATGTTAGCGACATTATTCGCCGGAATTGTTTCAAATTTCGTGTTTGAAGTTCCCAATGAATACTACAGCTTACGTCAGAAATTTTTCTCTGCAGGTCCTCGTCTTCGCAAAGCCCCTACATAACGGTACCCTCCTATTTCCGGTATCTTGATAATTTTAGCGACATTATTCACTGTAATTGTTTCAAATTTGATATTTTAAGCTCGTAATGCCTACGACAGAAAATTATCTCTGCAGGACCACGCCTTCGTCTAGCCCCCACACGACAGCAACTCCTGATATTTGGTACTTGAAGTTCGTAATGGATGCTGCAGCCTAAGACAGAAATTTGTCTTTACAGATCCACATCTTCGTACAGACCCTATATAATGGTACCCCCCGATATTCGGTATTTTGATGATTTTAGCGACATTATTTAACGGAATCGTTCCAAATTTGGTATTTGAAGTTCGTAATAGATACTGCAGCATAAAATAGAAATAGGGCCATGTAGGTCCACGTCTTCGTATAGCCCCCATATACCATACCCCCCGATATTCGGTATTTTGCTGATTGTAGCGACATTTTTTACAGGAATCGTTTCAAAGTTGGCATTTGAAGTTCGTAATAGATGCTGCAGCATTAAACAGAATTTCAAATTTCGAATATGAAGTTCGTAATGGATACTTCAGCCCATGCTAGAAAATTGTCTGTGCAGGTCCACGTCTTCGTATAGCCCCCATATAACGGTACCCCCCATATACGGTATTTTAATGATTTTAGCTACATTATAAACAGATTTTTCTTCAAGTTTCGCATTTAAATATTGTAATAACTTATGACAAAAGTTGCCTATGCAGGCCCACGTCGTCGTATAAGCATTCGGCATTCTTAAGATATTAACAGAATTTTTAACGGATTTTATTTTTTGGAAATTGCCAAATTTGTACCAAATGGTGGAGGGTATTAACAGTTCGGCCCGGCCCAGCCCGGAACTTACAGCTTTTTTACTTGTTAAAATGTGTTTCCGCAAACTTGCTTTGATTGAAATTTAAAGTTTAATGTTATGCTGTCAAATATTCTATTAATGTACTGCGTACCTGATGAAAACTCGATCTTTTCTCCCAAGTTTTGTTTTATGATTTTTATACCCTACACCATAGTATGGAGGGCATATTAAGTTTGATATTCCGTTTGTAACACATCGAAATATACATAGACTCCACAAAGTATACATATTCTTGATCAGCATAAAAGTCTATGTCGACTCTAGCTTCCAAACGAAATGAAGTAGGTTGATAAAATTTTACTCAAATGTAAATTATGTTGCTGGACTTTTGGTATTTAAATGGGCCATGTAGCTCACGTTTTGATATAGCCCCCATATAATGATACCTCCCTATTTTCGGTATTTTGATGATTTTAGCGACATTATTCACCGGAATTGTTTCAAGTTTAACATATGAAATTCGTAATGGATACAACAGCCTACGACAGAAAATTGTCTATGCATCTCCACGCCTTCGTCTTACCCCCATATAAAAGCACCAACTGAAATTTGGTAATTGAAGTTCGTAATCGACACTGCAGCCTAAGACAGAAAATTGTCATTACTGGTCCACGTCTTCGTATAGCCCATATATAACGGTAACTCCAGATATTTGGTATATTGACGATTTTAGCGACATTATTCCCCGGAATTGCTTCCAATGCGGTATTTGAAGTTCGTAATGGATACTACAGCCTACGACAAAAATCGTCTATGCTGGTCCATGTCCAAATAACGGTACCTCCCGGTATTCGTTATTTTGATTTTAGTGACATTATTCACAGGAATTGTTTCAAATTTGGTATTTACAACCCTTTATGAATAATACAGCCTATGACAGAAACTGCATGTGCATGTCCACGTTTTTGTATAGCCCCCACATGATGGTACATCCCTTTTTTCGGTATTATGATGATTTTTAGCTCATTAATCACAGAATTTCATTCACCGGAAATGTTTCAAATTTGGTATTTGAAGTTCGCAATGAATACTATCAAATATTCTATTAATGTACTTCTATGTCGAGTTAGCGATGTCCGTCCGACAGTGGAATTAACTCTAGCTTCCGAACGAAATAAAGTAGGTTGACAATATTTTAGCCAAATGCAAAATATATTGCACGACTTTTGGTATTTAAAATGGGCCCTCACCATTTTCGGTATTTTGATGATTTTAGCGGCATTATTCAGCGGAATTGTTTCAAGTTTAGTATTTAAAATTCGTAATGAATACTACAGAATATGCCAGAAAATTGTCTGTGCAGCTCCACGTCTTCGTATAGTTCCCATCTAACGGTACCTCCTGATATTCGGTATTTTGATGATTTTAGCGATATTATTCAACGGAATTGTTTCAAATTTGGTATTTGAAGTTCGCAATGAATACTACAGCCTACGACAGAAAATTGTCTATGCAGGTCCGTCTGTCTGTTGTAATCACGATATCTTTCGAACGAATTGAGATAGAAGGCTAAAATTTTGCATACATGCATAGTTTACCAGTAGGCAGATTAAGGTTGTAAATGGGTCATGTCGGTTCACGTTTTCGTATAGCCCCCATGTAACGGTACCTCCCGATATTTGGTATTTTGATGATTTTAGTGATATTATTCCCCGGAATTGTTTCAAATTTCGTATTTGAAGTTCGTAATGGGCACTACAGCCTATGACAAAAAAATCGTGTACAGGTGCACGTCTTTGTATAGTCCCCATATAACGGTTTTCATTTAGGTGGTAGTTTTAGGATTTTTTTTAATTTTATCAATTTCCTTCGAAATGGAGGAGGGTATTAAAAGTTTGGTCCGGCCGAACTTAGATTCTTTTTTGCTTGTTAACATTATAAAAGAATTTTGATGGATTTAATTTTTTGAAAATTGCCAAATTCGTTCCAATGGTGGGGGGTTTTCACGGCACGGCCGAACATATAGTTTGTTTACTTGTTTGTTTTTAGAAATAATGGAGTTTTTGCTGGTCTGGGGATGGATTCTTTTTCTACAATAGTGAACATTTAATCAACTATTTAAATTATATGTAATTTTGAACGTATTAAATAACGTTTTTGTCGGGTCCTCTTCTATCTCGTCAACAACAATAAAATCCACAATTATGGGATTAACCCCATCTATTTTGCAAAACCAAAATGCCATCGGGCTGCTGTACAAGAATGCAAACACTGGTTGAGTTAGGAATCTCCGATATTCAGATCAGTGGAAAAAATCGAGAAATCGTAAGAAAATATGTACATTGAGCTAAACAGAGGCATAAATATAGAAAGCATACATGTAAGTGCCAATATAATTATTAAAAATAAAATTAGCTTTATTATATCTAAACTAGATACATTTGAAACTCAAAAATACTGAGACAACTCTGTATACCAAATTTTGATCGATTTTTCTCAAGTCGGAAAGATTGGGAGATTGATATGCTTCGAAGATTTACCCATTTTTTAAGTAGATTTTGGCGGATAGTAACATGTTTAATTTTTCTTTGTACTTTTTGAGTCCTTTTTGAAACAGATTTTCGGAATTTCAGCAAACGTTTTGTACAATATAAATAAATATATGTACACAAATTTAGAGCAATACCTCTTCGTGGTCGCTTCATATTATTGAAAAAGGATGTCATTTTCTCCCGTTTAATACGAATTTTCAAGATGTGTTTCCGCAAACTTGCTTTGATTGAAATTGAAAGTTTTATGTTATGCTACCAATATTCTATTAATGTACTGCGTACCTGATTAAAACTCAATCTTTTCTTGCAAGTTTTGTTTTAGGATTTTTATACCTTACACCATAGTACGGAGGTAACACCTCGAAATATACATTTTAGACCCAACAAAGTACACATATTCTTGATCAGCATATACTTCTATGGCGAGTTAGCGATGTCCGTCCGACAGTGGAATTTACTCTAGCTTCCGAACGAAATAAAGTAGGTTGATAATATTTTACCCAAATATAAAATGTAAATCTTCTATAGCCCCCATATAACGGCACAACCCCATATTCGGTATTTCTATGATTTTAGCGACATTATTCACCGGAATTGTTTCAAAATTGGTATATGAAGTTCGTAATAGATACTACACCCTTTGACAGAAAATTGTCTGTGCAGGTCAACGTCTTCATGTAGCCCCCATATAACGGCACCACACGATGTTCGGTATTTTGGTTATGTTAGCGACATTATTCACCGGAATTGTTTAAAATTTGGTATTTGAAATTCGCAAAGCATACTACTGCCTACGACAGAAAATTGTCTGTGCAGGTCAACGTCTTCATGTAGCCCCCATATAACGGCACCACACGATGTTCGGTATTTTGGTTATGTTAGCGACATTATTCGCCGGAATTGTTTAAAATTTGGTATTTGAAATTCGCAAAGCATACTACAGCTTACGTCAGAAAATTTTCTCTGCAGGTCCTCGTCTTCGCAAAGCCCCTACATAACGGTACCCTCCTATTTCCGGTATCTTGATAATTTTAGCGACATTATTCACTGTAATTGTTTCAAATTTGATATTTTAAGCTCGTAATGCCTACGACAGAAAATTATCTCTGCAGGACCACGCCTTCGTCTAGCCCCCACACGACAGCAACTCCTGATATTTGGTACTTGAAGTTCGTAATGGATGCTGCAGCCTAAGACAGAAATTTGTCTTTACAGATCCACATCTTCGTACAGACCCTATATAATGGTACCCCCCGATATTCGGTATTTTGATGATTTTAGCGACATTATTTAACGGAATCGTTCCAAATTTGGTATTTGAAGTTCGTAATAGATACTGCAGCATAAAATAGAAAAAGGGTCATGTAGGTCCACGTCTTCGTATAGCCCCCATATACCATACCCCCCGATATTCGGTATTTTGCTGATTGTAGCGACATTTTTTACAGGAATCGTTTCAAAGTTGGCATTTGAAGTTCGTAATAGATGCTGCAGCATTAAACAGAATTTCAAATTTCGAATGTGAAGTTCGTAATGGATACTTCAGCCCATGCTAGAAAATTGTCTGTGCAGGTCCACGTCTTCGTATAGCCCCCATATAACGGTACCCCCCATATACGGTATTTTAATGATTTTAGCTACATTATAAACAGATTTTTCTTCAAGTTTCGCATTTAAATATTGTAATAACTTATGACAAAAGTTGCCTATGCAGGCCCACGTCGTCGTATAAGCATTCGGCATTCTTAAGATATTAACAGAATTTTTAACGGATTTTATTTTTTGGAAATTGCCAAATTTGTACCAAATGGTGGAGGGTATTAACAGTTCGGCCCGGCCCAGCCCGGAACTTACAGCTTTTTTACTTGTTAAAATGTGTTTCCGCAAACTTGCTTTGATTGAAATTTAAAGTTTAATGTTATGCTGTCAAATATTCTATTAATGTACTGCGTACCTGATGAAAACTCGATCTTTTCTCCCAAGTTTTGTTTTATGATTTTTATACCCTACACCATAGTATGGAGGGTATATTAAGTTTGATATTCCGTTTGTAACACATCGAAATATACATAGACTCCACAAAGTATACATATTCTTGATCAGCATAAAAGTCTATGTCGACTCTAGCTTCCAAACGAAATGAAGTAGGTTGATAAAATTTTACTCAAATGTAAATTATGTTGCTGGACTTTTGGTATTTAAATGGGCCATGTAGCTCAAGTTTTGATATAGCCCCCATATAATGATACCTCCCTATTTTCGGTATTTTGATGATTTTAGCGACATTATTCACCGGAATTGTTTCAAGTTTAACATATGAAATTCGTAATGGATACAACAGCCTACGACAGAAAATTGTCTATGCATCTCCACGCCTTCGTCTTACCCCCATATAAAAGCACCAACTGAAATTTGGTAATTGAAGTTCGTAATCGACACTGCAGCCTAAGACAGAAAATTGTCATTACTGGTCCACGTCTTTGTATAGCCTCCATATAACGGTATTTTGATGATTTTAGCGACTTTTTTCACCAGAATTGTTTCAAATTTGGTGTTTGAAGTTCCCAATGAATACTACAGCTTACGTCAGAAATTTTTTCTGCAGGTCCTCGTGTTCGTAAAGCCCCCATATAACGGTACCTCCCTATTTTCGTTATCTTATCTGCCTGTGCATGTCCACGTTTTTGTATAGCCCCCACATGATGGTACATCCCTTTATTCGGTATTATGATGATTTTAGCTACATTAATCACAGAATTTCATTCACCGGAAATGTTTCAAATTTGGTATTTGAAGTTCGCAATGAATACTATCAAATATTCTATTAATGTACTTCTATGTCGAGTTAGCGATGTCCGTCCGACAGTGGAATTAACTCTAACTTCCGAACGAAATAAAGTAGGTTGACAATATTTTAGCCAAATGTAAAATATATTGCACGACTTTTGGTATTTAAAATGGGCCCTCACCATTTTCGGTATTTTGATGATTTTAGCGGCATTATTCAGCGGAATTGTTTCAAGTTTAGTATTTAAAATTCGTAATGAATACTACAGAATATGCCAGAAAATTGTCTGTGCAGCTCCACGTCTTCGTATAGTTCCCATCTAACGGTACCTCCTGATATTCGGTATTTTGATGATTTTAGCGATATTATTCAACGGAATTGTTTCAAATTTGGTATTTGAAGTTCGCAATGAATACTACAGCCTACGACAGAAAATTGTCTATGCAGGTCCGTCTGTCTGTTGTAATCACGATATCTTTCGAACGAATTGAGATAGAAGGCTAAAATTTTGCATACATGCATAGTTTACCAGTAGGCAGATTAAGGTTGTAAATGGGTCATGTCGGTTCACGTTTTCGTATAGCCCCCATGTAACGGTACCTCCCGATATTTGGTATTTTGATGATTTTAGTGATATTATTCCCCGGAATTGTTTCAAATTTCGTATTTGAAGTTCGTAATGGGCACTACAGCCTATGACAAAAAAATCGTGTACAGGTGCACGTCTTTGTATAGTCCCCATATAACGGTTTTCATTTAGGTGGTAGTTTTAGGATTTTTTTTTAATTTTATCAATTTCCTTCGAAATGGAGGAGGGTATTAAAAGTTTGGTCCGGCCGAACTTAGATTCTTTTTTGCTTGTTAACATTATAAAAGAATTTTTGATGGATTTAATTTTTTGAAAATTGCCAAATTCGCTGGTCTGGGGATGGATTCTTTTTCTACAATAGTGAACATTTAATCAACTATTTAAATTATATGTAATTTTGAACGTATTAAATAACGTTTTTGTCGGGTCCTCTTCTATCTCGTCAACAACAATAAAATCCACAATTATGGGATTAACCCCATCTATTTTGCAAAACCAAAATGCCATCGGGCTGCTGTACAAGAATGCAAACACTGGTTGAGTTAGGAATCTCCGATATTCAGATCAGTGGAAAAAATCGAGAAATCGTAAGAAAATATGTACATTGAGCTAAACAGAGGCATAAATATAGAAAGCATACATGTAAGTGCCAATATAATTATTAAAAATAAAATTAGCTTTATTATATCTAAACTAGATACATTTGAAACTCAAAAATACTGAGACAACTCTGTATACCAAATTTTGATCGATTTTTCTCAAGTCGGAAAGATTGGGAGATTGATATGCTTCGAAGATTTACCCATTTTTTAAGTAGATTTTGGCGGATAGTAACATGTTTAATTTTTCTTTGTACTTTTTGAGTCCTTTTTGAAACAGATTTTCGGAATTTCAGCAAACGTTTTGTGCAATATAAATAAATATATGTACACAAATTTAGAGCAATACCTCTTCGTGGTCGCTTCATATTATTGAAAAAGGATGTCATTTTCTCCCGTTTAATACGAATTTTCAAGATGTGTTTCCGCAAACTTGCTTTGATTGAAATTGAAAGTTTTATGTTATGCTACCAAATATTCTATTAATGTACTGCGTACCTGATTAAAACTCAATCTTTTCTTGCAAGTTTTGTTTTAGGATTTTTATACCTTACACCATAGTACGGAGGTAACACCTCGAAATATACATTTTAGACCCAACAAAGTACACATATTCTTGATCAGCATATACTTCTATGGCGAGTTAGCGATGTCCGTCCGACAGTGGAATTTACTCTAGCTTCCGAACGAAATAAAGTAGGTTGATAATATTTTACCCAAATATAAAATGTAAATCTTCTATAGCCCCCATATAACGGCACAACCCCATATTCGGTATTTCTATGATTTTAGCGACATTATTCACCGGAATTGTTTCAAAATTGGTATATGAAGTTCGTAATAGATACTACACCCTTTGACAGAAAATTGTCTGTGCAGGTCAACGTCTTCATGTAGCCCCCATATAACGGCACCACACGATGTTCGGTATTTTGGTTATGTTAGCGACATTATTCACCGGAATTGTTTCAAATTTGGTATTTGAAATTCGCAAAGCATACTACTGCCTACGACAGAAAATTGTCTATGCAGGTCCACGCCTTCGTATAGTCCCCATATCATGGTACCACCCGATATTCGGTGTTTTGATGATTTTAGCGACATTATTAACCGGAATTCTGTCTGCCTACGACAGAAAATTGTCTATGCAGGTCCACGCCTTCGTATAGTCCCCATATCATGGTACCACCCGATATTCGGTGTTTTGATGATTTTAGCGACATTATTAACCGGAATTGTTTCAAATTTCGTGTTTGAAGTTCCCAATGAATACTACAGCTCACGTCAGAAAATTTTCTCTGCAGGTCCTCGTCTTCGCAAAGCCCCCACATAACGGTACCCTCCTATTTCCGGTATCTTGATAATTTTAGCGACATTGTTCACTGTAATTGTTTCAAATTTGATATTTTAAGCTCGTAATGCCTATGACAGAAAATTATCTCTGCAGGACCACGCCTTCGTCTAGCCCCCACACGACAGCAACTCCTGATATTTGGTACTTGAAGTTCGTAATAGATACTGCAGCCTAAGACAGAAATTTGTCTTTACAGATCCACGTCTTCGTACAGACCCTATATAACGACATTTCCCAATATTCGGTATTTTTATGGTTTTAGCTGCATTATTCACCGGAACTGTTTCAAATTTGGTGTTTGAAGTTCCCAATGAATACTACAACTTACGTCAGAAATTTTCTCTGCAGGTCCTCGTCGTCGTAAAGCCCCCACATAACGGTACCTCCCTATTTGCGTTATCTTACTGATATTAGCAACATTATTCACAGGAATTGTTTCAAATTTGGTATTAGAAGTTCGCATTGAATACCACAGCCTACGACAGAAAATTGTATATGCAGGTCCGTATGTCTGTTGTAATCACGCTATCTTTCGAATGAATTGAGATATAAGGCTAAAATGTTGCATACATGCGTAGTTCACCAGTAGGCAGGTTAAGGTTGTAAATGGGTCATGTCGGTTCACGTTTTCGTATAGCCACCATGTAACGGTACCTCCCGATATTCGGTATTTTGATTTTAGTGACATTATTCACCGGAATTGTTTCAAATTTGGTATTCAAATTTCGCAATGCATACTACAGCCTTTGACAGAAAATTATCTATGCAGGTCCACGCCTTCGTATAGCCCCCATATAACGGCACCACACGATGTTCGGTATTTTGGTTATGTTAGCGACATTATTCACCGGAATCATTTCAAATTTCGTACTGGAAGTTCCTAATGGCTACTACATCTTAGGACAGAAAATAGTCTGCGCTGGTCCGCGACTTCGTATAGACCCTATATAACGGTACCTCCCGATATTCGTTATTTTGATTTTAGTGACATTATTCACCGGAATTGTTTCAAATTTGGTATTCAAATTTCGCAATGCTTGCTACAGCCTTTGACAGAAAATTATCTGTGCAGGTCCACGTTTTCGTATAGCCCCCATATAACGGTACCTTCCGATATTCGAATTTTGATAATTTCAGCAACAGTATTCACCGGAATCATTTCAAATTTCGTACTGGAAGTTCCTAATGGGTACTACATCTTAGGACAGAAAATAGTATGCGCAGGTTCGCGACTACGTATATACCCTATATAACGGTACCTCCCGATATTCGTTATTTTGATAGTTTTAGTGACATTATTCACCGGAATTGTTTCAAATGCGGTATTTAAAGTTCGTAATGGATGCTACAGCCTACGACAGAAAATTGTCTATGCAGGTCCATATCTACGTATAGCCTCCATATAACGGTACCTCCCGATATTCGTTATTTTGATGGTTTTAATGACATTATTCACCGGAATTGTTTCAGATTTGGTATTTAAATTTCGCAATGCTTACTACAGCCTTTGACAGAAAATTATCTGTGCAGGTCCACGTTTTCGTATAGCCACCATATAACGGTACCTCCCGATATTCGAATTTTGATAATTTCAGCAACAGTATTCACCGGAATCATTTCAAGTTTCGTAATGGAAGTTCCTAATGGGTACTACATTTTGGGACAGAAAATTGTCTGCGCAGGTCCGCGACTTCGTATAGATCCTGTATAACGGTACCTCCCAATATTCGTTATTTTGGTGGTTTTAGTGACATTATTCACCGGAATTGTTTCAAATGCGGTATTTGAAGTTCGTAATGGATGCTACAGCCTACGATAGAAAATTGTCCATGCAGGTCCATTTCTACGTATAGCCTCCATATAACGGTACCTCCCGATATTCGTTATTTTGATGGTATTAGTGACATTATTCACCGGAATGGTTTCAAATTTGGTATATGAATTTCATAATGAATACTTCAGCCTATGACAGAAAATTGTCTGTGCAGGTCCACGTCTTCGTATAGCCCCCATATAACGGAACCCCCGATATTTGGTATTTTGATGATTTTAGCGACATTATTTACCGGAATTATTTCAAATTTTGTATTTGAAGTTCATAATGGATACTACATCCTATGACGGAAAATTGGCTGTGCAGGTCCACTTTTTATAACGCCCATGGTACCTACTTATATTTGGTATTTTGATGATTTTATCTACATTATAAACAGATTTTTTCTCAAGTTTCGCATTTGAATATTGTAATAGCTTGTGACAAAAGTTGCCTATGTAGGTCCACGTCGTCGTATAGACCCTAATTTTCGTTTACATTTGGTATTTTTAAGATTTTAACAGAATTTTTAACTGATTTTATATTTTTGAAAATTGTTAAATATTTACCATATGGTTGAGGGTATTCAAAGTTCGGCCCGAACTTACAGCTTTTTTACTTGTTTTCTTTATTTTAATTAAAAAAATATATTTCAAACGTCTAAGACAAACGTCTAAGAGCTAGCTTGGTAATACCTTGGATGTTATCACGGAGCACTTTCCTGTGACGTTTGGCGCTACCTTTCCCCAAGCCTTTACCACCTTTACAACGACCAGTCATTTTTTCACTTTAGTTTATTTCACTAACGTTCAAAGCACGAATGTTTTTTTGAACCCAGGTCCGCTTTACAAAATTTGAGGCTCTCTCCAACCATTGAACGCACAAGTAAAGTACAAGTATATGTGTGTGTGTGCATCTGCCGTTAGTATTGTATTTTCTCTTTTGTGTGTGCGTGTATATTTGGAATATCGATAGGTAAGAATTCCCTAACATATCAACCCCAAAAGTTGATGCTAACAGCACAATTTGCTATTAATACTTTCTATTAATACAGTGTTAACAGTGTTTGTGTGCATATCTAGTGAAGTGAAAAATTTCAAGTCAAAAATGGCTCGTACTAAGCAAACTGCCCGTAAATCGACCGGTGGAAAGGCTCCCCGTGAACAACTAGCCACCAAAGCTGCCCGTCCTGGTATAGTTGCTTTGCGTGAAATCCGTCGTTACCAGAAGAGTACTGAATTGTTGATCCGTAAATTGCCCCTCCAACGTTTGGTTCGTAAAATCGCTCAAGATTTCAAAATTGACTTGCGTTTCCAGAGCTCTGCTGTTATAGCCTTGCAAGAAGCCAGCGAAGCCTACTTGGTTGGTCTTTTCGAAGATACTTACTTGTGCGCCATCTATGCTAAGCGTGTCACCATCATGTCTAAGGATATCCAATTGGTCAGACGTACTCGTGGAGAACGTGCTTAAATTCTTGACGTTTTAAAAGCAACAATTTTACGACAAAACAATCGGTCCTTTTCAGGACCGCAAATATTTTACAAAATATAGGTATTTTTTCACTCAATCTACAATTTTAGTATTTTTTTTTTTGAAATAAATAATATATTCATAATCAGCATAAAATTCTAAGTCGATTTAACGATGTCCGTCTGTCTGTCTGTCTGTTGAAATCACGATACAGCCCACATTATTTGACGTAGAGCGCCAAAATTTAGCAGAGCAATTTGTGTTCTGTCTAGGATGGTTGGTATTAAAATGAGATATATCGGATGATTTATGCTACACGGGTCCCTGTGCGTGTGGCAAAACATTGCATGTATAGGTCCATGATTTGGTATAGCCCCCATATAACGGTACCTCCTGATATTCGGTATTTTGATGGTTTTTGCCACATTCTTTCACTGATTTGTCTAAAAATTGGTATTTGTGGATCGTAATAGGTCATAGCTCGTGTGGCGAAACATTGTATGTATACGTCCACGTTTTGATAAAGTCCCCAGATAACGGTACCTTCCAATATTCGGTATTTTGATGATTTTTGACACATTTTTTCAAGAATTTCTCTGAAAAATTTTAGATCATAATGGCTCCCAGTTCTTGTGGCGAGTCATTGTTATTAAAGGTCCACGTTTTGGTATAGCCCCCATATAACGGTACCTCCCGATATTCGGTAATTTGATTATTTTTGCCACATTTCTTCACGGATTTGTCTGAATATTGGTATTTGTAGGTCGTAATGGGTTCTAGCTCCTTTGGTAAAACATTGCTTGTGTAGGTCCACGATTGATATTTACCTGTAAAGAGGACTTTTTTTGGAAATATGTTTTAAAGAAATTAAAAAAAAAAAGATATTGACAAAATCAAGTAGAAAATGGCTTTCAATATTATTTGAATAAATTCTAGAAAGCAATATGCTAAATTTCATAAAAAATATTTGCAAAATGAAAATACACAACCGTTTGTCACTGAATGCCTTACATGGGTAGTGTTCATAAAAGATGCTATATTTTTGCGCAACAGCCTACTTGGTTGGTCTTTTCGAAGATACTAACTTGTGCGCCATATATGCTAAGCGTGTCACCATCATGTCTAAGGATATCCAATTGGTCAGACGTACTCGTGGAGAAAGTGCTTAAATTCTTGACGTTTTAAAAGCAACAATTTTACGACAAAACAATCGGTCCTTTTCAGGACCGCAAATATTTTACAAAATATAGGTATTTTTTCACTCAATCTACAATTTTAGTATTTTTTTTTTTGAAATAAATAATATATTCATAATCAGCATAAAATTCTAAGTCGATTTAACGATGTCCGTCTGTCTGTCTGTCTGTCTGTTGAAATCACGATACAGCCCACATTATTTGACGTAGAGCGCCAAAATTTAGCAGAGCAATTTGTGTTCTGTCTAGGATGGTTGGTATTAAAATGAGATATATCGGATGATTTATGCTACACGGGTCCCTGTGCGTGTGGCAAAACATTGCATGTATAGGTCCATGATTTGGTATAGCCCCCATATAACGGTACCTCCTGATATTCGGTATTTTGATGGTTTTTGCCACATTCTTTCACTGATTTGTCTAAAAATTGGTATTTGTGGATCGTAATAGGTCATAGCTCGTGTGGCGAAACATTGTATGTATACGTCCACGTTTTGATAAAGTCCCCAGATAACGGTACCTTTCAATATTCGGTATTTTGATGATTTTTGACACATTTTTTCAAGAATTTCTCTGAAAAATTTTAGATCATAATGGCTCCCAGTTCTTGTGGCGAGTCATTGTTATTATAGGTCCACGTTTTGGTATAGCCCCCATATAACGGTACCTCCCGATATTCGGTAATTTGATTATTTTTGCCACATTTCTTCACGGATTTGTCTGAATATTGGTATTTGTAGGTCGTAATGGGTTCTAGCTCCTTTGGTAAAACATTGCTTGTGTAGGTCCACGATTGATATTTACCTGTAAAGAGGACTTTTTTTTGGAAATATTTTTTAAAGAAATTAAAAAAAGATATTGACAAAATCAAGTAGAAAATGGCTTTCAATATTATTTGAATAAATTCTAGAAAGCAATATGCTAAATTTCATAAAAAATATTTGCAAAAAGAAAATACACAACCGTTTGTCACTGAATGCCTTACATGGGTAGTGTTCATAAAAGATGCTATATTTTTGCGCAACAGTGTTGTTTGTTACATTACTGGTGGCTGCATAAATAACATCATAAAAAAATGATGTACATATTAGATACATATGCACACACACATGCACATATATGCAGCCACCGTTAAATTCCAATGCTGAATTGAAATAAATAAGCATCGTCACCAGCCAAAACAGGTTTGCTGTGACGATGCAAATTGGAGTTAGTTCAGTTCAGTCTCGAATTTAAAAGCGCGTACGCAAGTTTAAAGGTTTTTAAAATTCTGTTAAAATCATGTAGCCGTATATTAGAGTCTATATGGCGACGTGGACCTGCATAGGCAACTTTTGTCACAAGGCAACTTATATCACAATATTCAAATGCGAAACTTGAAAAAAATCTGTTTACAATGTAGATAAAATCGTCAAAATCCTCGAATATAGGGAGGTACCAAGGTGGTTATAAAACGTGGATCTGCACAGAAAATTTTTTTTCATAGGCTGTTATATCGAACTTCACGAACTTCAAATGCGAAATTTGAAACAATTCCGATAAATAATGTCGCCAAAATCATCAAAATACCGAATATCGGGGTGTACCGTTATATGGGGGCTATACGAAGGCGTGGTTCTGCACAGACAATTTTCTGTGATAGGCTGTAGTATTCATTACGAACTTCAAATACCAAATTTGAAACCATTCCGGTAAATAATGTCGCTAAAATCATCAAAATACTGAATATATGGGGGGGTACCGTTATATGGGGGCTATACGAAGACGTGGACCTATATGGCCCATTTTCAATACCAAAAGTCCTGCAGACATAGTACACATTTGAGTAAAATTTTATCAACCTACTTCATTTCGTTCGGAGGCTAGAGTGATTTCCACAGACGGACCGACGGATAGACGGACAGACGGACGGACATTGATAAATCGACATAGAATTTTATGCTGATCAAGAATATATATATACTTTGTGGGGTCTAAAATGTATATTTCGAGGTGTTACAAACGGAATGACAAACTTAATATACCCTCCATACTATGGTGGAGGGTATAAAAAGGTGAAGTAATAAACATTTGGTCCGGATCAAAAAGTGAGGTTTTTAAAATATTAAAAACAACCAGTGAAGAAAGTCCTAAAGTCGGGCGGGGCCGATTTTATGATACCCTACACCACACAATTTAGTTGAGCTCCACTTAATAATTAAAGTTTTTATGGGAGAATTCAATCATACACGCTATGATTATAATTATAATTTAAAATTCAAAGGACTAAATATGCCGAAGCATTTGTATCTTTTAAATTCGGACTTGTATTGCCCATTTGGTGCGAAATTAATTTGAAATCAGATAAAGATATATATGGGAGCTATATCCAAATCTGAACCGATCTCGATAAAATTTGGCAAAGATATTTCTGAGCTGTATTTGATCCCATATATAATATAACACATTTTTATTATATTTTAAAAATCTCTTAACATTTTTAAATCAAGAAAAACATTTCTGGACCGAAAATTTATTTCTGGATTTTTTCGCAGAAATATTTTTTTGGTATTTTTTGCTTTTTGCAAAAACAAACATTTTGAAAGAATTTGCTGAACGAAAAAGTTAGGTTTTTGTGGAAATTTTAATTGGAGTTTGACACAACAAAAATTTTGCTGGAATATACAAATTTTTTTGGAAAATTTTGCAAATTACTGGAATTTTTTTTTTGTGGAACTTGACCCAATACTAGCACCTTGTGACTTTAAATTAGTTACCTAGCGTTTTTAGAAAATTTGTTGCTTCAAACAAATTTTCATAGCAATATTTTTGGCTCGTCAAAATTTAAAATTCCTCCTGCAATTTTATGGTAATATTTTTGAGGATTCTTTGTTCGACAACCCAGCACACATTTTTATTTCAATTGAAAATATTTTTCACTTTTGGAAATATTTATTGAAAATTTTCATTTTCTACAATTTTACTGCTGGGAAAAAAACCCTCGTTGGTGGAAAATCAAAAATCTTTTGGTCGTTTTTGTAGGGTTGTTTGCCTGTACAATCCTCACCTTTACTCCTTTTGGAATAATATTGATTATTTCTGGATTTTCTTCAAATAAAAGCGGATTTCAAGACATTTTATGACACCTTGGCATATCTTGATTGAGTTTGACTTCTCTGGACAACCCAGCAAACCTTTTTAAACAAAATTATTTCAGCGACACATACAAAGTAAAGTTTTTGGGATTTCGAAAAACTTTCAAGTCTTTTGGAACAAAATGAAATATAATTCGACCCAAACCAAAAATTGAACATAGATTTCGTTGATCGAATTAAAGAAGATAGCTTATCCTTATTTTTTAAAAATAAAAATTTGGATAAAGGTTTGAATCTTATTCCAAGTCAATCCTTTTCATTGGGTTGCCTTTCCTTTTTGCAACACAACAAAATTTCGGTAAAGGTTAATAATCAGCCATCAAGATGGATAAGACCCTAAGCGAAAAATTCGCAAACTGCGTCAACGATCTTCAGGATTATATTTCAATTTTTTCAATAACCAAACCGGATGACACGGTTCATACTTTGGAGACAACACGTATGGAGTTGGATTCTGCATGGGACCAGATCAAAAGGGCATATTTAGACTGCCGTGATTTTGTTCCAGAGGAAGGAGGAAAAACCATCGACAAAAATAAACTGAGGAAACATTATATGGATACCATGGGATCATATAAACAGGTGCTGAGTTCAATAAATGGACAAATTTACAATATTTTGGATGAAAAAGCACAGGAGAAAATGAAAAGAGATTCAGAGATGTCACAGCAAGGAAAGGAAGTGGATTTTACGCCAATATCACGGCTGCCGCCATGCGACACAGACACTTTTAAAGTGGGTTATCGAGAATGGCCGAAATTCAGAGATTTATTTTCGGCAATTTACATAAACAATTCATAATTAAGTAATGTCGAAGAGTTATTCCATTTGACTCAAAAGACAACAGGAGAAGCACGAGAAATTATAACGCATGTTCCACTAACTAATGATGGATATGCATTAGCGTGGAAAAATCTTACGAATCGTTAAGAGAACAAAAGGATGCAAATTAATGAAGAAATTAAAACACTTTTTAATCTACCTGGTGTTTCTACAGACTCAAGTCACACTTTTCAAAAACTACAACGCGCTGTAAATAGCTGTATTCAAACCTTGGGGATGCTTGACGTCGATGTAAAAGTATGGGATCCGATTTTAATATACATTTGCTCAACAAAATTACCTAGAGGCTTCCTAGAAGAATTCGAGAACTCATTAAGCGATTGTCAACAAATACCAAAATGGGACCATTTTGACGATTTCTTAACAAACAAATTCAAAACCTTGGAATCAGTAGGGAATATAAAACCCTCAACATCAAAATTTGCTCAACAGAAGCAAAATAACATCAATAAACCTAGATTTTTGAAAACAGTTCAAACAAATGTTACAAAAAATACAACCAATTTTGGAGGAAGAAGCAACTTAGCACAACCTCAACAAAATAAATCACACAATACTCAAACATGTCTGCAAATCAAATCATTTTATCAGGGATTGCAGCGAATTTTTAAAAAAGAGTGTAAATGACAGAATTCACACTGTGAAAACGTCACACTTAAGCTACAACTGCTTGTCTTCAAACCACGGAGTAAAAAATTGCAAAAGTCGCTTTGGTTGTCGTATTTGTACTATGAGACATAATACTTTGGAGTCGGAAATCCAAACCACAAACACATACCTAGCTCGAGTGGAAACACAACCTAGTACCAGTGCTGCTGCTCTTTCAAATCACATACAGTCCACTACAAACCTAGAACCAACTACTATTACCACTTTGACTCTCCAAGATGAGCGAATTAGTGAGCAACAATCTGGAGGAACTCTACTTTTCACAGCAATAGTACAAATTGAAACCAAAGGATAACTATACGATGCCCGAGCTCTAATAAACTCAGGATCACAATCCACTTTTATTTCTGAGAAGATGAAAAACCTCCTGAAATCACCCACAAGGAACAATCTAGTTCATATCACTGGCCTTAGTCAATTTGTTGCCGAAACATCTACGAAATCTTGCTTGTTTACTATGAGATCCAAATACGACCCTACCTTTAAACTGGAAGTCTACCTTTAAACTGGAAGTAAAGAATTTACCTTCAAATTTACCACCACAAAACTTAGATGAATCACAACTTCGAGATGTAACCTCATTAGAACTGGCTGACCCGAAATTTTACGTTAGTCAACCTATTAATTTACTTATTGGAATGGACATAGGACCATTAATATTCACAATTGGAACTCCAATGAAAACATTTGGATCAATTTTAGCACAAAAAACCAACTTTGGATGGATAGTTGGAAGACCTATGCCAGGAAGCATCCTTCAACGAAAACAAATATCACTTCTAAACACAACTTCAATAGAGAAAGTACTTACACGTTTTTGGGAGGTGGAAGAGACCCCTAAAAAAGTTTTACGGTCAGAAGAAGACCAATTTTGTGAAAAAAATTTTACTGAAACAACAATACGTCTTCAATGCTTCTTGCCCATCATCAAACAAAACAATGACATATTGTTTCCGGGACCCATTTTACAACAAGATTTGGTACTACAAATTCTAAAATGGAGATTTTTTAAGTATGCTTTTAACGCCGATATTACTAAAATGTATAGGCAAATAATGTTGGATTCAACTCAAACAAAATATCAAAAAAGTTGAAGACTATGAATTACTAACTGTAACATTTGGAGTAAATTGCGCACCGTTTCTGGCACTGAGAACTCTTATGAAATTGGCAGATGATACTCAAGATTCGTATCAAGAGCTGCAAGAATTATAAGACAAAATCTTTATGTGGATAATGTACTTGCGGGTGGTCACACAATCGAGGAGACTATAGAAGCTCGGAAGGACTTAGTAGCAGCGCTCGCTGGATTTCAACTTATGAAATCGGCCTCAAATTATCATACAATAATAAAAGATATTCCACAAGAAAATTTATTGCCTCTTAACTGGTTGGATATCTCTGAAGATGCGTCCACGAAAACGTTGAGAATTCGATGGAATATATCAGGTGATTTTTTCACTTTTACACCTCCAACCGTGGAAAACAAAAACATTTACACAAAACGAGAAGTTTTGTCAACTATAGCCAAATTGTTATACCCATGCGGATGGCTAGCGCCAATAGTGCTCGTAGCAAAACTGATAATGCAACAAATTTGGCTGGATAAAATCGATTGGGATGATACACTGAAACCAATCACCCATATAAATTTTCAAAACTTTGTCGAAAATAGCAATGATATTAAATCTCTCAGAGTTCCAAGATGGATACAGTTTACACCAGATGCTTCTTTTGAGATTCATGGATTTTGTGACGCATCAGGGAGCGCGTATGAAGCCACGCTGTATGTTCGGATTGAAAAAACTGACCATACCACACACACCTTTTTATTAGCAGCAAATACTCGTGTAGCACCAATCAAAAAACTATCAATACCAAGGCTCGAATTATGTGGGGCAGTATTACTTTCCAAATTAGCAAAATCTATTACAAACAGTCTACAAATATCAAAATATTCAACACATTTTTGGAAAGACTCTACTATCGTCTAGGCCTGGTTAAAAAAGCCTCCTTGTAATTGGAGCACCTTTGTGGGAAATAGAGTCTCGGAAATATCTGATAATGTTGGGCAAGAAAACTGGAAACATGTTGACTCTGAAAGCAACCCAGCTGACATTGCTAGTCGTGGATATTCTCCAACTGAACTAACGACTCATGAGCTCTGGTGGCATGGACCTCAATGGCTCAAAATGCCAAAAGATCGTTGGCCATCGCAAAATATCCCAAACGACACAAATTTAGAGGCTAAAGCTGTAAAAGTTCTGACTATATTTTAAGAAAGAGATGATCCATTAAAAAATTTCTCATCTTTGGCAAAAGTCTACCGATCATACGCCTATGCTCTGCGATTTTGGAAAAATACAGGCGCAATCGGCAAAATCTTCGCTCCTCATCAATAGATCTTACCGCAGCCGAAATCCAAGATGGAAAACGATCTTGCATAATTCGTACACAAAAATTCGTTTATGCAGATGAATATAATTCACTAATGAAAAAGTCTCCAATTTCTCCATCTAGCCCTCTATTGACGTTAAACCCGTTGCTCGACTCAAAGGGTATTATTCGAGCTAATGGCAGATTAGTTCAATCTCGAGCCCTTACATATAGCGAACGTCATCCCATAATACTACCACACGGAACTACCTTTAGCAAATTGTTGGTCGAATTCACTCATAAGATCACTTTACATGGTGGTAATGAATTGATGACCAGAGTGCTAAGATCCGAATTCTGGATATTTGGACTCAAATCTCTGGTTAAACAAACTATACGAAAATGTCGAATCTGCTTAATTCACAAGAAACAAACCCAAACTCAAATAATGGCCTCGCTGCCACCCGAACGTACTTTTCTGTCTCGACCCTTTACAAACACTAGAGTAGATTTTGCAGGACCCTTTAATATTAAAAGTTATTCAGGAAGGGCTTGCTTTATTACAAAAGGCTATGTTTGCCTGTTCGTCTGCTTCGCCACCAAGGCTATACATTTAGAACCAACTAGCGATTTATCTACATATGCCTTTCTCGCCGCTTTCTCCAGATTCATAAGTCGGCGAGGTTGTCCGTCTTGTATATTTTCCGACAACGGAACCAATTTTGTGGGAGCGATCGATCTATTAAAGCGAGATCGATTAGCTTTCATGAAGAATATTCAAAGTAGCACAATCCAAAACAATTTCAATCAAAATCTTACTTGGAAATTTATCCCGCCTGGCGCTCCGCACATGGGCGGTTTGTGGGAGGCCGGCGTTAAATCGTTTAAAATGAAATTGTGAAAAAGTATTACAAAAATGAATTTCACGTTTGAAGAATTTACAACTATCTTAGCAAGAATTGAAGCCTGCCTTAATTCGCGACCCTTAAGTCCTGGTAGCGATGATCCAAATGACCTTTCCCCGTTAACTCCTGGTCATTTCTTAATTGGAACATCAATTCTTACTCCTGCTGAACCCGACATTTCCGACACAGATCCTAGTCTAGTAAATCGTTGGAAACGACTCAAAGTTATTTCACAATACTTTTGCAATAGGTGGAAACTAGAATATCTCCACGAACTTCACAGAAGAACTAAATGGAAGCGTGCAAAGGAGAATGTCAAAGAAGGAGATTAAGTAGTCATAAAGGACGACAGGTTGGCTCCAAATGAATGGAAGTTGGGTCGAATTGCAAAAACATATCTCGGTAGCGATCAGAATACGAGGGTTGTAGACATACGGACATCAAGTGGCAACATTAGCAGACCTATCACAAAAATTGTCAAATTGTTTTCCGACCGACTAGCCGGAATCCTACTTACAAAGGCCATAGTACTCGCCTTTGGTTTTTTTCAGATATGGCTGCCTACTTGCCCAATCAAGACTGCCGTTTAGATGATCGCAGCCGCAGTCCCAACCAATCCGCACGTCCAACAGCGAGAAGTTCTAGCAGATCCAGACGCCCAACCAAACCCAGTCCCAGCAGACCGGCTCATAGACACCGCAGACTTCCCAGTTCCACATCGCCAGAAAGACGTCAACGAAGCCGCTCCGATGCAAGACCCCGCCAACGCCAAGAACGACCCAGCTATTGGCAATATTCCTGTGGGTTGTGTCAGGAGGACTATGCCCTCAGTGCTTGCGAGAGGTTTCGCCACCAGACCCCCTTCCAGCGCTATGAGACTGTGGAGCGTAGGGGGTACTGCAGAAATTGCCTTGCCAGAAGTCATTTGGCCCTTGACTGTCCGTTGACTGGTTGCAGGAGGTGCAACAATCGGCATCATACGCTGCTACACGGGGCGTCTCAGCTGGAGGAAGTATCCCTAAACGTGGAAGTTGTAACAACACCAAACTTTGCGTGGGATTTGGTATTTGTGCCAACGGCTATGGTGCGCATCAAGGCTGACAAAATAGAGGGGTATAGCATGCTAAGGGCATTAATCAGGCAATCAGCGACGATGTCCAAAATATCGTATGCGGCTTTCCGTAGATTGGGCCTACAATCGCGGATTTACAAAGGGCAGCGAATTACCACTTTTACGGTTTCGCCCCGCCGCACAAAGTCTCAGAGTCAATGCCTTGATAATCGAAGATTTGCCCAGGCGCATATACTCGGACCCGATCCTCGAGGACCCCACAAGAAGTTTCAGAAATAGCGCCCTAGCCGACCCTGATCCCCGAGGCAACAATCCGGTCGATGTGGAACTGGGTGCTGACGTTTACTCAGCCATAAGAAAAGACGAGTGCAAGGAGGCTGGAATTGGAGATGTCCTGGCCTATGATACCCAACTGGGTTACGTGTTTGCAGATCCAATAAATAATATGCCAAAAATATAAAGAACAATATTGTATTTCAAAAATGAATGTAAACACTTGTCATTCGGGGGCCAGAAATGTTCATAAAAGATGCTATATTTTTGCGCAACAGTGTTGTTTGTTACATTACCGGTGGCTGCATAAATAACATCATAAAAAAATGATGTACATAAGTGAACAGTACCCAAAAACCAAAAAAAAACAAAGTGTTAATATAACAACATCATACCAAAAAACATAAAACATTGTACAAAAAACCAAAACCAATTGAACAAAAAACTACAAATAAACAAAAAAAAAATTGTAAACAAAAACATTGTACAAAAAAAATAAAAATTAATTGAACAAAAAAACCCTAAAACTAAACAAAAAAGTGTAAACGAAACAAACTGAATTTGAAAATTGAAATAAAACAATACAAAAAAAAACAGAAATAAAACAACATCTTAATTACATCAAAAATAAAAAAGGTGAAGTAATAAACAGGTAGTATGAAGTATTCTGGGGATTTTGTAACTTTTCCCCGTAAATTATGACTTTTTGTGAAAAATGTTATATTTTGATGTAAATAAACAAATTCTGAAATGTTTTTTAAGAAATGTTTATAAAACTTATTAAGATTTTTCAATTTATTTGAAGGAAAACGTTTCTTCATTGAAATTATGCCAACAAGAGGATTTCTGCTGTCATAGACCACATAATAATTTTATTTTTTTCACATAGTATTTTCAAAAAGAATTTTCAATTACGGATATGTTTGTATACATAATACAGCATGTGTATATATAACCGATATAGACTTAGAACAATAGTAATATGCTAAGTAATATTAAGAACTATTTTTAAACGTAAGTTATTGAAATATTGTTTATTGATTTTGGAATCAATAAATTTGAAGCGCCGCTAACAAACGAGGGCTATTTAGGCTAAAACTCTTCCTCAATAGCTCAATTAAAGTCAGTAAAGATAAGTGTAAAAGATTGACTCAGTGCCATAACTGTCAACGTTATAAGCATATATCGACAAATGCCGTATAGATGCGTGAAATGTGGAGGCGGTCAAAAACAAAATTGATCGAGGTAATGGTGAAAAAAAAACCTTGCAGCCAGAATTCACATACTTCTGTGTTAAACGCAACAAACCAGGTCATGCGGCGAATGCTCTTGAATGTCCAATTAGAATTGCGCTAATAGCCAAGATGAATGCAGCTAAACCTGCTAAATCTTTCCCAACGCCAAAAACCAGAGTTATTAAGGACAGTGGTACAGTCCAGGCCGGTGTCCAATATGCCTCAATAGCAGCTAAAGGAAGCAGAAATGATAAGGCAACCCCATCCATGGGAAATAATCCAATGGGAGAAGCTCTGAACTCTTTAGCAATATTCGACCAAATTTGCATGGAGAGTTTCGGTAAAGATATCTTTACATGCTTTGAAAAAGTCCGCAGGTTCTCTAAAGACATAGGTACATTAGATAAAGGCAACCAAGCGAAAGCAATGGTAGGCATACTAGCAGCTCTTAGTAACGATGATTAGTCAAATAAAATGTATATTTGCTAACATAAATTCCTTAATTACAAGGCGAAAAAGGCACTTACGTCGAGTATTCCTTGACGAATACCGCCCAGAAGTGATGATGTTGGCAGAACACAAACTAGCTGCACAGCATGATTTAGTCATGGATAAATACTTATGTTTTATCCAAAGAAGATGGGAAGGGCCTGGCGGAGGTACCGCCATTCTAGTAAAAGATGACATAAAATGTGAACAAATAGCAGTAAATTCAAGGACTGGTGAAAGCACTTGTGTCAAAATGTATAGGGATAATGGGACATCAGTGTACCTAGTAGCGGGGACTTAGAGTTTCTCCGGTTCCTTTCTTTAATTGGGGATGTTATTGTAGGTGCTGGCATAAGTGCCAGGCATCCTAACTGGGGTGGTCATCTTACTTGCCCCAAGGGAATATCAAATGAATTTTTATGATCTTGCCCACATCTGATTGTTTCACCAACAGATGGACCAACAAGGATTAATAGAGAGTCTAACTCTAATATTGATATTTGTATGATCTTTATTGATATCACAATCGATGACAATGGTGGTAGGGGTATTAGTACCCTGGACTGAAATTCCGACCATTTAGCCTTTGAAATGAAAGTCAGCGGAATAACCCCAGAACGTAGGGATCGCCGTACATTTTACGATTTTAGAAGGCTCAACAAATGCTATTCTTTCTGAGGAACTACCCTCCTATCAACTCTCCAGCGACTGAAATGTTAGCATAATAGAAACAGACCAATGTGTAGAGACTGTTACTGACACATTCAAAAGAGCAATGGATGGTTCTATACACAAAATTGTACCTGGGCCAAAAGGCCCACGTAAGCTCCCTCAAAATATACTACATTTTATTAGTGAGAAAAAAGACTACGAAGGATATCATATCGCACGGGAAATCCGGGCAGATATGATATTTTGAAAGCCCAAATCAATAACTTGGACACGATTATTCAGGGTTCTATTTCTGAGTATGAAAGTACTCAATGGACGAGTTTTCTATAGTATCCAAATGAATGATAGGGTTTACAATAAAGTTAAAGCTGCTGCTGGGGTAAAGCGCGGTATCATCTCCGGCCTGCGCGATGACAATGATGACCTCATTGTCCTTGATGCCTGCAAAGCGAATTTAATCGCTGATACCATGCAAACATTTGAAGTTTCCCATAATATTCCCGACAGGGATATTTATTATGAAATTTAAGCCTTTGATATGAGCTCTCCACTTGTGCAGTTTTCAGCCAACTTCCCTGATTCCAAAACCCGACAAAGATCCGAAGCGGACAGCTACAGACCTATCAGTCTTTTCATGCTCTCACAGCCCTAGGAACACACGTGAGTAAAGGCCTAAATAATAGGCAAATTACTATAGCCGTTAGCCTTGAATTCTCCAAGGCATTCGACAGCGTCTGGCATGAGCCAGACTTGGGTTCCACCCCAACATCTGTCGACTAGTATAAAACTTTCCTAAAAATGGAAAATTTATGATCAGGGTCAAAAATGATTTCTCCACGATTAGAGACATACTTGGCTCGTGAACCCCAAGGATCCCTTTTGGACCCAATACTATTTAACATATATTTGTGTGATATCCCCCAAACTGTGGGGGATCTGCTGCTCAAATACGCTGATGACAATCTTGTTTCAGCTTCTGGTGCGCATGCAGAGAACACAAACATACGTATAAATAAGTATTTGGGACGTTTATCAGCCTTTTTTTGAAACATGGAAACTAAGCCTTAACGTCAATAAATGTAAGGGAATTATGTTTAAAGGACTTAAAAAACATCTTTTCCCCAGTGCCAAACGGTTTGAGGTAGTACTCACAGTCTCGGGACAATAAATTAGGGTTTCTTACCAAATTAAATACTTGGGAGTAAAATTTCACTCCAAATTTGACTTCATAAAATATGTAGATTTTGTTTTAGCGAAGGCAAAGAAAATTTTTTGGGCTTATCAGCGGATAATCCGGCAATCTGGTGGCCTAAATCAAGAGGTTTAATTATTGATATATAAACAAATCATTAGACCAATAATTTCCTACGCATATCTCGTATGGTTCGGCCTTTCCTCCCATCAAATGGAACGAATTCGACAATGGGAAGTAATGATATTAAGACTTTGTCTTGGCATGAAGCCCCAAATGGACGAAAACGGGATATGTATGCACCCTCATAACCGTGAGGTGTACAAAAACCCACCCTTTGACAGAATAGATGTATTTTTAGAGAAAAAATCTTAAAAAATTCCTAGTAAATTCACGTTTTTTGAATATAGTATAATAAGTGAGAGAATATAATATAATAAGTGAGAGTTTAGTAGAAAATAGTAGTATAGACACCTAGTCGAATCAAACTACCATGCTTCAGTGGCCTTGGCACCTTGAACCGAGAAGGTCTACTTTAAATTGACAATAATCTGCATTTCTACCACAGAAGGTATAAAACTTTCGATATTATCAACACCGTTTACAAAACAGATCAATAAACGATTAAGCCCTCTTTTCTTTTGTAAATATTTATTATTTATTTCTCTAGTATAAGTTAGTTTTAAGTAAAACAAAAAAAATGTAATGAACTCCTTTTTATGATTCCTTTTTTTAGAAATATTGAATAAAGATATAAAACTAGTATTACAGATATGTTTGCATACCTGATACAGCATATGTATGTTTAATAGACATAGACTTAGAAAAATCCTAATATGCTAAGTAATATTAAGACCTATTGTTAGACGTAAGTTATTGAAATATTGTTTATGAATTTTGGAACCAATAAATTTGAAGCGCCGCTAACACATAAATTTGTGAGTGTATCTGTGTTAAAAGTGAAATATAAACCAAACAGTGAATAACCATGTCTGACGCCGCCGTTGTTGAAGCCAACGCCTCCCCAGTTGCCGCTATTGCTGCCCCTACCCACCCTTCAACCCAGCAAATGGTTGATGCCGCCATCAAGAACCTGAAGGAATGTGAAGGTTCATAATTGCCGCCATCAAGAAATACTTGGCCAGCACCTACAAAGTAGATGCCCAAAAATTGGCCTTCTTCATCAAGAATTACTTGAAAGGTGCCGTTGCCAGTGGAAAATTGATCCAAACTAAAGGTGAGGGTGCTTTTGGTTCATTCCAATTGTCTGCTTCGGCCTCCAAGAAACCCAAAGCCAAGACTGCTGAAAAGAAGAAGAAGAAGGCCCCAGCCGCTGGTGACAAAAAGAAGAAGGCTGCCGCCCCTAAAAAGGCCACTGGTGAGAAGAAGGCAGCTGACAAAAAACCATCTGCCGCCAATAAGAAGAATGCCGCTGAAAAGAAGAAAGCCGACAAAACAAAGGCAAAGGCAGCCAAGAAAACCGGTACAGTTAAAGATAAACCAGCAAAGACCGCCGCCAAGGCATCTGTCACTAAACCAAAGGCACACAAAAGAAAATACATATTCGAAATATGTTTGGATCCAAGTATGTATATATTTGGGGCTGCTTGCAAATATATATTTGCATGCAAACATATTATGCTTGGGCATGGGTATATATGTGTTTGCAACATTTTGTAACATATTTAAATTTTAACTGTATAGGTTCAAACATATTTTTTATGTTAGAGGGTATTTTTTAACGGTTGAGAGAAAAGTTTTGTGACACAGACCGTAACAATAGCGCTCTCACACATTTTATAACAAAGGGTTGTTTGTAGAGTGCAGCAGAAGACGCAAAAGCGATGACAAGGGGTGTGACTTTATTTTTGCTGCGCGCTAAATACTTGTGTTTTGTTATTTGTGATGCTGTTGCGTGAAGAATGATGAAAATGTTTATAAGTGCGGTTGTAAGATTTAGAAGATTTTCTGAAAGAATTTTAGTTTTATTTAATTCTTTGGTTCCTCTTATATTGAGCTTACGATCTCGTCACTTGGGTAAAAAAAGTTTTTCGACATTTAACATTTGGAGTAAATTGCGCACCGTTTCTGGCACTGAGAACTCTTATGAAATTGGCAGATGATACTCAAGATTCGTATCAAGAGCTGCAAGAATTATAAGACAAAATCTTTATGTGGATGATGTACTTGCGGGTGGACACACAATCGAGGAGACTATAGAAGCTCCTAAGGACTTAGTAGCAGCGCTCGCTGGATTTCAACTTATGAAATCGGCCTCAAATTATCATACAATAATAAAAGATATTCCACAAGAAAATTTATTGCCTCTTAACTGGTTGGATATCTCTGAAGATGCGTCTACGAAAACGTTGAGAATTCGATGGAATATATCAGGTGATTTTTTCACTTTTACACCTCCAACCGTGGAAAACAAAAACATTTACACAAAACGAGAAGTTTTGTCAACTATAGCCAAATTGTTATACCCATGCGGATGGCTAGCGCCAATAGTGCTCGTAGCAAAACTGATAATGCAACAAATTTGGCTGGATAAAATCGATTGGGATGATACACTGAAACCAATCACCCATATAAATTGGCAAAACTTTGTCAAAAATAGCAATGATATTAAATCTCTCAGAGTTCCAAGATGGATACAGTTTACACTAGATGCTTCTGTTGAGATTCATGGATTTTGTGACGCATCAGGGAGCGCGTATGAAGCCACGCTGTATGTTCGGATTGAAAAAACTGACCATACCACACACACCTTTTTATTAGCAGCAAATACTCGTGTAGCACCAATCAAAAAACTATCAATACCAAGGCTCGAATTATGTGGGGCAGTATTACTTTCCAAATTAGCAAAATCTATTACAAACAGTCTACAAATATCAAAATATTCAACACATTTTTGGAAAGACTCTACTATCGTCTAGGCCTGGTTAAAAAAGCCTCCTTGTAATTGGAGCACCTTTGTGGGAAATAGAGTCTCGGAAATATCTGATAATGTTGGGCAAGAAAACTGGAAACATGTTGACTCTGAAAGCAACCCAGCTGACATTGCTAGTCGTGGATATTCTCCAACTGAACTAACGACTCATGAGCTCTGGTGGCACGGACCTCAATGGCTCAAAATGCCAAACGATCTGGCCATCGCAAAATATCCCAAACGACACAAATTTAGAGGCTAAAGCTGTAAAAGTTCTGACTATATTTTAAGAAAGAGATGATCCATTAAAAAATTTCTCATCTTTGGCAAAAGTCTACCGATCATACGCCTATGCTCTGCGATTTTGGAAAAATACAGGCGCAATCGGGAAAATCTTCGCTCCTCATCAATAGATCTTACCGCAGCCGAAATCCAAGATGGAAAACGATCTTGCATAATTCGTACACAAAAATTCGTTTATGCAGATGAATATAATTCACTAATGAAAAAGTCTCCAATTTCTCTATCTAGCCCTCTATTGACGTTAAACCCGTTGCTCGACTCAAAGGGTATTATTCGAGCTAATGGCAGATTAGTTCAATCTCGAGCCCTTACATATAGCGAACGTCATCCCATAATACTACCACACGGAACTACCTTTAGCAAATTGTTGGTCGAATTCACTCATAAGATCACTTTACATGGTGGTAATGAATTGATGACCAGAGTGCTAAGATCCGAATTCTGGATATTTGGACTCAAATCTCTGGTTAAACAAACTATACGAAAATGTCGAATCTGCTTAATTCACAAGAAACAAACCCAAACTCAAATAATGGCCTCGCTGCCACCCGAACGTACTTTTCTGTCTCGACCCTTTACAAACACTGGAGTAGATTTTGCAGGACCCTTTAATATTAAAAGTTATTCAGGAAGGGCTTGCTTTATTACAAAAGGCTGTGTTTGCCTGTTCGTCTGCTTCGCCACCAAGGCTATACATTTAGAACCAACTAGCGATTTATCTACATATGCCTTTCTCGCCGCTTTCTCCAGATTCATAAGTCGGCGAGGTTGTCTGTCTTGTATATTTTCCGACAACGGAACCAATTTTGTGGGAGCGATCGATCTATTAAAGCGAGATCGATTAGCTTTCATGAAGAATATTCAAAGTAGCACAATCCAAAACAATTTCAATCAAAATCTTACTTGGAAATTTATCCCGCCTGGCGCTCCGCACATGGGCGGTTTGTGGGAGGCCGGCGTTAAATCGTTTAAAATGCATTTGTGAAAAAGTATTACAAAAATGAATTTCACGTTTGAAGAATTTACAACTATCTTAGCAAGAATTGTAGCCTGCCTTAATTCGCGACCCTTAAGTCCTGGTAGCGATGATCCAAATGACCTTTCCCCGTTAACTCCTGGTCATTTCTTAATTGGAACATCAATTCTTACTCCTGCTGAACCCGACATTTCCGACACAGATCTTAGTCTAGTAAATCGTTGGAAACGACTCAAAGTTATTTCACAATACTTTTGCAATAGGTGGAAATTAGAATATCTCCACGAACTTCACAGAAGAACTAAATGGAAGCGTGCAAAGGAGAATGTCAAAGAAGGAGATTAAGTAGTCATAAAGGACGACAGGTTGGCTCCAAATGAATGGAAGTTGGGTCGAATTGCAAAAACATATCTCGGTAGCGATCAGAATACGAGGGTTGTAGACATACGGACATCAAGTGGCAACATTAGCAGACCTATCACAAAAATTGTCAAATTGTTTTCCGACCGACTAGCCGGAATCCTACTTACAAAGGCCATAGTACTCGCCTTTGGTTTTTTTCAGATATGGCTGCCTACTTGCCCAATCAAGACTGCCGTTTAGATGATCGCAGCCGCAGTCCCAACCAATCCGCACGTCCAACAGCGAGAAGTTCTAGCAGATCCAGACGCCCAACCAAACCCAGTCCCAGCAGACCGGCTCATAGACACCGCAGACTTCCCAGTTCCACATCGCCAGAAAGACGTCAACGAAGCCGCTCCGATGCAAGACCCCGCCAACGCCAAGAACGACCCAGCTATTGGCAATATTCCTGTGGGTTGTGTCAGGAGGACTATGCCCTCAGTGCTTGCGAGAGGTTTCGCCACCAGACCCCCTTCCAGCGCTATGAGACTGTGGAGCGTAGGGGGTACTGCAGAAATTGCCTTGCCAGAAGTCATTTGGCCCTTGACTGTCCGTTGACTGGTTGCAGGAGGTGCAACAATCGGCATCATACGCTGCTACACGGGGCGTCTCAGCTGGAGGAAGTATCCCTAAACGTGGAAGTTGTAACAACACCAAACTTTGCGTGGGATTTGGTATTTGTGCCAACGGCTATGGTGCGCATCAAGGCTGACAAAATAGAGGGGTATAGCATGCTAAGGGCATTAATCAGGCAATCAGCGACGATGTCCAAAATATCGTATGCGGCTTTCCGTAGATTGGGCCTACAATCGCGGATTTACAAAGGGCAGCGAATTACCACTTTTACGGTTTCGCCCCGCCGCACAAAGTCTCAGAGTCAATGCCTTGATAATCGAAGATTTGCCCAGGCGCATATACTCGGACCCGATCCTCGAGGACCCCACAAGAAGTTTCAGAAATAGCGCCCTAGCCGACCCTGATCCCCGAGGCAACAATCCGGTCGATGTGGAACTGGGTGCTGACGTTTACTCAGCCATAAGAAAAGACGAGTGCAAGGAGGCTGGAATTGGAGATGTCCTGGCCTATGATACCCAACTGGGTTACGTGTTTGCAGATCCAATAAAAAATATGCCAAAAATATAAAGAACAATATTGTATTTCAAAAATGAATGTAAACACTTGTCATTCGGGGGCCAGAAATGTTCATAAAAGATGCTATATTTTTGCGCAACAGTGTTGTTTGTTACATTACCGGTGGCTGCATAAATAACATCATAAAAAAATGATGTACATAAGTGAACAGTGCCCAAAAACCAAAAAAAAAAACAAAGTGTTAATATAACAACATCATACCAAAAAACATAAAACATTGTACAAAAAACCAAAACCAATTGAACAAAAAACTACAAATAAACAAAAACAAATTTGTAAACAAAAACATTGTACAAAAAAATAAAAATTAATTGAACAAAAAAAAACCCTAAAACTAAACAAAAAAGTGTAAACGAAAGAAACTGAATTTAAAAATTGAAATAAAACAATACAAAAAAAAACAGAAATAAAACAACATCTTAATTACATCAAAAATAAAAAAGGTGAAGTAATAAACAGGTAGTATGAAGTATTCTGGGGATTTTGTAACTTTTCCCCGTAAATTATGACTTTTTGTGAAAAATGTTATATTTTGATGTAAATAAACAAATTCTGAAATGTTTTTTAAGAAATGTTTATAAAACTTATTAAGATTTTTCAATTTATTTGAAGGAAAACGTTTCTTCATTGAAATTATGCCAACAAGAGGATTTCTGCTGTCATAGACCACATAATAATTTTATTTTTTTCACATAGTATTTTCAAAAAGAATTTTCAATTACGGATATGTTTGTATACATAATACAGCATGTGTATATATAACCGATATAGACTTAGAACAATAGTAATATGCTAAGTAATATTAAGAACTATTTTTAAACGTAAGTTATTGAAATATTGTTTATTGATTTTGGAATCAATAAATTTGAAGCGCCGCTAACAAACGAGGGCTATTTAGGCTAAAACTTTTCCTCAATAGCTCAATTAAAGTCAGTACAGATAAGTGTAAAAGATTGACTCAGTGCCATAACTGTCAACGTTATAAGTATATATCGACAAATGCCGTATAGATGCGTGAAATGTGGAGGCGGTCAAAAACAAAATTGATCGAGGTAATGGTGAAAAAAAAACCTTGCAGCCAGAATTCACATACTTCTGTGTTAAACGCAACAAACCAGGTCATGCGGCGAATGCTCTTGAATGTCCAATTAGAATTGCGCTAATAGCCAAGATGAATGCAGCTAAACCTGCTAAATCTTTCCCAACGCCAAAAACCAAAGTTATTAAGGACAGTGGTACAGTCCAGGCGGGTGTCCAATATGCCTCAATAGCAGCTAAAGGAAGCAGAAATGATAAGGCAACCCCATCCATGGGAAATAATCCAATGGGAGAAGCTCTGAACTCTTTAGCAATATTCGACCAAATTTGCATGGAGAGTTTCGGTAAAGATTTCTTTACATGCTTTGAAAAAGTCCGCAGGTTCTCTAAAGACATAGGTACATTAGATAAAGGCAACCAAGCGAAAGCAATGGTAGGCATACTAGCAGCTCTTAGTAACGATGATTAGTCAAATAAAATGTATATTTGCTAACATAAATTCCTTAATTACAAGGCGAAAAAGGCACTTACGTCGAGTATTCCTTGACGAATACCGCCCAGAAGTGATGATGTTGGCAGAACACAAACTAGCTGCACAGCATGATTTAGTCATGGATAAATACTTATGTTTTATCCAAAGAAGATGGGAAGGGCCTGGCGGAGGTACCGCCATTCTAGTAAAAGATGACATAAAATGTGAACAAATAGCAGTAAATTCAAGGACTGGTGAAAGCACTTGTGTCAAAATGTATAGGGATAATGGGACATCAGTGTACCTAGTAGCGGGGACTTAGAGTTTCTCCGGTTCCTTTCTTTAATTGGGGATGTTATTGTAGGTGCTGGCATAAGTGCCAGGCATCCTAACTGGGGTGGTCATCTTACTTGCCCCAAGGGAATATCAAATGAATTTTTATGATCTTGCCCACATCTGATTGTTTCACCAACAGATGGACCAACAAGGATTAAGAGAGAGTCTAACTCTAATATTGATATTTGTATGATCTTTATTGATATCACAATCGATGACAATGGTGGTAGGGGTATTAGTACCCTGGACTGAAATTCCGACCATTTAGCCTTTGAAATGAAAGTCAGCGGAATAACCCCAGAACGTAGGGATCGCCGTACATTTTACGATTTTAGAAGGCTCAACAAATGCTATTCTTTCTGAGGAACTACCCTCCTATCAACTCTCCAGCGACTGAAATGTTAGCATAATAGAAACAGACCAATGTGTAGAGACTGTTACTGACACATTCAAAGGAGCAATGGATGGTTCTATACACAAAATTGTACCTGGGCCAAAAGACCCACGTAAGCTCCCTCAAAATATACTACATTTTATTAGTGAGAAAAAAGACTACGAAGGATATCATATCGCACGGGAAATCCGGGCAGATATGATATTTTGAAAGCCCAAATCAATAACTTGGACACGATTATTCAGGGTTCTATTTCTGAGTATGAAAGTACTCAATGGACGAGTTTTCTATAGTATCCAAATGAATGATAGGGTTTACAATAAAGTTAAAGCTGCTGCTGGGGTAAAGGGCGGTATCATCTCCGGCCTGCGCGATGACAATGATGACCTCATTGTCCTTGATGCCTGCAAAGCGAATTTAATCGCTGATACCATGCAAACATTTGAAGTTTCCCATAATATTCCCGACAGGGATATTTATTATGAAATTTAAGCCTTTGATATGAGCTCTCCACTTGTGCAGTTTTCAGCCAACTTCCCTGATTCCAAAACCCGACAAAGATCCGAAGCGGACAGCTACAGACCTATCAGTCTTTTCATGCTCTCACAGCCCTAGGAACACACGTGAGTAAAGGCCTAAATAATAGGCAAATTACTATAGCCGTTAGCCTTGAATTCTCCAAGGCATTCGACAGCGTCTGGCATGAGCCAGACTTGGGTTCCACCCCAACATCTGTCGACTAGTATAAAACTTTCCTAAAAATGGAAAATTTATGATCAGGGTCAAAAATGATTTCTCCACGATTAGAGACATACTTGGCTCGTGAACCCCAAGGATCCCTTTTGGACCCAATACTATTTAACATATATTTGTGTGATATCCCCCAAACTGTGGGGGATCTGCTGCTCAAATACGCTGATGACAATCTTGTTTCAGCTTCTGGTGCGCATGCAGAGAACACAAACATACGTATAAATAAGTATTTGGGACGTTTATCAGCCTTTTTTTGAAACATGGAAACTAAGCCTTAACGTCAATAAATGTAAGGGAATTATGTTTAAAGGACTTAAAAAACATCTTTTCCCCAGTGCCAAACGGTTTGAGGTAGTACTCACAGTCTCGGGACAATAAATTAGGGTTTCTTACCAAATTAAATACTTGGGAGTAAAATTTCACTCCAAATTTGACTTCATAAAATATGTAGATTTTGTTTTAGCGAAGGCAAAGAAAATTTTTTGGGCTTATCAGCGGATAATCCGGCAATCTGGTGGCCTAAATCAAGAGGTTTAATTATTGATATATAAACAAATCATTAGACCAATAATTTCCTACGCATATCTCGTATGGTTCGGCCTTTCCTCCCATCAAATGGAACGAATTCGACAATGGGAAGTAATGATATTAAGACTTTGTCTTGGCATGAAGCCCCAAATGGACGAAAACGGGATATGTATGCACCCTCATAACCGTGAAGTGTACAAAAACCCACCCTTTGACAGAATAGATGTATTTTTAGAGAAAAAATCTTAAAAAATTCCTAGTAAATTCACGTTTTTTGAATATAGTATAATAAGTGAGAGAATATAATATAATAAGTGAGAGTTTAGTAGAAAATAGTAGTATAGACACCTAGTCGAATCAAACTACCATGCTTCAGTGGCCTTGGCACCTTGAACCGAGAAGGTCTACTTTAAATTGACAATAATCTGCATTTCTACCACAGAAGGTATAAAACTTTCGATATTATCAACACCGTTTACAAAACAGATCAATAAACGATTAAGCCCTCTTTTCTTTTGTAAATATTTATTATTTATTTCTCTAGTATAAGTTAGTTTTAAGTAAAACAAAAAAAATGTAATGAACTCCTTTTTATGATTCCTTTTTTTAGAAATATTGAATAAAGATATAAAACTAGTATTACAGATATGTTTGCATACCTGATACAGCATTTGTATGTTTAATAGACATAGACTTAGAAAAATCCTAATATGCTAAGTAATATTAAGACCTATTGTTAGACGTAAGTTATTGAAATATTGTTTATGAATTTTGGAACCAATAAATTTGAAGCGCCGCTAACACATAAATTTGTGAGTGTATCTGTGTTAAAAGTGAAATATAAACCAAACAGTGAATAACCATGTCTGACGCCGCCGTTGTTGAAGCCAACGCCTCCCCAGTTGCCGCTATTGCTGCCCCTACCCACCCTTCAACCCAGCAAATGGTTGATGCCGCCATCAAGAACCTGAAGGAATGTGAAGGTTCATAATTGCCGCCATCAAGAAATACTTGGCCAGCACCTACAAAGTAGATGCCCAAAAATTGGCCTTCTTCATCAAGAATTACTTGAAAGGTGCCGTTGCCAGTGGAAAATTGATCCAAACTAAAGGTGAGGGTGCTTTTGGTTCATTCCAATTGTCTGCTTCGGCCTCCAAGAAACCCAAAGCCAAGACTGCTGAAAAGAAGAAGAAGAAGGCCCCAGCCGCTGGTGACAAAAAGAAGAAGGCTGCCGCCCCTAAAAAGGCCACTGGTGAGAAGAAGGCAGCTGACAAAAAACCATCTGCCGCCAATAAGAAGAATGCCGCTGAAAAGAAGAAAGCCAACAAAACAAAGGCAAAGGCAGCCAAGAAAACCGGTACAGTTAAAGATAAACCAGCAAAGACCGCTGCCAAGGCATCTGTCACTAAACCAAAGGCACACAAAAGAAAATACATATTCGAAATATGTTTGAATCCAAGTATGTATATATTTGGGGCTGCTTGCAAATATATATTTGCATGCAAACATATTATGCTTGGGCATGGGTATATATGTGTTTGCAACATTTTGTAACATATTTAAATTTTAACTGTATAGGTTCAAACATATTTTTTATGTTAGAGGGTATTTTTTAACGGTTGAGAGAAAAGTTTTGTGACACAGACCGTAACAATAGCGCTCTCACACATTTTATAACAAAGGGTTGTTTGTAGAGTGCAGCAGAAGACGCAAAAGCGATGACAAGGGGTGTGACTTTATTTTTGCTGCGCGCTAAATACTTGTGTTTTGTTATTTGTGATGCTGTTGCGTGAAGAATGATGAAAATGTTTATAAGTGCGGTTGTAAGATTTAGAAGATTTTCTGAAAGAATTTTAGTTTTATTTAATTCTTTGGTTCCTCTTATATAGAGCTTACAATCTCGTCACTTGGGTAAAAAAAGTTTTTCGACACAGAAGTTATTTTTAAAATAACTTCTGGGGAGAATATCCCAGACAAATAACAAGGGAACTGACGAGGATTGTAGGCTCTCCGAAACCTAGGTATTCCCTGCCTTACCCCATGGTAATCATTGCCATCGTCCTCCACTAATAAACAAACGTTGTTTTTATAAAAACAACAATAAGCATATACATGCTTAGATCAATCATATATGTGTTTGTATTGAAGTATATATATGCTTACTTGTATCCACGTATAACTTTACCTGCATCCAAGCATATACATATACTTGCATCTAAGCATATATTTACCTGTAGTACCCAAACATATTATATGTTTGAGACTATAGCAAACATATACATGTTTGCTGCAAAATATTTTGGAGACATATGCTAGAGAGGCAATTTTTTTCCTCCATGCACCCAAGGCAAAACCTGCAGCTGCTAAGCTTAAAAAGGCCGCAGCAGCAATGAAGCCAGCTGCTAAGAAAGCAGCCGCCAAGAAGTAATTTTTCCAGAAAGATTACTTTGTCCACAAAAATAGCCCTTTTCAGGGTTACAAATTAAATTAAAAAAGAGACAAATATTTATTTTCAACAGCTATCGTATATTTTTTGTCACCTAAATACGTAAGTAAATTTGTATACGTGTTTTATTTTGGGAAAAAATTACTTTCGCTAGTTACTGTTCTTATTACGTAATTTTATTGAGCCAATATAATCGTGGACGCCGCTGGATTATTTTTTAACACAGGTCATAAAAGATAATAAAATATTTAAATTTTTTCCTAATTACCTTCAGGTCATAATTCTCGAAAATCCCCATAATTCGGTTATTTTTATGACTTCTACTTAATTTTGAAAAAAATGTATTTTTCATATTGTCATTTCTCTGTCAAATTTAACAAATTTCATCCAAAAATGACATTTTGGCAAAATATTTACATTTTCCATCAATACATTTTTTCCATTGAAAATTTCTGTCTCAGCCTTATATTTCATTGCTTTGCCGTTGTACTGAAACAAAATGCTCATGCATACATGATTCCCATTCGATGTTGATCAACGACGGCAAGGCAAATCACCACTAACACACACACACACATATACGACGGCAAGGCTGTTATGACATATCGCAAAAGCAAGCAAAGGCCAAACATAGGTACATATGCGATTAAGCTAAATGCATGGAAAACCATTGTTTAGAGAACAAGTTAAAAAGCAGTAAGTTCGGCCGGGCCGAACTTTTAATACCCTCCACCATTTGCAACGAATTTGGAAATTTTCAAAAAATAAAATCCTTAAAAAATTCTGTTAAAATTTTAAAAATACCGAATATAGCCGTTATATTGGGGTCTATACGACGTGGACATACATATGCATTGTTTGTCATAAGCCATTACCATATTCAAATTCGAAACTGGACCCGCACCGACAATTTTCTGTCACAGGTTAATAATGTCGCTAAAATCATCAAAATACCGAACATAGCGAGGTGCCGTTATATGGGGGCTATACGAAGACGTGGACCTGCACAGAAACTTTCAGTCTTAGGGTGTAGTATCCATTTGGAACTTCAAATACCAAATTTGAAACAATTCCGGTGAATAACGTCGCTAAAATCATCAAAATACCGAATATAGGGAGGTACCGTTATATTGGGGCTATACGAAGACGTGGACCTGCAAAGACAATTTTCTGTCTTAGGGTGTAGTATCCATTTGGAACTTCAAATACCAGATTTGAAACAAATCCCGTGAATAATGTCGCTAAAATCATCAAAATACCGAATATCGGGAGGTACCGTCATTTGGGGGCTATACGAAGACATAGACTTGCACGGACAATTTTCAATCTTAGGGTGTAGTATCCATTTGGAACTTCAAATACCAAATTTGAAACAATTCCGGTGAATAACGTCGCTAAAATCATCAAAATACCGAATATAGGGGGGGTACCGTTATATGGGAGCTATATGAAAACGTGGACCTACATGGCCCATTTACGAACCTAACCTGCCTACTGGAAAAATAAACATGTGTGCAAAATTTTAGCCATCTATCTCAATTCATTCGAAAGATAGCGTGATTACAACAGACAGACAGACGGACAGACAGACGGACATCGCTAAATCGTCTTAGAATTTTACGCTGATCAAGAATATATACTTTGTTGGGTCTGACATGAGTATTTCGAGGAGTTACAAATGGAATGACAAAGTTAATATACCCTCCATAGTATGGTGGAGGGTATAAAAAGGACAAATATTTATTTTCCACAGCTATCGTATATTTTTTGTTACCTAAATACATAAGTAAATTTGTACACGTGTTTGATTTTGGGAAAAAAATACTTTCGCTAATTACTGTTCTTATTACGTAATTTTATTGAGCCAATATAATCGTGGACGCCGCTGGATTATTTTTTAACACAGGTCATAAAAGATAATAAAATATTTAACATTTTTCCTAATTACCTACAGGTCATAATTCTCGAAAATCCCCATAATTTGGTTATTTTTATAATTTCTACTTGATTTTGAAAAAATTGTCATTTTCATATTCTCTGTCAAATTTAACAAATTTCATCCAAAAATGACATTTTGGCAAAATATTCATACGTTTCCATTCAATACATTTTCCATCAATACATTTTTTCCTTTGAAAATTTCTGTCTCAGCCTTATATTTCGTTGCTTTGCCGTTGTACTGAAACAAAATGCTCACACATACATGATGCCCAGTCGATGTTGATCAACGACGGCAAGGCAAATCACCACTAACACACGCACACATATACGACGGCAAGGCTGTTATGACATATCGCAAAAGCAAGCAAAGGCCAAACATAGGTACATATGCGATTAAGCTAAATGCATGGAAAATCATTGTATAGAGAAAAATATAATTTCTATGGATTTTTATTAGTTTATTACTAAATATTTATGATTATGGGGTTTCAACAAAAATATGATATCTTTTTGTGGGCCTGAAAAGGGCCTTTTGAGGTAGTATTTCGACGCAAAATGAAAAAAAGCAAGATATTAACTTGGAGCTGGTGTATTTAGTAACAGCTGTGGTACCTCCATTGACGGGGTGCTTAGCCAATTCACCGGGCAACAATAGACGGACGGCGATCTGCATTTCCCGACTGGTGATTGTTGAGCGCTTGTTGTAGTGGGCCAAACGAGAGGCTTCGGTGGTAATACGTTCGAAGATATCGCTGACGAAACTCTTCATGATGCTCATGGCCTTGGAGGAGATACAGGTGTCGGGATGGACTTGCTTCAACACATTTTAAATAGCGTAGCTCTCCTTACGCTTAGTACGTCTGTTCGACTTATCGCCCTTGGTAATGTTCTTTTGGGCTTTGCCGGCCTTCTTTGCTGCTTTACCACTGGTTTTAGGGGGCATTTTCACTTATTATTTGTTTGAATCACACCACCCCATTATTGAAGAAATGTGTGTGTGAGAAAAGTATAAATAGCACATTGCGAGCCTAAAATTTTTATCATTTGTGTTTTTCAGTGCTTACGTGAAAATGTCTAGTCGTTGTAAAGGTGGCAAAGTTAAGGGAAAGACAAAGTCCCGTTCCAACCGTGCTGGGCTTCAATTCCCCGTTGGCCGTATCCACCGTCTTTTGCGCAAAGGCAACTATGCTGAGCGTGTTGGTGCCGGTGCTCCCGTCTATTTAGCCGCTGTCATGGAATATTTGGCTGCTGACAACAAGAAGACTCGTATCATTTCACGTCACTTGCAATTAGCCATCCGTAACGAAGAAAAATTTAACAAATTGCTGCCTGGTGTTACCATTGCCCAAGGTGGTGTATTGCCAAACATCCAAGCTGTTCTCTTGCCCAAGAAGACCGAAAAGAAAGCCTAAATTATATCAAAAGGTATTATGGAATGAAGAAGAAGAATACAGACCATCGTATAATTCCATACAAAAATCAACCAAGCCCCCCTTTTCAGGACGACAAAAATATTTCAAAAGAGAAAAAATCTCCTCAAACTACATGTGTATGAAAAAAAAAAAAAGAAATTCTCAATCATTTTGTATTTGCCGTTGGCTTCATAAATGTTTTTATACCCTCAAGCGTTCCGTTTGTAACACCTCGAAATATAAATTTTAGACCCCACAAAGTATACATATTCTTGATCAGCATACAATTCTACGTCGATTTATCTATGTCCTTACGTCTGACCGTCTGTGGAAATCACTCTAGCTTCCGAACGAAATGAAGTAGGTTGATAAAATTTTACTCGAATGTGTATTATGTCTGCAGGACTTTTGGTGTTGAAAATGGGCCATGTAGGTCCACGTCTTCGTATAGCCCCCATATAACGGTACCTCCCGATATGCGGTATTTAGCGACATTATTTACTGGAACTATTTCAAATTTGGTATTTGATTTTCATAATGAATACTACAGCCTATGACAGAAAATTGTCTCTGCAGGTCCCATCTCCGTATAGCCCCCATAAAACGGAACCCCCAATATTCGGTATTTTGATGATTTTAGCGACATTATTTACCGGAATTATTTAAAACTTTGACAAAGCAAACAAGCCATCAGCTGCCCCTACCCACCCTTCAAACCAGCAAATGGTTGATGCCGCCATCAAGACCCTGAAGGAATGTGGAGGTTCTCATTGCCCGCCGTCAGGAAATACTTGGCCAGCACCTACAAAGTAGATGCCCAAAAATTTACCCCCTTCATCAAGAAGTGCTTGAAAGTTGCAGTTGCCAGTGGAAAATTGATCCAAACTAAAGGTAAGAGTGCTTTTGGTTCATTCAAATTGTCTGCTTCGGCCTCCAAGGAACCCAAAGCCAAGACTGCTGAAAAGAAGTTCCCAGCCGCTGGTGAAGGCAGCCGCTCCTAAAAAGGCCGCTGGTTAGAAGAAAAACAAAACAAAGGCAAAGGCAGCCAAGAAAACCGGTACAGTTAAAGCTAAATCAACAAAGACCGCGGCCAAAGCATCTGCCACTAAACCAAAGGCAAACGCAGAAAAATACACGTTCGAAATATCTTTGAATCCAAGTATGTATATATTTGGGGCTGCTTGCAAACAAATATATATTTGCATGCAAACATATTATGCTTGAGTATGGGTATATATGTGTTTGCAACATTTTGTAACATATCTATATTTTAATTGTTTGGGTTCAAACATATTTTTGATGTGAGAACGTGTTTTTTAACGGGTGAGAGAAAAGTTATGTGATACAGAGCGTAACAATAGCGCTCTCACACATTTTATAACAAAAGGCTGTTTGTATAGTGCATCAGAAGACGCAAAAGCGATGACAAGGGGGGTGAAAACTTTGTTTTTCCTGCGCCATAAACACTTGTGCGCCATAAACTCTGTATCACAGAACTTTTCTCTCACCAGTTAAAAAACACGTTCTCACATCAAAAAGATGCTTGAACCCAAACAATTAAAATTTAAATATGTTACAAAATGTTGCAAACACATATATACCCATACCCAAGCATAATATGTTTGCATGCAAATATATATTTGTTTGCAAGCAGCCCCAAATATATACATACTTGGATTCAAACATATTTCGAACGTGTATTTTTCTGCGTGTGACTGGTTTAGTGGCAGATACTTTAGCCGCGGTCTTTGTTGGTTTAGCTTTAACTGTACCGGTTTTCTTGGCTGCCTTTGCCTTTGTTTTGTTTTTCTTCTCACCAGTGGCCTTTTTAGGGGCGGCAGCCCAGCGGCTGGGGCCTTCTTTTCAGCAGTCTTGGCTTTGGGTTCCTTGGATCCCGAAGCAGACAATTTGAATGAACCAAAAGCACCCTTACCTTTAGTTTGGATTAAATTTCCACTGGCAACGGCAACTTTCAAGCACTTCTTGATGAAGGGGGTCAATTTTTGGGCATCTACTTTGTAGATGCTGGCCAAGTATTTCTTGATGGTAATGATGAACCTCCACATTCCTTCAGTGTCTTGATGGCGGCATCAACCATTTGCTGAGTTAAAGGGTGGGTAGGGGCAGCTGATGGCTTGTTTGCTTTGTCAAAATTTTAAATAATTCCGGTAAATAATGTCGCTAAAATCATCAAAATACCGAATATTGGGGGTTCCGTTATATGGGGCTATACGGAGATGGGACCAGCACAGACAATTTTCTGTCATAGGCTGTAGTATTCATTATGAAATTCAAATACCAAATTTGAAATAGTTCCAGTAAATAATGTCGCTAAATACCGCATATCGGGAGGTACCGTTATATGGGGGCTATACGAAGACGTGGACCTACATGGCCCATTTTCAACACCAAAAGTCCTGCAGACATAATACACATTCGAGTAAAATTTTATCAACCTACTTCATTTCGTTCGGAAGCTAGAGTGATTTCCACAGACGGGCAGACGTAAGGACATAGATAAATCGACGTAGAATTGTATGCTGATCAAGAATATATATACTTTGTGGGGTCTACAATGTATATTTCGAGGTGTTACAAACGGAACGCTTGAGGGTATAAAAACATTTATGAAGCCAACGGCAAATACAAATGATTGAGAATTTTTATTTTTTTCATACACATGTAGTTTGAGGAGATTCTTTCTCTTTTGAAATATTTTTGTCGTCCTGAAAAGGGCGGCTTGGTTGATTTTTGTATGGAATTATACGATGGTCTGTATTCTTCTTCTTCATTCCATAATACCTTTTGATATAATTTAGGCTTTCTTTTCGGTCTTCTTGGGCAAGAGAACAGCTTGGATGTTTGGCAATACACCACCTTGGGCAATGGTAACGCCAGGCAGCAATTTGTTAAATTTTTCGTCGTTACGGATGGCTTATTGCAAGTGACGTGAAATGATACGAGTCTTCTTGTTGTCACGGGCAGCATTGCCAGCCAATTCCAAGACTTCAGCAGCCAAATATTCCATGACAGCGGCTAAATAGACGGGAGCACCGGCATAGTTGCCTTTGCGCAACAGACGGTGGATACGGCCAACGGGGAAGTGAAGCCCAGCACGGTTGGAACGGGACTTTGTCTTTCCCTTAACTTTGCCACCTTTACAACGACTAGACATTTTCACGTAAGCACTAAAAAACACAAATGATAAAAATTTTAGGCTCGCAATGTGCTATTTATACTTTTCTCACACACACATTTCTTCAATAATGGGGTGGTGTGATTCAAACAAATAATAAGTGAAAATGCCCCCTAAATCCAGTGGTAAAGCAGCTAAGAAGGCCGGCAAAGCCCAAAAGAACATTACCAAGGGCGATAAGTCGAAAAGACGTACTAAGCGTAAGGAGAGTTACGCTATTTAAAATGTGTTGAAGCAAGTCCATCCCAACACCGGTATCTCCTCCAAGGCCATGAGCATCATGAAGAGTTTCGTCAACGATATCTTCGAACGTATTACCGCCGAAGCCTCTCGTTTGGCCCACTACAACAAGCGCTCAACAATCACCAGTCGGGAAATGCAGATCGCCGTCCGTCTATTGTTGCCCGGTGAATTGGCTAAGCACCCCGTCAATGGAGGTACCACAGCTGTTACTAAATACACCAGCTCCAAGTAAATGTCTTGCTTTTTTTTATTCTGCGTCGAAATACTACCTCAAAAGGCCCTTTTCAGGCCCTTTGCTTGCTTTTGCGATATGTCATAACAGCCTTGCCGTCGTATATGTGTGCGTGTGTTAGTGGTGATTTGCCTTGCCGTCGTTGATCAACATCGAATGGGCATCATGTATGTGTGAGCATTTTGTTTCAGTACAACGGCAAAGCAACGAAATATAAGGCTGAGACAGAAATTTTCAAAGGAAAAAATGTATTGATGGAAAATGTATTGAATGGAAACGTATGAATATTTTGCCAAAATGTCATTTTTGGATGAAATTTGTTAAATTTGACAGAGAATATGAAAATGACAATTTTTTCAAAATCAAGAAGAAATTATAAAAATAACCAAATCATGGGGATTTTCGAGAATTATGACCTGTAAGTCTTTGTTGGTTTAGCTTTAACTGTACCGGTTTTCTTGGCTGCCTTTGCCTTTGTTTTGTTTTTCTTCTCACCAGTGGCCTTTTTAGGGGCGGCAGCCCAGCGGCTGGGGCCTTCTTTTCAGCAGTCTTGGCTTTGGGTTCCTTGGATCCCGAAGCAGACAATTTGAATGAACCAAAAGCACCCTTACCTTTAGTTTGGATTAAATTTCCACTGGCAACGGCAACTTTCAAGCACTTCTTGATGAAGGGGGTCAATTTTTGGGCATCTACTTTGTAGATGCTGGCCAAGTATTTCTTGATGGTAATGATGAACCTCCACATTCCTTCAGTGTCTTGATGGCGGCATCAACCATTTGCTGGTTTGAAGGGTGGGTAGGGGCAGCTGATGGCTTGTTTGCTTTGTCAAAGTTTTAAATAATTCCGGTAAATAATGTCGCTAAAATCATCAAAATACCGAATATTGGGGGTTCCGTTTTATGGGGGCTATACGGAGATGGGACCTGCAGAGACAATTTTCTGTCATAGGCTGTAGTATTCATTATGAAATTCAAATACCAAATTTGAAATAGTTCCAGTAAATAATGTCGCTAAATACCGCATATCGGGAGGTACCGTTATATGGGGGCTATACGAAGACGTGGACCTACATGGCCCATTTTCAACACCAAAAGTCCTGCAGACATAATACACATTCGAGTAAAATTTTATCAACCTACTTCATTTCGTTCGGAAGCTAGAGTGATTTCCACAGACGGGCAGACGTAAGGACATAGATAAATCGACGTAGAATTGTATGCTGATCAAGAATATATATACTTTGTGGGGTCTACAATGTATATTTCGAGGTGTTACAAACGGAACGCTTGAGGGTATAAAAACATTTATGAAGCCAACGGCAAATACAAAATGATTGAGAATTTTTATTTTTTTCATACACATGTAGTTTGAGGAGATTCTTTCTCTTTTGAAATATTTTTGTCGTCCTGAAAAGGGCGGCTTGGTTGATTTTTGTATGGAATTATACGATGGTCTGTATTCTTCTTCTTCATTCCATAATACCTTTTGATATAATTTAGGCTTTCTTTTCGGTCTTCTTGGGCAAGAGAACAGCTTGGATGTTTGGCAATACACCACCTTGGGCAATGGTAACGCCAGGCAGCAATTTGTTAGATTTTTCGTCGTTACGGATGGCTTATTGCAAGTGACGTGAAATGATACGAGTCTTCTTGTTGTCACGGGCAGCATTGCCAGCCAATTCCAAGACTTCAGCAGCCAAATATTCCATGACAGCGGCTAAATAGACGGGAGCACCGGCATAGTTGCCTTTGCGCAACAGACGGTGGATACGGCCAACGGGGAATTGAAGCCCAGCACGGTTGGAACGGGACTTTGTCTTTCCCTTAACTTTGCCACCTTTACAACGACTAGACATTTTCACGTAAGCACTAAAAAACACAAATGATAAAAATTTTAGGCTCGCAATGTGCTATTTATACTTTTCTCACACACACATTTCTTCAATAATGGGGTGGTGTGATTCAAACAAATAATAAGTGAAAATGCCCCCTAAATCCAGTGGTAAAGCAGCTAAGAAGGTCGGCAAAGCCCAAAAGAACATTACCAAGGGCGATAAGTCGAAAAGACGTACTAAGCGTAAGGAGAGTTACGCTATTTAAAATGTGTTGAAGCAAGTCCATCCCAACACCGGTATCTCCTCCAAGGCCATGAGCATCATGAAGAGTTTCGTCAACGATATCTTCGAACGTATTACCGCCGAAGCCTCTCGTTTGGCCCACTACAACAAGCGCTCAAAAATCACCAGTCGGGAAATGCAGATCGCCGTCCGTCTATTGTTGCCCGGTGAATTGGCTAAGCACCCCGTCAATGGAGGTACCACAGCTGTTACTAAATACACCAGCTCCAAGTAAATATGTCATAACAGCCTTGCCGTCGTATATGTGTGCGTGTGTTAGTGGTGATTTGCCTTGCCGTCGTTGATCAACATCGAATGGGCATCATGTATGTGTGAGCATTTTGTTTCAGTACAACGGCAAAGCAACGAAATATAAGGCTGAGACAGAAATTTTCAAAGGAAAAAATGTATTGATGGAAAATGTATTGAATGGAAACGTATGAATATTTTGCCAAAATGTCATTTTTGGATGAAATTTGTTAAATTTGACAGAGAATATGAAAATGACAATTTTTTCAAAATCAAGAAGAAATTATAAAAATAACCAAATTATGGGGATTTTCGAGAATTATGACCTGTAAGTAATTAGGAAAAATTTAAAATATTTTATTATCTTTTATGACCTGTGTTAAAAAATAATCCAGCGGCGTCCACGATTATATTGGCTCAATAAAATTACATAATAAGAACAGTAATTAACGAAAGTATTTTTTTCCCAAAATCAAACACGTGTACAAATTTACTTATGTATTTAGGTAACACAAAATACACGATAGCTGTGGAAAATAAATATTTGTCCTTTTTATACCCTCCACCATACTATGGAGGGTATATTAACTTTGTCATTCCATTTGTAACTCCTCGAAATACCCAACCCAGACCCAACAAAGTACATATTCTTGATCAGCGTAAAATTCTAAGACGATTTAGCCATTATATAGTGGCTATACGAAGACGTGGACCTACATAGATTATTTTCTGTCTTAGGCTGTAGTATCCATTACGAACTTCAAATGCCAAATTTGAAACAATTCCGGTGAATAATGTCGCAAAAATCATCAAAATACCGAATATCGGGAGGTACCGTTATATGGGGGCTATATGATTTCTTGGACCTACATGGCACATTTACGAACTTAACCTGCCTAGTGACAAATTTGTATTTCGAGGAGTTACAAACGGAATGACAAAATTAATATACCCTCCATAGTATGGTGGCGGGTATAAAAATGAGCCTTGTAGGTCCACGTCCTCATATAGCCCCCCTATAACGGTAGCCCCCGCTATTCGGTATTTTGATGATTTTAGCTACATTGTTTGCCGGAATCGTTTCAAATTTGGTATTTGAAGTTCGTAATGGATTCGTAATCCTAAGTCAAACAAGCAAAAAAGCTGTAAGTTCGGCCGAACTTTTAGTATTCATTACAGCGTATAATGTCGCTAAAATCATCAAAATACCGAATATCGGTAGGTACGGTTATATGGGGGCTATACGAAGACGTGGACCTGCACAGACAATTTTCTGGCATGGGCTGAAGTATCCATTAAGTACTTCACATGCGAAATTTGAAACAATCCTGGTAAATAATGTCGCTAAAATCATCAAAATACCGAATATCGGGGGGGTACGGTATATAGGGGCTATACGAAGATGTGGACCTACATGGCCCATTTTCTGTTTTATGCTGCAGCATCTATTACGAACTTCAAATGCCAACTTTCAAACGTTTCCGGTAAATAATGTCGCTAAAATCATCAAAATACCGAATATCGGGGGGTATGGTATATGGGGGCTATACGAAGACGTGGACCTACATAGATTATTTTCTGTCTTAGGCTGTAGCATCCATTACGAACTTCAAATGCCAAATTTGATACAATTCCGGTGAATAGTGTCGCAAAAATCATCAAAATACCGAATATCGGGAGGTACCGTTACGTGGGTGCTATATGATTTCTTGGACCTACATGGCCCGTTTACGAACTTCGCCTTATGCTTATACGACGACGTGGGCCTGCATAGGCAACTTTTGTCATAAGTTATTACAATATTTAAATGTGAAACTTGAAGAAAGATCTGTTTATAATATAGCTAAAATCATTAGAATACCGTATATGGGGGGTACCGTTATATGGGGGCTATACGAAGACGTGGACCTGCACAGACAATTTTCTGGCATGGGCTGAAGTATCCATTACGAACTCAACATGCGAAATTTGAAACAATCCCGGTAAATAATGTCGCTAAAATCATCAACATACCGAATATCGGGGGTACGGTATATGGGGGCTATATGAAGACATGGACCTATATGGTCCATATTCTGTTTTATGCTGCAGTGTCTATTACGAACTTCAAATACTAAATTTGAAACAATTTTGCTAAATAATGTCGCTAAAATCATCAAAATGCCGAATATCGGGGGGTGCCATTATATAGGGGCTATACGAAGACTAGGTCCACGTCTCATTTTTTGACTTAGGATTACGAATCCATTACGAACTTCAAATACCAAATTTGAAACGATTCCGGTAAACAATATCGCTAAAATCATCAAAATACCGAATATCGGGGGGTACCATTATAAAGGGGCTATACGAAGACGTGGACCTACATAGATTATTTTCTGTCTTAGGCTGTAGTATCCATTGCGAACTTCAAATGCCAAATTTGAAACAATTCCGGTGAATAATTTCGCAAAAATCATCAAAATACCGAATATCAGGAGGTACGGTAATGTGGGGGCTATATGATTTCTTGGACCTACATAGCCCGTTTACGAACTTAAGCTTATGCTTATACGACGACGTGGGCCTGCATAGGCAACTTTTGTCATAAGTTATTACAATATTTAAATGCGAAACTTGAAGAAAGATCTGTTTATAATGTCGCTAAAATCATCAAAATACCGAATATCGGGGGGTACCGTTATATGGGGGCTACACGAAGACGTGGACCTGCACAGATAATTTTCTGTCTTAGGCTGTAGTATTCATTACGAACTTCAAATGCCAAATTTGAAACAATTCCGGCGAATAATGTCGCTAAAATCATCAAAATACTGAATATCGGGAGGTACGGTTATATGGGGGCTATATGATAACTTGGACCACATGGCCCATTTACGATAGCGTGATTACAACAGACAGACAGACGGACAGACAGACAGACACACATACAGACAGATGGACATGACTTAATCGTCTTAGAATTTTACGCTGATCAAGAATATATATACTTTGTTGGGTCTGACATGAGTATTTCGAGGAGTTACAAACGGAATGAAAAAATTAATATACCCTCCATAGTATGGTGGAGGGTATAAAAATAAAATTCGTTAAAAATTCTGTTAAAATCTTAAAAATACCGAATGCCTATACGACGACGTGGACCTGCATAGGCAACTTTTGTCATAAGTTATTACAATATTTAAATGCGAAACTTGAAGAAAAATCTGCTTATAATGTCGCTAAAATCATCAACTTACCGAATATCGGGGGGTACGGTCTATGGAGGCTATATGAAGACTTGGACCTATATGGCCCATTTTCTGCTTTATGCTGCAGTGTCTATTACGAACTTCAAATACCAAATTTGGAACGATTGCGCTAAATAATGTCGCTAAAATCATCAAAATACCGAATATAGGGGGTACCGTTTTATGGGGGCTATACGAAGACGCGGACCTGCACAGACAGTTTTCTGCCATGGGCTGAAGTATCCATTAAGAACTTCACATGCGAAATTTGAAACAATCCCTGTAAATAATGTCGATAAAATCATCATCATCATCAATATGGGGGGGTACGGTATATGGGGGCTATACGAAGATGTGGACCTACATGGCCCATTTTCTGTTTAATGCTGCAACATCTATTACAAACTTCAAATGCCAACTTTGAAACGATACCGGTAAATAATGTCGCTAAAATCATTACAATACCAAATATCAGGGGGGTATGATATATGGGGGCTATACGAAGACGTGGACCTACATGACCCATTTTCTGTTTTATGCTGCAGTATCTATTACGAACTTCATTTACCAAATTTAGAACGATTCCGTTAAATAATGTCGCTAAAATCATCAAAATACCGAATATCGGGAGGTACCGTTATGTGGGGGCTATATGATTTCTTGGACCTACATGGCCCGTTTACGAACTTAACCTTATGCTTATACAACGACGTGGGCCTGCATAGGCAACTTTTGTCATAAGTTATTACAATATTTAAATGCGAAACTTGAAGAAAAATCTGTTTATAATGTAGCTAAAATCATTAAAATGCCGTATATACGAAGACGTGGGCCTGCACAGACAATTTTCTGGCATGGGCTGAAGTATCCATTACGAACTCCACATGCGAAATTTGAAACAATCCCGGTAAATAATGTCGCTAAATCATCAACATACCGAATATCGGGGGGTACGGTATATGGAGGCTATATGAAGACTTGGACCTATATGGCCCATTTTCTGTTTTATGCTGCAGTGTCTATTACGAACATCAAATACCAAATTTGGAACGATTGCGCTAAATAATGTCGCTAAAATCATCAAAATACCGAATATCGGGGGGTACCGTTATATGGGGGCTACACGAAGACGTGGACCTGCACAGATAATTTTCTGTCTTAGGCTGTAGTATTTATTACGAACTTCAAATGCCAAATTTGAAACAATTCCGGCGAATAATGTCGCTAAAATCATCAAAATACTGAATATCGGGAGGTACGGTTATATGGGGGCTATATGATAACTTGGACCACATGGCCCATTTACGATAGCGTGATTACAACAGACAGACAGACGGACAGACAGACAGACACACAGACAGACAGATGGACATGGCTTAATCGTCTAAGAATTTTACGCTGATCAAGAATATATATACTTTGTTGGGTCTGACATGAGTATTTCGAGGAGTTACAAACGGAATGAAAAAATTAATATACCCTCCATAGTATGGTGGAGGGTATAAAAATAAAATTCGTTAAAAATTCTGTTAAAATCTTAAAAATACCGAATGCCTATACGACGACGTGGACCTGCATAGGCAACTTTTGTCATAAGTTATTACAATATTTAAATGCGAAACTTGAAGAAAAATCTGCTTATAATGTCGCTAAAATCATCAACATACCGAATATCGGGGGGTACGGTCTATGGAGGCTATATGAAGACTTGGACCTATATGGCCCATTTTCTGCTTTATGCTGCAGTGTCTATTACGAACTTCAAATACCAAATTTGGAACGATTGCGCTAAATAATGTCGCTAAAATCATCAAAACACCGAATATAGGGGGTACCGTTATATGGGGGCTATACGAAGACGTGGACCTGCACAGACAATTTTCTGGCATGGGCTGAAGTATCCATTAAGTACTTCACATGCGAAATTTGAAACAATCCTGGTAAATAATGTCGCTAAAATCATCAAAATACCGAATATCGGGGGGGTACGGTATATAGGGGCTATACGAAGATGTGGACCTACATGGCCCATTTACGAACTTAACTTGCCTACTGGCAAAATATACATGTGTGCAAAATTTTAGCCTTCTATCTCAATTTGTTCGAAAGATAGCGTGATTACAACAGACAGACAGACGGACATGGCTAAATCGTCTTAGAATTTTACGCTGATCAAGAATATATATACTTTGTTGGGTCTGACATGAGTATTTCGAGGAGTTACAAACGGAATGACAAAATTAATATACCCTCCATAGTATGGTGGAGGGTATAAAAATAAAATTCGTTAAAAATTCTGTTAAAATCTTAAAAATACCGAATGCCTATACGACGACGTGGACCTGCATAGGCAACTTTTGTCATAAGTTATTACAATATTTAAATGCGAAACTTGAAGAAAAATCTGCTTATAATGTCGCTAAAATCATCAACATACCGAATATCGGGGGGTACGGTCTATGGAGGCTATATGAAGACTTGGACCTATATGGCCCATTTTCTGCTTTATGCTGCAGTGTCTATTACGAACTTCAAATACCAAATTTGGAACGATTGCGCTAAATAATGTCGCTAAAATCATCAAAACACCGAATATAGGGGGTACCGTTATATGGGGGCTATACGAAGACGTGGACCTGCACAGACAATTTTCTGGCATGGGCTGAAGTATCCATTAAGTACTTCACATGCGAAATTTGAAACAATCCTGGTAAATAATGTCGCTAAAATCATCAAAATACCGAATATCGGGGGGGTACGGTATATAGGGGCTATACGAAGATGTGGACCTACATGGCCCATTTACGAACTTAACTTGCCTACTGGCAAAATATACATGTGTGCAAAATTTTAGCCTTCTATCTCAATTTGTTCGAAAGATAGCGTGATTACAACAGACAGACAGACGGACATGGCTAAATCGTCTTAGAATTTTACGCTGATCAAGAATATATATACTTTGTTGGGTCTGACATGAGTATTTCGAGGAGTTACAAACGGAATGACAAAATTAATATACCCTCCATAGTATGGTGGAGGGTATAAAAATAAAATTCGTTAAAAATTCTGTTAAAATCTTAAAAATACCGAATGCCTATACGACGACGTGGACCTGCATAGGCAACTTTTGTCATAAGTTATTACAATATTTAAATGCGAAACTTGAAGAAAAATCTGCTTATAATGTCGCAAAAATCATCAACATACCGAATATCGGGGGGTACGGTCTATGGAGGCTATATGAAGACTTGGACCTATATGGCCCATTTTCTGCTTTATGCTGCAGTGTCTATTACGAACTTCAAATACCAAATTTGGAACGATTGCGCTAAATAATGTCGCTAAAATCATCAAAATACCGAATAGGGGCTATACGAAGATGTGGACCTACATGGCCCATTTACGAACTTAACTTGCCTACTGGCAAAATATACATGTGTGCAAAATTTTAGCCTTCTATCTCAATTTGTTCGAAAGATAGCGTGATTACAACAGACAGACAGACGGACATGGCTAAATCGTCTTAGAATTTTACGCTGATCAAGAATATATATACTTTGTTGGGTCTGACATGAGTATTTCGAGGAGTTACAAACGGAATGACAAAATTAATATACCCTCCATAGTATGGTGGAGGGTATAAAAATGAGCCATGTAGGTCCACGTCCTCATATAGCCCCCCTATAACGGTAGCCCCCAATATTCGGTATTTTGATAATTTTAGCGACATTATTTAGCGAAATCGAATTCATAGGCAAGTTAAGTTCGTAAATGGGCCATGTAGGTCCACATCTTCGTATAGCCCCTATATACCGTACCCCCCCCCCCCCCCCCCCTGATATTCGGTATTTTGATGATTTTAGCGACATTATTTACCAGGATTGTTTCAAATTTCGCATGTGAAGTACTTAATGGATACTTCAGCCCATGCCAGAAAATTGTCTGTGCAGGTCCACGTCTTCGTATAGCCCCCATATAACGGTACCCCATGATATTCGGTATTTTGATGATTTTAGCGACCTTATTTAGCGCAATCGTTCCAAATTTGGTATTTGAAGTTCGTAATAGACACTGCAGCATAAAGCAGAAAATGGGCCATATAGGTCCAAGTCTTCATATAGCCTCCATAGACCGTACCCCCCCGATATTCGGTATGTTGATGATTTTAGCGACATTATAAGCAGATTTTTCTTCAAGTTTCGCATTTAAATATTGTAATAACTTATGACAAAAGTTGCCTATGCAGGTCCACGTCGTCGTATAGGCATTCGGTATTTTTAAGATTTTAACAGAATTTTTAACGAATTTTATTTTTATACCCTCCACCATACTATGGAGGGTATATTAATTTTTTCATTCCGTTTGTAACTCCTCGAAATACTCATGTCAGATCCAACAAAGTATATATATTCTTGATCAGCGTAAAATTCTAAGACGATTAAGCCATGTCCACCTGTCTGTCATTGTGTCTGTCTGTCTGTCCGTCTGTCTGTCTGTTGTAATCACGCTATCGTAAATGGGCCATGTGGTCCAAGTTATCATATAGCCCCCATATAACCGTACCTCCCGATATTCAGTATTTTGATGATTTTAGCGACATTATTCGCCGGAATTGTTTCAAATTTGGCATTTGAAGTTCGTAATAAATACTACAGACTAAGACAGAAAATTATCTGTGCAGGTCCACGTCTTCGTGTAGCCCCCATATAACGGTACCCCCCGATATTCGGTATTTTGATGATTTTAGCGACATTATTTAGCGCAATCGTTCCAAATTTGGTATTTGATGTTCGTAATAGACACTGCAGCATAAAACAGAAAATGGGCCATATAGGTCCAAGTCTTCATATAGCCTCCATATACCGTACCCCCCGATATTCGGTATGTTGATGATTTAGCGACATTATTTACCGGGATTGTTTCAAATTTCGCATGTGGAGTTCGTAATGGATACTTCAGCCCATGCCAGAAAATTGTCTGTGCAGGCCCACGTCTTCGTATATACGGCATTTTAATGATTTTAGCTACATTATAAACAGATTTTTCTTCAAGTTTCGCATTTAAATACTGTAATAACTTATGACAAAAGTTGCCTATGCAGGCCCACGTCGTTGTATAAGCATAAGGTTAAATTCGTAAACGGGCCATGTAGGTCCAAGAAATCATATAGCCCCCACATAACGGTACCTCCCGATATTCGGTATTTTGATGATTTTTGCGACATTATTCACCGGAATTGTTTCAAATTTGTCATTTAAAGTTCGTAATGGATACTACAGCCTAAGACAGAAAATAATCTATGTAGGTCCACGTCTTCGTATAGCCCCCATATACCATACCCCCCGATATTCGGTATTTTGATGATTTTAGCGACATTATTTAACGGAATCGTTCTAAATTTGGTAAATGAAGTTCGTAATAGATACTGCAGCATAAAACAGAAAATGGGTCATGTAGGTCCACGTCTTCGTATAGCCCCCATATATCATACCCCCCGATATTCGGTATTGTAATGATTTTAGCGACATTATTTACCGGTATCGTTTCAAAGTTGGCATTTGAAGTTTGTAATAGATGTTGCAGCATTAAACAGAAAATGAGCCATGTAGGTCCACATCTTCGTATAGCCCCCATATACCGTACACCCCGATATTGATGATGATGATGATTTTATCGACATTATTTACAGGGATTGTTTCAAATTTCGCATGTGAAGTTCTTAGTGGATACTTCAGCCCATGGCAGAAAACTGTCTGTGCAGGTCCGCGTCTTCGTATAGCCCCCATAAAACGGTACCCCCTATATTCGGTATTTTGATGATTTTAGCGACATTATTTAGCGCAATCGTTCCAAATTTGGTATTTGAAGTTCGTAATAGACACTGCAGCATAAAGCAGAAAATGGGCCATATAGGTCCAAGTCTTCATATAGCCTCCATAGACCGTACCCCCCGATATTCGGTATGTTGATGATTTTAGCGACATTATAAGCAGATTTTTCTTCAAGTTTCGCATTTAAATATTGTAATAACTTATGACAAAAGTTGCCTATGCAGGTCCACGTCGTCGTATAGGCATTCGGTATTTTTAAGATTTTAACAGAATTTTTAACGAATTTTATTTTTATACCCTCCACCATACTATGGAGGGTATATTAATTTTGTCATTCCGTTTGTAACTCCTCGAAATACTCATGTCAGACCCAACAAAGTATATATATTCTTGATCAGCGTAAAATTCTAAGACGATTTAGCCATGTCCGTCTGTCTGTCTGTTGTAATCACGCTATCTTTCGAACAAATTGAGATAGAAGGCTAAAATTTTGCACACATGTATATTTTGCCAGTAGGCAAGTTAAGTTCGTAAATGGGCCATGTAGGTCCACATCTTCGTATAGCCCCTATATACCGTACCCCCCCGATATTCGGTATTTTGATGATTTTAGCGACATTATTTACCAGGATTGTTTCAAATTTCGGATGTGCAGTACTTAATGGATACTTCAGCCCATGCCAGAAAATTGTCTGTGCAGGTCCACGTCTTCGTATAGCCCCCATATAACGGTACCCCCTATATTCGGTGTTTTGATGATTTTAGCGACATTATTTAGCGCAATCGTTCCAAATTTGGTATTTGAAGTTCGTAATAGACACTGCAGCATAAAGCAGAAAATGGGCCATATAGGTCCAAGTCTTCATATAGCCTCCATAGACCGTACCCCCCGATATTCGGTATGTTGATGATTTTAGCGACATTATAAGCAGATTTTTCTTCAAGTTTCGCATTTAAATATTGTAATAACTTATGACAAAAGTTGCCTATGCAGGTCCACGTCGTCGTATAGGCATTCGGTATTTTTAAGATTTTAACAGAATTTTTAACGAATTTTATTTTTATACCCTCCACCATACTATGGAGGGTATATTAATTTTTTCATTCCGTTTGTAACTCCTCGAAATACTCATGTCAGACCCAACAAAGTATATATATTCTTGATCAGCGTAAAATTCTAAGACGATTAAGCCATGTCCATCTGTCTGTCTGTGTGTCAGTCTGTCTGTCCGTCTGTCTGTCTGTTGTAATCACGCTATCGTAAATGGGCCATGTGGTCCAAGTTATCATATAGCCCCCATATAACCGTACCTCCCGATATTCAGTATTTTGATGATTTTAGCGACATTATTCGCCGGAATTGTTTCAAATTTGGCATTTGAAGTTCGTAATAAATACTACAGCCTAAGACAGAAAATTATCTGTGCAGGTCCACGTCTTCGTGTAGCCCCCATATAACGGTACCCCCCGATATTCGGTATTTTGATGATTTTAGCGACATTATTTAGCGCAATCGTTCCAAATTTGGTATTTGATGTTCGTAATAGACACTGCAGCATAAAACAGAAAATGGGCCATATAGGTCCAAGTCTTCATATAGCCTCCATATACCGTACCCCCCCGATATTCGGTATGTTGATGATTTAGCGACATTATTTACCGGGATTGTTTCAAATTTCGCATGTGGAGTTCGTAATGGATACTTCAGCCCATGCCAGAAAATTGTCTGTGCAGGCCCACGTCTTCGTATATACGGCATTTTAATGATTTTAGCTACATTATAAACAGATTTTTCTTCAAGTTTCGCATTTAAATATTGTAATAACTTATGACAAAAGTTGCCTATGCAGGCCCACGTCGTTGTATAAGCATAAGGTTAAGTTCGTAAACGGGCCATGTAGGTCCAAGAAATCATATAGCCCCCACATAACGGTACCTCCCGATATTCGGTATTTTGATGATTTTTGCGACATTATTCACCGGAATTGTTTCAAATTTGTCATTTAAAGTTCGTAATGGATACTACAGCCTAAGACAGAAAATAATCTATGTAGGTCCACGTCTTCGTATAGCCCCCATATACCATACCCCCGATATTCGGTATTTTGATGATTTTAGCGACATTATTTAACGGAATCGTTCTAAATTTGGTAAATGAAGTTCGTAATAGATACTGCAGCATAAAACAGAAAATGGGTCATGTAGGTCCACGTCTTCGTATAGCCCCCATATATCATACCCCCCGATATTCGGTATTGTAATGATTTTAGCGACATTATTAACCGGTATCGTTTCAAAGTTGGCATTTGAAGTTTGTAATAGATGTTGCAGCATTAAACAGAAAATGGGCCATGTAGGTCCACATCTTCGTATAGCCCCCATATACCGTACCCCCCGATATTGATGATGATGATGATTTTATCGACATTATTTACAGGGATTGTTTCAAATTTCGCATGTGAAGTTCTTAATGGATACTTCAGCCCATGGCAGAAAACTGTCTGTGCAGGTCCGCGTCTTCGTATAGCCCCCATAAAACGGTACCCCCTATATTCGGTATTTTGATGATTTTAGCGACATTATTTAGCGCAATCGTTCCAAATTTGGTATTTAAAGTTCGTAATAGACACTGCAGCATAAAGCAGAAAATGGGTCATATAGGTCCAAGTCTTCATATAGCCTCCATAGACCGTACCCCCCGATATTCGGTATGTTGATGATTTTAGCGACATTATAAGCAGATTTTTCTTCAAGTTTCGCATTTAAATATTGTAATAACTTATGACAAAAGTTGCCTATGCAGGTCCACGTCGTCGTATAGGCATTCGGTATTTTTAAGATTTTAACAGAATTTTTAACGAATTTTATTTTTATACCCTCCACCATACTATGGAGGGTATATTAATTTTGTCATTCCGTTTGTAACTCCTCGAAATACTCATGTCAGACCCAACAAAGTATATATATTCTTGATCAGCGTAAAATTCTAAGACGATTTAGCCATGTCCGTCTGTCTGTCTGTTGTAATCACGCTATCTTTCGAACAAATTGAGATAGAAGGCTAAAATTTTGCACACATGTATATTTTGCCAGTAGGCAAGTTAAGTTCGTAAATGGGCCATGTAGGTCCACATCTTCGTATAGCCCCTATATACCGTACCCCCCCGATATTCGGTATTTTGATGATTTTAGCGACATTATTTACCAGGATTGTTTCAAATTTCGCATGTGAATTACTTAATGGATACTTCAGCCCATGCCAGAAAATTGTCTGTGCAGGTCCACGTCTTCGTATAGCCCACATATAACGGTACCCCCTATATTCGGTGTTTTGATGATTTTAGCGACATTATTTAGCGCAATCGTTCCAAATTTGGTATTTGAAGTTCGTAATAGACACTGCAGCATAAAGCAGAAAATGGGTCATATAGGTCCAAGTCTTCATATAGCCTCCATAGACCGTACCCCCCGATATTCGGTATGTTGATGATTTTAGCGACATTATAAGCAGATTTTTCTTCAAGTTTCGCATTTAAATATTGTAATAACTTATGACAAAAGTTGCCTATGCAGGTCCACGTCGTCGTATAGGCATTCGGTATTTTTAAGATTTTAACAGAATTTTTAACGAATTTTATTTTTATACCCTCCACCATACTATGGAGGGTATATTAATTTTTTCATTCCGTTTGTAACTCCTCGAAATACTCATGTCAGACCCAACAAAGTATATATATTCTTGATCAGCGTAAAATTCTTAGACGATTAAGCCATGTCCATCTGTCTGTCTGTGTGTCTGTCTGTCTGTCCGTCTGTCTGTCTGTTGTAATCACGCTATCGTAAATGGGCCATGTGGTCCAAGTTATCATATAGCCCCCATATAACCGTACCTCCCGATATTCAGTATTTTGATGATTTTAGCGACATTATTCGCCGGAATTGTTTCAAATTTGGCATTTGAAGTTCGTAATAAATACTACAGCCTAAGACAGAAAATTATCTGTGCAGGTCCACGTCTTCGTGTAGCCCCCATGTAACGGTACCCCCCGATATTCGGTATTTTGATGATTTTAGCGACATTATTTAGCGCAATCGTTCCAAATTTGGTATTTGAAGTTCGTAATAGACACTGCAGCATAAAGCAGAAAATGGGCCATATAGGTCCAAGTCTTCATATAGCCTCCATAGACCGTACCCCCCGATATTCGGTATGTTGATGATTTTAGCGACATAATAAGCAGATTTTTCTTCAAGTTTCGCATTTAAATATTGTAATAACTTATGACAAAAGTTGCCTATGCAGGTCCACGTCGTCGTATAGGCATTCGGTATTTTTAAGATTTTAACAGAATTTTTAACGAATTTTATTTTTATACCCTCCACCATACTATGGAGGGTATATTAATTTTGTCATTCCGTTTGTAACTTCTCGAAATACTCATGTCAGACCCAACAAAGTATATATATTCTTGATCAGCGTAAAATTCTAAGACGATTTAGCCATGTCCGTCTGTCTGTCTGTTGTAATCACGCTATCTTTCGAACAAATTGAGATAGAAGGCTAAAATTTTGCACACAAGAATATTTTGCCAGTAGGCAAGTTAAGTTCGTAAATGGGCCATGTAGGTCCACATCTTCGTATAGCCCCTATATACCGTACCCCCCGATATTCGGTATTTTGATGATTTTAGCGACATTATTTACCAGGATTGTTTCAAATTTCGCATGTGAAGTACTTAATGGATACTTCAGCCCATGCCAGAAAATTGTCTGTGCAGGTCCACGTCTTCGTATAGCCCCCATATAACGGTACCCCCTATATTCGGTGTTTCGATGATTTTAGCGACATTATATAGCGCAATCGTTCCAAATTTGGTATTTGAAGTTCGAATTGGATACTACACCGTAAGACAGAAAATTGTCTATGCTGGTTCATATAGGTTCGTATAGGCCTCATATATCAGTACATCCCTATATTCGGTATTTTGACGATTTTAGGTAGAATACTCATATATATATATATATATATATATATATATATATATATATATATATATATATATATATATATATATATATATATATATGAGTATTCTACCTAAAATCGTCAAAATACCGAATATAGGGATGTACTGATATATGGGGATTATACGAACCTATATGAACGAGCATAGACAATTTTCTATATATATACATTTTATATAAATTTCATATATATATGTTTGCTGCAAAATATGTTTGAAGACATATGTTAGAGAGCCAATGTTTTCTCCTCCGTGCACCCAAGGCAAAACCTGCAGCTGCTAAACCTGGAAAGGCCGCAGCAGCAAAGAAGCCATGCTAAGAAAGCCGCCGCCAAGAAGTGATTTTTCCCAGAAAGATTACTTTTTCTAAAATATATTCGATATTCGAAAACATACTATCTAACAGCCCTTTTCAGGGCTACAAATTAAATAAAACAAGTTAAAAAGCAGTAAGTTCGGCCGGGCCGAACTTTTAATACCCTCCACCATTTGCAACGAATTTGGAAATTTTCAAAAAATAAAATCCTTAAAAAATTCTGTTAAAATTTTAAAAATGCCGAATATAGCCGTTATATTGGGGTCTATACGACGTGGACATACATATGCATTGTTTGTCATAAGCCATTACCATATTCAAATTCGAAACTGGACCCGCACCGACAATTTTCTGTCACAGACTGTAGTTCCCATAACGAACTTCAAATAACAAATTTTAAACAATTCCGGTTAATAATGTCGCTAAAATCATCAAAATACCGAACATAGCGAGGTGCCGTTATATGGGGGCTATACGAAGACGTGGACCTGCACAGACAATTTTCAGTCTTAGGGTGTAGTATCCATTTCGAACTTCAAATACCAAATTTGGAACAATTCCGGTGAATAACGTCGCTAAAATCATCAAAATACCGAATATAGGGAGGTACCGTTATATTGAGGCTATACGAAGACGTGGACCTGCAAAGACAATTTTCTATCTTAGGGAGTAGTATCCATTTGGAACTTCAAATACCAGATTTGAAACAATTCCCGTGAATAATGTCGCTAAAATCATCAAAATACCGAATATCGGGAGGTACCGTCATATGGGGGCTATACGAAGACATAGACTTGCACAGACAATTTTCTATTTTAGGGTGTAGTATCCATTTGGAACTTCAAAACCAAATTTGAAACAATTCCGGTGAATAACGTCGCTAAAATCATCAAAATACCGAATATAGGAGGGTTACCGTTATATGGGAGCTATATGAAAACGTGGACCTACATGGCGCATTTACGAACTTAACCTGCCAACTGGAAAAATAAACATGTGTGCAAAATTTTAGCCATCTATCTCAATTCATTCGAAAGATAGCGTGATTACAACAGACAGACGGACAGACAGGCGGACATCGCTAAATCGACTTAGAATTTTACGCTGATCAAGAATATATATACTTTGTTGGGTCTGACATGAGTATTTCGAGGAGTTACAAACGGATTGACAAAGTTAATATACCCTCCATAGTATGGTGGAGGGTATAAAAAGACAAATAATTATTTTCAACAGCTATCGTATATTCTTTGTTACCTAAATACATAAGTAAATTTGTACACGTGTTTGATTTTGGAAAAAATTACTTTCGCTAATTACTGTTCTTATTCGGTAATTTTATTGAGCCAATATAATCGTGGACGCCACTGGATTATTTTTTTAACCCAGTTCATAAAAGATAATAAAATATTTAAAAATTTTCTTAATTACCCACAGGTCATCCCGATAATTTGGTCATTTTTATAAATTATACTCAATTTTAAAAAAAATTGCCAATTTCATATTCTCTGTCAAATTTGATAAATTTCATCCAAAAATGGCATTTTGGCAAAATATTTACATTTTCCATCAATACATTTTTTCCTTTGAAAATTTCTGCCTCAGCCTTATATTTCGTTGCTTTTCCGTTGTACTGAAACAAAATTCTCACACATACATGATGCCCATTCCATGTTAATCAACGACGGCAAGGCAAATCACCACTAACATACGCACACATATACGACGACGACGAAAGAATCTCATCAAACTAAAATTGTATGTATGCCTTTGGCAGAATAACTGTTTTTATACCCTCCACCATAATATTCTGATGATTTTAGAGACATTATTTACCGGAACTATTTCAAATTTTGTATTTGAAGTTCGTAATGGATACTACAGCCTAGGACAGAAAATGGTCCATGCAGGTCCACGTTTTATAACCTCATGGTAGCTCCTTATTTTAGGTATTTTGATGATTTTAGCTCATTATAAATATATTTTTATACCCTCCACCATACTATGGAGGGTATATTAACTTTGTCAATCCGCTTGTAACTCCTCGAAATACTCATGTCAGACCCAACAAAGTATATATATTCTTGATCAGCGTAAAATTCTAAGTCGATTTAGCGATGTCCGTCTGTCTGTCTGTCTGTCCGTCTGTCTGTCCATCTGTCTGTTGTAATCACGCTATCTTTCGAATGAATTGAGATAGATGGCTAAAATTTTGCACACATGTTTATTTTTCCAGTAGGCAGGTTAAGTTCGTAAATGGGCCATGTAGGTCCACGTTTTCATATAGCTCCCATATAACGGTAACCCCCCTATATTCGGTATTTTGATGATTTTAGCGACGTTATTCACCGGAATTGTTTCAAATTTGGTATTTGAAGTTCCAAATGGATACTACACCCTAAGATAGAAAATTGTCTGTGCAAGTCTATGTCTTCGTATAGCCCCCATATGACGGTACCTCCCGATATTCGGTATTTTGATGATTTTAGCGACATTATTCACGGGAATTGTTTCAGATCTTTTGGAAGATGTTTAAACCACAACAACAAATCGCCATTTTCAATTGTTTTGTAATCGGTCACGATGCAAATCAAGTCACTTCTCATAGTGCAAATCTTTTAATTCTGTTCTACTTTAGACAATTAGACCTTGCGTGGTAAATTCACTATACGTGCTCTACTAGACCCTGGATCACAGGGAAGTCTAATTACAGAATCAACAGTTCAATTTTTAGGGATGGAAAAAACCAGATCACATTGTAAAGGCATAGGAAATGGTGGTGAAAACTTATATAAATTTTCGGAGAATCTTAACTTGTTCACACGAAAACAAGAGTTAGTAATTTCATGTAGTACTTTTCTTTTGTACTTTCTTCTCCTTTTTCTTAAAAACCAAACCCTTCATCTAAACATATTTCTTTGCCTAATGTTGAACTAGAAAACTTAGCTGACCCCTATTATTACAAATCTGACCAAATAGACTTAATTCTAGGATCAGCTATTTGCTCTAAAATTAAAATTCCAACAAAATTCATTCACAATGATCTTTTCTTCCAAAATACAACTTTTCGATGGGTATATCTGTACCCGCTGAATCTATCTCTACAAATAGCATCCATATTCAAACTGTGAACTTGGAAATATTCTAAAATCCTTTTGGGAAAAAAGAGGAAGTTATTTCTAAATGAAAACTTACCAGTGAAGAACTTAAATGTGAGAAACACTTCCAATCTACTACAAATCGGACCGAAAAGGTTCGATATATGGTAAATTTACCATTTAAATTTTTACTAAATTCAAATTCTTATCCTATACTTAAACAAATTGAAATTTCTTTCACAAAAAGACCCAGTTTTAGTGACACATATAAAACTTTTAAGCAAGAGTATGAATCCTTAGGGCACATGGTTAAAATAGGGACTTATCCTACTGACGTTTGTCCAAATTCTTATTTTCTGCCTTACTATGCCGTTTTTAAAGAAAGCAGTTCTACAACAAAATTGGGAGTTATTTTTGATGGCAGCCTTCTAGCTGATTATAAATCACTTAACGAAGAACTTTCTCCTGGATATCCTCTACAAAATGATCTTCCTGGCATTATGACCAAATGGCGAAGACCCAAAATAGTCTTCAGTGCAGACATTGAGAAAATGTTTCGCCAAATACAGGTCTGTCCAAACCACAGAAAATACCAACACATTCTATGGCGCAACAGCCAATTTGAAGACATTTCAATTTACGAACTAAATACTGTAACTTATGGTACAACTTCAGCTCCTTATCCCGCAATTCCTATCCTGCAACAAATAGCATACAAATATTCCCAAAAGCTCGTCAAGTTTTAGTTCACGACTCCTACGTTGACGACATAATTTCTGGTGCAGACACTTCAGAATCTGCAAAACAATTGTTCAAAAATCTACGTGCTCTTTTTGTAAAAGCTGGTTGTAGCCTCCGTAATTGGGGAACTAATTCAAAAGAACTTCTTTCCCAAATACCAGAACAGCATAGAGAAACTTATGTAACACAAAGTTTTGACCATGACAGTATGGTAGAAACCCTTGGCAATCAGTGGAATACAGAAACTGACTACTTTTCTTTTCAAGTTAATCTTGAAAAAAATCTTATTTTTAAAAACGAGAAATTCTGTCTGAATCTGCCGGATTGTATGACCCATTGGGTTGGCTTACACCAACAACTGTTGTAGCCAAATCTATATTGAAATAGCTTTGGGAACATGGCGTCGATTGGGATGAACAAATTCCTTATATATTAGTCTCAATGCCTATACCACTGATCTTCTCTGCCAAAATTTTCTAAACTATCCATTGCAAGATAGATTGAATGGTTGCCAAATTGTAGGACTCCACTTCTAAAATGATCTATACGTCCAAAATATATATAATAATAATAATAATATAATTCTGGCTGAAGAGTAGATTGAAAAACAATCATGGTGGTTTGGACCCCAATTTCTTTATGAAACTGAACAATATTGGCCAGATATTCTTCCAAATTTGCATACATCTGAAGAGGAACGAAAATCTAAAATATACCTTGAACTGTTTTCGAAATACTCAAAACTACAAACTTCAGAAAGAGTAGTCGCATATTAAAAAATAGAGATTTCTCGAAAATTGCAGAAATCCAAAATCTAAAAACCTAAAACCCTTGCAGAATTTAACAAATCCTTATGTATTCTTCGTAAAATTTCACAAAAGGTTGACTTTCCTGAGGAAATGTTTAAGCTTGCCACAAAACGAGACATGAAAACAAGCCCCATTCTAAAACTAATGCCATTTCTAGATGAAAAAGGGAATTCTTCGTGTAGGTGAACGCCTTCAAAATTCAAAGTTTCTTTATGACGCAAACATCCAATTATCTTGTCAAAGCACAATCCATTGTCTCAATTTTTAATTTCTGACGCACATGAAAAAACTTTACATGGCGTTGTTACATAAACTATGTCTTTTGTGGCCCGCAAATTTTGGATTGTATCTGGAAATCAACTTGCAATACACATAATTTAACAAGTTAAAAAGCAGTAAGCTCGGCCGGGCCGAACTTTGAATACCCTCCACCATTTGAAACGAATTTCGAAATAAAATCCTGAAAAAAATTTGGTAAAATTTTAAAAATACCGAATATTGCCGTTATATTGGTGCCTATACGACGTGGACCCACACAGGCATTATTTGTCATGAGTCATTACCAAATTCAAATTCGGAACTTGAAATAAACGCGGACCTGCATAGACAATTTTCTGTCACAGACTGGAGTTTCCATTACGAACTCTAAATGAGTAATTTTAAACAATTTTGGTGAATAAAGACGCTAAAATCACCAAAATACCGAATATAGGGAGGTACCGGTATATGGGGTCTATACGAATACGTGGACCTGAACAGACAATTTTCTGTCTTAGGCTGTAGCATCCATTGCGAACTTCAAATACCAAATTTTGAACAATTCCGATTAATAATGTCGCTAAAATCATCAAAATACTAACTATCGGGAGGTACAGTTATATGGGGGCTATACGAAGACGTTAACCTGCACATACAACTTTCTGTCTTAGACTGTAGTATCTATTTCGAACCTCAAATACTAAATTTGAAACTATTCCGGTGAATAATGTCGCTAAAATCATCGAAATACCGAATATCGGGAGGTACCGTTATATGGGGGCTATACGAAGACGTGGATCTGCACAGACAATTTTCTGTCTTAGACTGTAGTATCCATTTCGAACTTCAAATACCAAATTTGAAACAATTCCGGTGAATAATGTCGCTAAAATCATCAAAATACCGAATATCGGGAGGTACCGTTATATGGGGGCTATATGAAAACGTGGACCCACATGGCCCATTTACGAACTTAACCTGCCTACTGTAAAAATAAACCTGTTTGCAAAATTTTAGCCGTGTATCTCAATTCGTTCGAAAGATAGCGTGATTACAACAGACAGACGGACAGACAGACAGACAGTGTATCTCAATTCGTTCGAAAGATAGCGTGATTACAACAGACAGACGGACAGACAGACAGACAGACGGACAGACAGACATACGGACAGACAGACGGACATCGCTAAATCGACTTAGAATTTTACGCTGATCAAGAATATATATACTTTGTTGTGTCTGACGTGAGTATTTCGAAGAGTTACAAACGGAATGACAAAGTTAATATACCCTCCATAGTATGGTGGAGGGTATAAAAAGGTATAAAATGTTACCGATTAAATGCCGTACCTGCTTAGCAAATAATGAGCAATTTACCAAAAGTTCGTTTAACAATCATAATGGAAAAATGGGATGAAATAAGAAAATATACAGAAATACCAAAATCACGTTTTCTTCAAATTTTACAATTTTGCCTCCAAGACAACAACTATTTCATGTTCGACGATAAAATATATAACCAAGTATTTGGAATGCCAATGGGAAATCCACTATCACCGACAATAGCGGTCATACATAGTCAAATATGTAGATGATATTTTAGCAATTATTAAAAATGACGAATCAGATGAAATTCTGAACACATTGAACAAATACCACAACAAAATACAATTTACCATGGAAACTGAAACAGAAGGCTCAATATCATACTTAGATGCAACATTAATAAGAAATAACCAAAACATAGAATTCGACTGCTACACAAGAGACACATCATCTGGTAGAATAATTAACTATCATGCAACACAGCCGAAACACACAAATTCTTAATACTGCCAAAAATCTCATACATAGAATATTTAACATTAGTGACGCAAAATTCCATAATAAGAACACTGATACAATTTTTAAAATCCTAAAACACAATAGTTTTCCATATAAAGTAATATGCACATTAATTTACGGCGGATAATGAAAAGACAGAACCAAAAAGTTTTTACGGTGTAACTTACATCCCTGGGTTATTTGACAACAAACAGCTGCGACAAATCATTAACAACATTGACTTTGCATATAAATCAAACACAACGTTAAGCACAATATTTACAAACAAAAAAACACCTATTGACAAACAACAACAGAACAACGTTTTTTATAAAAATCCATGTAAAGACAAAGCAAATGAAAGCTGTAACAAAATATACATTGGAACAAAAAGCGATCACTAAGCATACGAATGAGCGAACACAAGTCGGACATAGAAAAACAAAAGGAGACAACAGCGCTATCACAACATGCCTTTCACACTGGCCACTCACCAGACTTTGATAGCATAGAAATATAAGACAAAGAGAAAATAGAAAAGAAAAGACTAATGATTGAGAGCCTTAAGGTACGGTCACACTGGGCAAATATTTGATCGAAATTTGTTTTCCAATATTTGACTAAACAAATGTGAAATTCATACAGAGTTGATTCGATGTTCACATTACAGTCAAATATTTGACAGATTTTGTTTGTTCAAGCAGTCACCAAACAGCGTCAAATAGTGCTATGGGAAAACATGTTCGACACGTGTTCACATTCGTAAAATATATTTTCCCATTAAATTGTTTGATCAAACTGTGAGAAAACATAAGTTTATTTGGCAGAGAGAAATTCACAGAGAGAGTGAAAGAGAGACATAAAGAAAATGGAGTTTATTTGGAGAAGGGAAGCAAAAGACCAGCTGTTGTGGAATAAATTCCTTGTCAGAAAATTTTTTGTTTGCATTTTTGTATGTTTGTATCATGGTAGAAAAATACAGGTAGTCGCATCGACATAGCTGCTGGGACAATGAATTGGCAAGACAATTTTGGAATTGAAAATAATCAATGAAATATTATTGAAATTTGTAAAAATTGTTTAAAAATACATATCAGTACAACCTCCGATTTGCATCGTATAAGAAAACATAGAACAAACTACTTATTTTTGTCAAAACATTTCAAAATTTTTGACACATCAATGTTTTCAAGCGATGATGATATAATAGAAGGAAAATTGGTTACCGTTGTAAAAACATTTACATTTTTGCAGTTCTGGAAAAGACCATATATTCAGGACTGTCACAGAAACCATATCGTTTTTGCTTATTGTCGTTTTTGTAAACCAATGTTGGTTTCATTTGGTGTCATGAAACCAAGTTGATTTGTCAATTTCGAATGTAAATAAAACCAATGTTCGAAACAGCTATTGTTGCTTACATGTGTTGTTTGTTTATTTGTCATTGAAATATCAGTAAAAGTAAAGAAAATAAAAAAGGAATAAGTTGCTATAAATAAAGTAAGATGGCATCAGCTGTGGTAGTTTTTGTGTTGTAGGAGAACGCTCAGAAAAGGTGACGAGAAAAGCTCTTAGAGATTTCAGCAACCCACTGGAACTGCCGGAGATAGCGTCAGTAAATTTTTTTATTGTGAACTTACTCATAAAGGTGCTTTGCAGATTTATGGTTTATGGTCCTTTACATATCCTTTAAAAAATCTTTAAAAAATCCCCGTTTATAGTCCTTTAAAAAATCTTTGAAAAATCCAAAGCAAATGAAAAGTGACAGCTCTAAGCAACTTGGCTTATTTCCAATAACAAAACCAATAACATTCTAATTCGAAAATAAAACCGATAACATTGATTTTCATGACACCAAATCATTTTTTCTTGTCGTTTTTAAAACCAATAGTGACAAAATTGGTTTCTATGACAGCCCTGATTAAATATTTTACTAAACATTAATTCGAAAATATCAAATAAACAAAACCACTTATTACATTCGTTTGTTTTTCTATTCATTAAACATCATGTTACAAATTCTCTTGTTCTTAAAGCAAAATGCTGCCCAAGGTATTAAACTGATATTTTTCCTTGTTTGACCTTACAAAACATTTGCACCGTCAAATAAATGTTTGACCCAAAAAGAAGAAAATAATTGATCATATGTGTTCACATTATGGACACACTGGTCAAATTATTGTTTTCTGGCAAATAATTTTGTTTTCCCAAAATCAGCTGTTTTTGTATTTACCGTCAAATAATATTTGGTGGTCAGATTGTGAAAAAGAAATATTTCACATTTTTCGTCAAATATTTGCCCAATGTGACCTTACCTTTAGAATACAACAACATATTGACAAGACGATGAACCTAAAAGAAGATACTGACAACATAAGTTCGTGCTATGGAGTGGCAATAAAGTAAAAAAACTGTGATATTAATTTTTAAGTAGTGTAATTTATTATATGTTCTATGTAAACTCGTCTTAAAAATTATATTGTAAGTTTATCCCATTTTGTGAATTAAAATGAAATTGAAATGCATATTTTTTGATTTATTTAAATAGACGAATTCCCCAGAAGAAGTCGCCAAAACAGCGACGAAACGTCGGGAATAAAATACAAAATAAAATAATGTTGTTTTAATTTGTATATGAAGCCTAAGGTCAAAAAGCTAAAACACTCAAACCATAGAAATAATCATTGGCCAAAAAATAACAACAATTTTTAGTTTTTTTTTTTTTTTTAAACACAGTGGCGTAGACTATGCAGGACCCATTTCTATCAAAAATTCTAATCTCAGATCTTCTTCTATAACTAAAGGCTACATTTGTATGCATGGTTACAAAAGCCATATACTCAGAGGCAGTTTCTAATCTTATAATATATGTTTTTATTAATGCATTTGTATCTTTTAATTAATGCTTTAAAGCGTTTCACTTCTAGAAGAGGCATTTGTGCTGATATATATATTGATTGTGGCACAAATGTTGTTGGTGTAAGCCAAATTTAAGCCAAAATTCAACTACTTGGCAATTAATCCCACCAGCTTCGCCCAACTTTGGTGACTTTTGGGAAGCAGGTGTAAAATCTGTTAAATATCATTTGAAAAGAATCACAAATTATAGAAATCTTACCTTCGAAGAATAAACTACATTTTAATGACAAATTGAAAGTTGCCTCAACTCTAGGCCGTTTTGTCCTCTCTTTACTCACCCTTCAGATTTTGAAGTGCTCACTCCAGCGTATTTTTTATAGGTGAGCCTACGAATTGTTTACGTGAAGAAATGTTTTTGGATTCTCATATCAATAACTTAACATAAAGAGAACATAAAGCAACATTTATGGAAAAAAACTGACTTAAAACTTCAACGGATCCTAAAATTGGAGATTTGATACTAGTCGCTGATGAAAGATGTGAACCTGTACAATGGATACTTGGCCGTATTGAAAATGGCCATCCAGAACCTAATGGACATACAAGGGTGGTATCTATTCTTATGAAAAACAAACTTATTAAACGATCAATTTCTAAAATTTGTTTACTTCCAGATAACTCACCTCATTCCGACCCTTATGTGGACAATCCAAAAACTCAACTTTAATCTGTACATGTATATAGTTCTATTGGATGTATGGTTGCTATTATGATGACTTCACTAACAGGCTGTGAGTCGGAGCATAGTGGAGGTTACTACCTCGACTAAAATTCTCCCATCGGTTGTTCATCATAGCTAGTAACCCGCATTTAAGAATATTTGCCCTTCAGGGGGGAGAATGTTGATGAATACGTCATCAAGTACAACCAACATCATCAACCCACAAGAATCTTCACCACCCACAAATGGCAACAACACCACCATTGCAAACTTCGTCAAACCCTTCATATAAATTTATTATTATTAAATAGTATTATTATTTTTATACCATCCACCATACTATGGAGGGCATATTAACTATGTTAATCCGTTTGTAACTCCTCGAAATACTCATGTCAGACCCAACAAAGTATATATATTCTTGATCAGCGTAAAATTCTAAGTCGATTTAGCGATGTCCGTCTGTCTGTCTGTTGTAATCACGCTATCTTTCGAAATTTTGCCTCCCGATATTCGGTATTTTGATGACTTTAGCGACATTATTCACGGGAATTGTTCCAAATCTGGTATTTGAAGTTCCAAATGTATACTACACCTCAAGACAGAAAATTGTCTTTGCAGGTCCACGTCTTCGTATAGCCCCAATATAACGGTACCTCCCTATATTCGGTATTTTGATGATTTTAGCGACGTTATTCACAGGAATTGTTTCGAATTTGGTATTGGAAGTTCCAAATGGATACTACACCCTAAGACTTAAAATTGTCTGTGCAGGTCCACGTCTTCGTATAGCCCCCATATAACGGCACCTCGCTATGTTCGGTATTTTGATGATTTTAGCGACATTATTAACCGGAATTGTTTAAAATTTGGTATTTGAAGTTTGTTATGGGAACTACAGTCTGTGACAGAAAATTGTCGGTGCGGGTCCAGTTTCGAATTTGAATATGGTAATGGCTTATGACAAACAATGCATATGTATGTCCACGTCGTATAGACCCCAATATAACGGCTATATTCGGCATTTTTAAAATTTTAACAGAATTTTTTAAGGATTTTATTTTTTGAAAATTTCCAAATTCGTTGCAAATGGTGGAGGGTATTAAAAGTTCGGCCCGGCCGAACTTACTGCTTTTTAACTTGTTATTAATATTACTGTTACTATTTTTTATTATTACTATTATAATTGTTATAGTATTATTATTATTACTGTTATTATTATTATTATTATTATTATTATTATTATTATTATTATTTGAGTTCATACATTCTCAGCGTTTGCTGGAATTTACGCACCGGGTCTTTGACCAAAGGTTGCGCTCTGTTGGGATGTAAAGCATCCATTATATTTTCTTATCCGATTGTCTCCCTTATTATTGATGTTGCCTTTATCAGCACAGCTTTCTGCATTTCGGTTAGGATCCTGCTATGTAAGTTTAACTTTTCTATAGATTTTGTAGTTTCCAGTGGTATAGTACCTAAAGAGCTTATTACTATTGGTAGAATTTCTATTTTCTGAAGTGTTAATGAGTTTTTCAGGTACTGTGATAATGGTTGGTATTTAGATTTCTTTGTGTTGATGGTTTCTACTATATTGTTGTCTAGTGGGACTGCGAAATCTATTATTTTTGCTGTGTGTGCTGTCTTGTCTATGATTATCATATCTGGTCTATTTGGTATGGTTATATCTGGTGGATTATTCACCAGTATTGATCTATCCCAGTATATGGTATAGTTGTCGGTTTCTAGTATGGGCTTCGGGTGGTATTTGTAGTAGTATGTAGTGCGTTCATTGATCTTTAATGATTTGATTATATTTATGTAGATTATTTTTCCAATATTGTTGTGTCTTGTTGTGTAGTGATTGTGCGTTAGTGTAGTGCAACTGTTGAGTAGGTGTGCTATTGTTTCTGAGGCTGCCCCACATCTTCTACATTGGTCGTTTGAGATAGTGTTGTCGTGCATGATATATTTCCTGTAGTTCCTCGTTTGTATTACCCCGTCTTGTATTGCCATTATGAAGCCTTCTGTTTCGGCATATATATTACTGTACTTGAGCCAATTTGCTGTATTTTCGGAATCAACGTATGTTTTGTAGATATGGTTGGGATATTTCCCGTGTTGTGGTTTTGATTTCCATTTTTGTAATAATGATTGAATACTGTCGGTAGGTCTTTCTGTGTAGTTTTTTAGGTTTAATGGTGTAAGGTTGTCGTCGGATCTTGCTATTGCGTTGTAAAGTGCCGATGTTGTTGCTTTCGTCGTGAAATAGTTCGTTAATGAATTTATTTGTTTATCATGTAAGTTTTGGATATTAAGAAGTCCTCTTCCACCCATCTTCCTTGGAATATATAATCTTTCCAAGCAAGATTTAGGGTGGTGTTGTTTATATCTGGTCAATGTTTTTCTAACAGTCCTATCTAGGTCAGTTAGGTCTGTGGGGGTCCATGATATTATTCCGAAGGTGTATGTTAAGAGAGGTATTGAGTAGGTGTTTATTGCCTTTATGAGGTTCTTTCCATTGAGCGCGGTTTTACATATCTTTTGAAGTCGATTTGAGAGTTCTTGTTTTATTTTTACTTTATGGGTTGTATGGTCGATAGTAATGTTTTGTCGGATACCCAGATATTTGTAGTGCTCCTCTTTTAGAAGTGGATTTATTTGTTGTCCAGTCGATGTGCTAAATGTTTCTCCTGTATTGTATTTACCTTTGGTTATGTTTTGCGTTTTACATTTGTCAATTCCAAATGCCATTTTGATGTCTTTGGAGAAGATTTCCACAATTTTTAGCAATTGGTTCAGGTTGGGTTTTGTTCCAGCGTATAATTTAATATCATCCATGTAAAAGCAGTGTGATATTCTGAAGTTTTCAGTTGTTTTAAGTCTATAGCCGTATAGGCTTTGTTTGAGGAGTGTAGAGAGAGGGTTGAGTGCTATGCAGAAGAGCAGTGGGCTTAGAGAGTCGCCCTGGTATATCCCCCTTGCGATCCTGATTGGGTTTGATGTTAGATTGTCGGATCCATTTCGAACATGGAGAGTGGTCTTCCAGTTTTGCATAAGTTGTTTTATGCATTTTATTATTACTGGGTTGATATTATATATGGTTAATACTTCAATTATCCAGGAGTGTGGCACGGAGTCGAAGGCCTTTTGGTAATCTATAAAGGCAGCATACATGTTCTTACGATTTTTTATAGCTTGCTTCGTTACAATACTGTCTATTATAAGTTGGTCCTTGCATCCCTTAGTTCCTTGTCGGCACCCTTTTTGCTCTTCTGCAATTATGTCCTGAGATACGCAATATTCGGATATTTCTTGGCTTATACATGCCGTGAAAATTTTGTATGCCGTATTAAGACATGTTATTGGTCTGTATTGGGCCGGAGAAGATGGGTTTTCAGTTTTAGGTTTGAGGTATGTTATCCCGGAGCTCATGTCGGCAGGTATATTTTCGGGATGTTCTAGCATATTGTTAAATATTTTAATAATTTGCGGATGTAGAGGAGTAAGATACTTGTAGTAGAAATTGTGTATTTTGTCCGGTCCGGGTTGTTTCCAATTGTGCAGTTTTTTAATTACTTTTTTGAATATGGGTTCTGTAATTGTGTAGTGACTCATGTTGAGGTTTGTTGAGGTGCTTTCGATGATAGTATTTATCCATGCAGGATGAGGATTGTGGTTGACTTCTTGGCTCCAGATTGCTTTCCAGTAGTGCTCTATTTCCACTATATTAATATTGTTTTGGGTGGATGATATCGGTATTGAATTTGTGGCTAGACTGTTATAAAATCTTTTTTGGTTATTTTGGAACTGTTTGTTTTGTTTTGACCTTTGATAGCTTTTCATGTATGATCGTAGTCTTGTTGTGTATTTTAGTAGTCTTTGTTTTATAGTGTCGCGGATTTGTTCTATAGAGCTGTTCCTTGGTTCAAATTGAGTGTGGACTATGTATTTCCTTTTTATATGGTTTAATTTATTTTTACACCTTTTCCCTGTTTTCCCGCTTATGTGGCTTGTGATTACGCCTAAGTCCCGTCTATATTGGTCTATCTTTCCCTGTAATCTGAATTGCCACCGGGGTTTTAGGTGGGTTTGTTGTTTCGACGTTGGATTGTTTATTTTAGTTCTTCTTGTTGGTGTATTATAGGGTTTTGACATGCTGGGTTTTTGTGTTTTGTTAGTTAAAGTAGCTATGGTGTTGGCACTACAGTATATAAGTGCACTTAGGTGGTTATAGTTGAGTTCATCTGATAATTCATGTGGTAGGATGTGATTGTTTACTATTGATGTTATTGCTTTTAGTTTTTTCGAGGGGATTGGTTTTGCTATATATGGTCTGTTTTCGGGGCTGATTCCAGAGAACTTAATTTTCATTTCGTTGAAGGTTTCTATTGTTTTTATTATTATATCAGTGTGTGGATCTGTGTTTGATGCTTGGGGTGATCTGTGTGGGGTATCACTTAGTATTGTGTTTTCTGGAATGGTATTAATCGTATCTGGATAGGTTGGTGTTACATTAGGTACGATACTACTTGGGGGTATTTGTGACGTAGAATCATGTTGTGATTCTCGTTCTACAGTTTGTCGTATTTCTTCTTGTACGGTTACTGGAATTAAATTATTTCTTATTATAGCAGCTCGTCTGTCTGCTATGTTTTGTGGGGTGAGATGGGATAGTTCAGGGTATTCGGAAAGAAAGAGAGTATACATTTGCTGCCTGTAACCAGTTTGGTTTTCCGCGCGTTTGGCTTTAAAGTACGCCTTTAGGACTGACATATTCATGTCTTGCGTCCACTTTATTCTGCGTCGCGGCAGCCCTGTCGTAGCGGTCGTCTGTTCTCGAATAACAGAGGAAGCGCGTGTAACGTTATTATTATTATTATTATTATTATTATTATTATTATTATTATTATTATTATTATTATTATCATTATTGTTATTATTATTTTTATTATTATTATTTTTATAATTATTATCTTTCTTTAATAATGCTATTATAATCATTATTAAGATTTGTATTTTTATTTACACTTATTCTCAATTTAATTTATATTATTTACTTTAATTTCCATTCTTTTATACTACCTTTCAATTAGTTAGTTACATACAAACTTTTATATATATTTATAAAACTATAACGTACGTCTGCTAATTATCACGATTGTAGCCAAAAAATATGTTTTTTTGGTGACCACTCATTTGCCTACTCAATTTTCTTTTATTTAACAACAACAACACATCGATCACTGATCAGTGGCGTTGTTATGATGGTCGCCTTGATGCTTGCTTGTGCGTTGCGACGCACTCACCAATATACATTGTTATTCTTATAGATTAATAACAATGGTAATGCATAATAGGAGTAGGCAAATGAAGTGGTACACAACCAACTGCACATGCATGTATACATATTAATGTGTGATAGATGTATGACTAAGCCTTTCATATTACAAATAAATATGTAAAAGAAATGAGAATAAGCTTGATTGGATTAGGTAGTCGATGACATCAAACAAGTATGATGCAAAAATGGAATGTATACAATTGCAATAATGCAACTATATGTTTTTGCATATAATATAAATTAAACAATTATTTAATAAATTTTATTTTTTAAAAAGACCGGAGCGGTTTTTACACCGCTTGTTTATTGTGAAAGCAAATTTGTTACTGATTAACTCAACTAACTTAACTCTAAATGTCACCTACGGAATTATTATTATTTATGCTGACTTTGTATTTCCCACGATAACGCCACTGATATTTGATGATTGTGGAAAAGTGTTATTATTTCGGGTTGCGCGTGTTATGTTGGTTTGCTCGTGTTATAACTGGATCTGCTGTAATGGCATTGGGTTGACTTGCTCGTGTTGTAAGTGAATATGTTATGAGAACAATAATTAAACATTTTTATTCTTAACACCTCCCCTTTAAATCCACATGTCCTCTTGTGGGACTGTACTTACCGTGTTTGTTGTATTAGAAAAAACGGTAAGGTGCGATTACTTTTATTTTTGGGTTTACCATCATCATTTTTGTAGCATTCCATACTAATTGGATCATCTTTGCAGACTGGTGATTCATTAGGATCTAGATGGGGCTGAATAGGTTTGTTGGGAGTAATTGAATGAGTTCTTCTCAAGTGATTAACGGCCAAAAGTGTTATTAATATTATGAATATAAACAGGAGAATGGTGCCAAGTATCAGACTTATGTTGTTCATTTCTCCATAATCTTCCAATCGATGAGAATTATTTAGGTTCATCTGATTTATAAATTCCAGTGAAAAAGTCTTCTGTTGCTTGGTGGTTTTCGTAGGTGGCACTAGGGCTGCTAGAGGCTTTAAACTTGATATCTGGGATGAAGTGTACGTTTTATTGTCAATTTGAACAGTTGAATTATAGTGGTGATTAACATACGAGCCGTTGAGCCATAAAGTTGAATCATCTATTAGTATCTCTCCGACATATTGATTAAGCATTATAACATCTTCCTCTATTTCCTCTATTGTTGGGACGTGATCGTTGTTGGTTGTGGTGCAGGTCGTATGTTAGCTTTTTATCAAATTTGGAATACCACTAGTCTTTGTAATATCAATAATATTATTGGTAATATTTAATGAATTATAAAATGTAAATTTGTCTTTAAGGCCGAAAATTGTTTGCTACATTGAATGATAAATTCAAATTCAATTTTCAATATTTCATCTCTATTTTTTATTTCAATTTTTTCTTACAATTTTCCTCTTTAGTTGTAGGGACACTTATGATATAAATTATATGAAATCCTTCTGATGCTATTTTTACTATCGTGAAATGTAGTAATTCGTCAATACTATTAAACGGAATGTTTTCTTTGTCAAAAATGTTATTAAGTGCTTCAATTTCGATAGCTGACAATATGAATGAATTTACAACGTTTACCTGAGCTAAATGAATCGCTAGTTCTATATTAACCATTTCTTCTTTCAAAATTTCTAATTTATATTTGAATTCAACAATTTTTTCATTTTCTTCGTTATTTTCGGATTTCATGATTTTTACAATTTCGTTAGACATGTTTGTTAATTGATTAATTATTTCAATTGAAAACTTATTAATAATTATTTGACTATCATTGTTCTTAAGAGTATTTTCAATTTGCTTTGAAATGATTTCAAAATCGTGGTAGTCTGGGCTACCAGCCAACCATTTCCAAGCTGTACCGAGAAAATCTAGCGAACATTTGGATCCTATCCTTGGTTTAATTCTAGCAATATGGGATATTATTTGGGATAAGATGAAGGATATGTATGGGATTAAGGGACGACGGCTGGTGTTTATAAAAATGTCTTCTTCAAATTTACGTATTATATTTTCATAATTCTGCAAATCGATGGTATGAATAATTTTAAATGATCCGGTTTGAATTTTTGCTAGTCCTGCATGTATTTAGAATTAGAATAGTCCAATATTTGGAAATCTGCTCTGCATAATGACAGCAGTAGTGATACTCTGTAATATATTAAGTGAATTTAGTTAATGTAGTGGTACTCTGCAATATATTACGTGAATTTAGTTAATTTTTTATGTGGCTTTTGTGAACTAATCGTGCACTACTCGGTATTGGATTTCTATTTTCCTTTACGATCTCTTCTTTATACCTTTCTGACAATTTTGTCCCTTGCCGCTTATTTATCTTAACGTAGATGCGTTGGCCTGGTAAATATTCCTTAACATCGGTTCTGTTTTTGCTGTGATATTTTATGTCACGTGCCTGTTTTTGCTGCAGTTTGTCAACGTTTGAAAGTCTTGTACGGTCGTAACTACTGGGTGAAAAATCTACAGTTCGACCGAAATATAGATCAACCGGTTTTTTCCCTATCGTTGAATGAATCGAGTGATTGTATTCGTTAACGGCCTTTTCTAAAAGTTCTTCAAAATCACGGCATACTCCTTCAGATTTAATGCATCTCAAAAGTTCGACTAATGTTAAGTGGAACCTTTTGATTTGTCCATTAACTTCGCTCCTGTAAGGTGGGCAAGTAAATACATCAATCCCTAATTCATCTTTCATCATAAACATTATTATTATCTTTCATCATAAACGATCATTCATTGTCTATTACCACCGTTTTTGGTACCCCATAAAAGAATAAGAGATCACTAAGATGTCTCCTTACATCTTCCATAGATTTTCCTTTAAGTATACGGGCTTGAGCATATTTTGAAAATTTGTCTATGGATTTTAGCACTAATTTTTTGTCCGTTGAAAAGGTATCTAAATGAAGGATTTGTCCTGGATAGGTGGGGATAGGTGTTTCATTAAGTTTTGGGTTGTTAGGGTGCCTTTTGTATTTATTTTCGTTGCAAATCGTGCATAGTTTCACAATCCTTTTTGTCTTGCCTAGCATTCCGATGAAGTAATATTTTTTTAACATCTGTATTTTATTTTCCTCGGCATTTCGATGTGCCCTTTTATGGGTGTCTATAATAATATTTTCTTGGTCAGTTTCAGATGTAACATCGTCAACAACATTCTGGGAAAATAAAACTTTGTAACTTCGAAAATGAATGGGGTATATTTCCTGAGTTTTGCCCATAATACATTCTGGTGTTTTATACAATTTCTGATTGAAGGATTTAAATAACGTTTTAAAAATTTTGTCAAGTGCTCTAGTGGGAATTCTCGTTCGTTAATAATAAGCCTGTGGTAACCTGGGAATATAATTTAAATTGGTAGGATGGCTCATTATGTATAATGAACCAAATTTGGTTCTTAAATATGTTTATGGGAATTTCTGTACTATGAATTAAATTTTTTTCGGAACTTTCGTAACTGTGCACAGTTCCTGTAAGAGAATTTATATTGAACGTTTTTGTCCTAGAAAGAGTTTCGGCTACCACGTTTGATTTTCCTGGTTGGTATTTTAGCTCATAATTATATTCTTCTAAGATGGCTTTCCATCTTTTCATCTTAGGGGTTGGTGATCGGTAAAAAATACTAATTTAGCTGCTCCATATACGTAATTTCTTAAAGTATCTAAAGCCCATATTATTGCCAACATTTCCCTTTCATTGGTAGCATAGCTTTCTTCAGTTTCTGAAAGTACTCTGGATATAAATGCTATTGGTCTACCTTCTTGGCTAAGAACTGCACCTAATGCACTGTTTGAAGCGTCTGTATTCAAATGAAACTCTTTCTTATAGTCGGGTAATATAGCATTACATCTCTAGATACCAAGGCATTTTTAAGAGTGTCAATCGCTTTTTTCTCATTCTCTCCCAGAGCAATTTTTATTTTGCTTGATTCCGCCCTAGGTATGTTACCATAAGGTCCTCTTAACATAGATGTGAGAGGTTTTGCGATATCTGCAAATCCAAGTACGAATCGTCGATAGTAATTGCATAGTCCTAAAAATGATCTCAATTGCCAAAATGTGACAGGATATAGAATGTTGACAAGTACATCAACCTTCTTCCTTATAGCTTTTATCCCTTCCCCAGAAACTACAAATCCTAAAAAATCTACTTCCTTTTTGAAGAAATTACATTTGTCAAACTGTATCTTCATGTTCGCGTTGTCCAATGTCCAAAAGATTTCTTCCAAATTTTTACATGCGACTGTTCGTCTTCGCTAAAAATAATCACGTCGTCGATGTAGACATAGCAGATCTTACCAATATAATCTCTCAATATAGCGTCGAGTGCCCGTTGGAATATGAAGGGCGCATTCTTTAATCCGAATGACAACCTTGTAAATTCATATTTGCCGTTATTGACCGAGAACGCTGTGATGAAATCAATTTTTAGGTCAATAACTGAAAAGAATTTATTTATTTATTTTATTGCTCAAATTTCTTTACCGAACACTTCAACTAGGGTTTGGTGAATGACTAAAACATTGGCAGAAAAAATTTCCAGATTCGGTTTTGGATCTTGTACGTGGTCTGATTTAATATAGTTCTTATTACTACCAGTGTCTATTAAAATATTGAGTTCTTTTCCGTCCCTCGTTTTTATATTAAAATATGGCAACGAGGAACTATTTAACCAAAAAAATTCATAAGTAAATTGAATTGTAAGGAATAACTGTCCGATTTATCATGTTCCTCTATCCTCTAATCGCATGCATTTAGATAATCTTCTACACCGTTTTGGTTGACAATTTCTTCATAATCTTCATTATAGTCAGCAGCGTCCGATGTTGCTCTGGATGAGCTACATTCTGGTAAATCCCTAAAATCTGTATTTACTAAATTTGGTGTGTCTGTTGGCTTTAAATGAAAGTTGTTGTATCATATTGGTAATGTTGATCCGGATTTATTTGAGAACGATTATTATTAGAATGTTGTCTAAAAGCATGATTACTATTGGCGGCTTGTGGTGCCTTAAACCATGATGGTTTTTGAGTCCGAGGCGGAAATGGAGGTCTCGCTTGGAATTTTTCTGTCCCTCAAAATTAACAAGTTGTGGATAGAATCCTTGTTTAGGTGTTGCATAGTTTCAGAAATTAGTAGCCTTTCTCGTCTGACCAAAGACATGGTTGGTTCTTATGTTCATATTATCCAATTTGAGTCAGATATGCAATGCTTGAGGCAGTGAATTGGGAGCGGAAATTGCTAATTTTGGTAACTCACCCCTAAGCCCTCTAATAAATGTGTCCAAAGCTTTATCTCTGTATGCCTTCGTCATATTCGCAAGACTTTTGTCGTCATAATCTAGGCATACTATTTTGTCTAGGATTAAAGAAAGGTGCTGGTACACAGCACGATAAAACTCAGTAACCGTCATACTGTTTTGTCTCAAGGAACTCATTTGGAATTCTAGTGTACTTATGTCTCGCCTATCGGAATAGTGCATCATGAGACACTTTTTGATTTTTCTTCAGTCTAAAGGAGTTCTGTAAGATTCCAGTGCGGTATCAGCGTCACCAATAACTTTCGATCTAATGGTATGTAGGATGGCAAAATACATACTAGTACCTTTTATAGAATCAAAAATTCTAGTATTCTATCGACTGACATACGCCATGAATTAAACTCTCCTGGTCTACCACTGAATTCTCTTAAACTTTTAACTATATCTGGAATCGAGTCCAATTCCTTAATATTGACTTGTGTTATAGGTTGTTCGCCAATATCCTCTGTGCTGTCTAGTGGAAAGAAACTTCTCATAATTTTAATCACATCATCTTTTTGTGTTTGAGTTAATCCCAAAAAAAAGTTGAAGACGTTCCTAAGTCTAACCCTTTTATTAACTTTCGGCTATGTTGTCTACTTCCGTCATTTTGGTAGATTTAACATGAGAGGATTAGTTGTTCAAATAAATTTAATTTTAATAAGTACTAAAATTTAACAGCAATATTATACTATAAGCTTACTTTAATAACGTTAACATATTCATTTCATTTTGCTGGCTCGTTTTGTTGATGAATATTAGCAGTATGCTGTTTTATATTATGTTAAGTTTTGTAGACTTGTTTGTAAATTTCTGTAGTTCCTCAATTTTTATTTTGATATCTTGATAATAGTTTCATTTTTCATTATTTTTTTTTTCTTTTACATTTTTTTGTATTTAATTAATGTTCACATACAATTTTTTCCTTTAATTGATCGTCACAGTTCAATAATGTTCTATTTGTCCATTTATTCTAAATGTGTATTTAATGTATTTTTTGTTTCATTACTATTCATCGAATTTAACTTTTAATTTTTTACTTCGTTCCTTTTATTTTCTTTATTTCTTGTCAATATTATTTATTTTTCTTCTCTTAAAATTTATTTCAATTTATTTATTTCCACTAATTTTAAAAGTTTATTTTCATTACTATTCATTGAATATCACTTTTAATTTTTTTTCTTTTTAATTTTTAACTTCTTTCTTTTTATTTTCATCTTCTTTTAAAATTTATTTCAATTTAGTTAGTTTATTTTTTGTTTCATTGCTTTTCATTTAATTTCACTTTAATTAATTTTTTTTATTTTATAACTCAATTTTTTATTTTCTTATTAATTATCCACTTAAATTATTTAATTTCCTTTTTTTTCAAAATTTATTTCAATTTATTTATTTCCACTTATTTAAAAGTTGATTGTCATTTATATCTTTTTTTCATTTATTTCTAAAACTAAATACGAGTTCGCGTACCAAGGCTGCTGGCTATAGAAGGCCTCCCTATTGCTATAATGCTACATGGGCGCGACGTTTTTTTTTTTTTTTCGATCGGTTCCAACGCCACTCTCACCCGCCCCTGTCGACCGAGGGGGCCACCTCCCAATTACGTAGGGAGCGCGTACACCCCATAGTCCGAACTATGGAGGGTTAGTAAGTTAGGGAAAACAGCTACAGTTATACATCAGGCTGTTGTTTAAATTCACAAATAAAGACTACACACAGGAAATAAAACAACATATAACAGATAAGAGTAGATAATAGAGAATCTGGCAACTACTTGCTTTAATACTAAAGATGTAAAATAGTGTGTTTAATGACATGCAAAGGGTCTGTCAATGATATCTCATTATATAATTTGTTGTAGATATCACATAAAGACCTCATAGGATTATAAGATTCATAATTGGATTTAGCCAAGCAAAGTTTAAGTGGTATGTAATTTCGAGTATTACGAGCAGGAATATTAAAATTTAATTCACCGGTTAAAAACTGTGAATCGTTTTCGCCACGCAATAGTTTTTTAATAAATAAAGCTCTTAACATTAAACGTCTCTTTTCCAGTGTCGAAAGATCAATTAGTTTTAGGCAATTCTCATATGGTGGAAGTGTATCATTTGTATCCCATCCTAATCCTCTGAGAGCAAATAAAAGAAATTGGGTTTGTACTGATTCCAATTTAGCAGAATATGTTTTATAAAAAGGACTTGGGCCGAACCAAACTAATAAATAAACGTTTAGTCACATAAGGATCGTCAAATTCTTTTGACCATCTTTTTATAAAACCCAGCAATGACTTGGCTTTATTTACACATGAATCAATATGCAAATTAAAACGCAATTTATTGTCTAAAATTACACCAAGATCAACGAATGAGTCTACATTGTCCAATTTGTAAGAACCAATGAGGTAATCACTTTTAAAAGGTTGTGTTCTAAACAAAGACAGTTTTTTACATTTCTTGAGATTTAGCGTCATACCATTAGCACTACACCAATTAACAAGGCAGTAGATATCATGTTGCCAGTTAAGGGAACTAATGTGAGAGTCCATATTACAAAAAAGTTTGACATCATCAGCAAACATTAGGATCTTAGAGTAACATATAACCGTTGGAAGGTCATTTAGATACAATACAAAAAGTAGAGGACCCAAATGGCTACCCTGGGGGACACCAGAGTACACAGTTATCTGTTTAGAAAGAACATTATTGAAAGAAACTCTCTGTGTACGCCCTTGCAAATAAGAAGATATCCATGATAAAAATAATGCGAAACCCATTTTGTCAAGTTTATGTAATAATAATGTGTGATCCACTTTGTCAAAAGCCTTACTGAAATCAGTATATATAATATCTGTTTGGCATTTTATTGAAAACCCCCTGTGTACATAACATATAAGTTCTAATAAATTAGTTACAGTTGACCTACCCTTTACAAATCCATGTTGGTGGTATAATATCCATGTTGGCGATATTATAGACGAAACAAAGTGCGTTAGTCTCCGCGAGACTAAAAACTCAAACAATTTCGGTATTGCACTTAATTTTGCAATACTCCTATAATTTTCGACGACACTTCTATTATCAGCTTTATGCAAAGGAATAATAAAACTAGATCGCCATACTTTAGGAAAATAACCAGATGTCAAAGAATAATTAAATATAGTGGTTAGAGGTAAATAAAGCTCATATGCACATGACTTTAAAATGTAAGCAGGTACTCCATCAGGACCAGGGGAATTACTACTTTTTAACGATAGAAGACCATTTAAAACCTCCTCCTCAGACAGAATAATTTGGGGGAAATAATTTAATCTACTAATATTATAAGCATAATTGTCATTATGATTGGATGAAGGCTTAGAATAAGTATTTTGAAAGAAGTCAGCAAACAAATTTGCTATTCCAAGGTTGTCCCCTGATTCCCTGCAACCAAGTTTCATGCTACCAGGAAATTCGCGGACTTTACGTTATGAATTTACAAATTTATAAAAGCTTTTAGGACTCTTCTGAAAGTTATTTTTCATTTTTCTTAAATAAATCGAATAAGACTTTAAATTTTCAATGTTATATTTACTTCGAGCTTGTGTAAAATGTAATACCACTTTTGTATAATTAAAAGTGGTATTACATTCTTTAAATTTTTTAAATAACCTACTTTTTATGTTGCGCAAGCGTCTAAGATGTGGGTAAACCAAACTGGTCCTGAGTCAGTTTCCTTGGATTTTTTATCTTTATCTTTTTATTGTGGGGTCTTATCCTTTACAGTTTAAGAGGGTGCCCCACGTTGGGCGCCAATTAAACAATTATTTAATAAATTTTATTTAAAAAAAAGACCGGAGCGGTTGTTACAACGCTTGTTTATTATGAAATCAAATTTGTAACTGACTAACTTAACTAACTTAACTCTGAATGTCACCTGCGGAATTATTATTATTTATGCTGACTTTGTATTTCCCACGATCACGCCACTGATATTTGATGATTGTGGAAAAGTGTTATTATTTCGGGTTGCGCGTGTTATGTTGGTATGCTCGTGTTGTAACTGGATCTGCTATTATGGCATTGGGTTGACTTGCTCGTGTTGTAAGTGAATATGTTGTGAGAACAATAATTAAACATTTATGTTCTTAAGTTATACATTTTGGTTTGATGGCTTTGGCTACCAAAGAAAGTAGTTGAAGTTGACCCGCTCTCTTTCAATTAGACAGCCGAGCTATCAACAGCTAAGTACTTTTGCAACAATAGCTTTGTAACCCTTACAGCAAATACTTGTTCTATAAAATAAAACTAATTCTGTGCAGAAAATAAAATTACTTTGTTTCTGTTTTTACTTTACACTATTGAACAGTGGGAATTATCTCAACAACAGAATATGGCAGAAAACTGTCTGTGCATGTCCACGGTTTGGTATAGCCCCCACATGATGGTACCTCTCTGTTTTCGGTATCTTGTTGATTTTAGCTGCATTACTAATAGGAATTGTTTGAAATTTAGTACTTAAAGTTCGTAGTGGATACTACAGCCTAAGACAGAAAATTGGCTGAGCAGGTCCACGTCTTAGTATAGCATCCATATAATGGTACCTCGCGATATTCGGTATTTTGATGATGTTAGCGACATTATTCACCGGAATTGTTTCATGTTTAGTATTTGAAATTCCTAATGGGTACTACAGTATATGACAGAAAATTGTCAGTGCAAATCCATGTTTTAGAATAGTCCGCAAATAATGGTACCTTCCGATACCCGGTATTTTAATTATTTTAGCGACATTATGCACCGGAATTGTTTCAAGCTTAGTATTTAAAATTCGTAATGGATACAGGAGAATATGTCAGAAAATTGTGTGTGCAAGTCCATGTTTTAGATTAGACAGCAAAAAATGGTACCTCCCGATATTCGGTATTTTGATGATTTTAGCGACATAATTCACCGGAATTGTTTCAAATTTGATTTTTAAGTTCGTAATGAATACTACAGAATATGTCAGAAAACTGTCTGTACAAGGCCACGTTTTAGCATAGTGCGCAAATAATGGTATCTCCCGATATTTTGTATTTCCAAGATTTTAGCGACATTATCCAACGGAATTGTTGCAAATTTGGTATTCTAAGTTAGTAATAGATAATACAGAATATGACAGAAAACTGTCTGTGCATGTCCACGTTTTGGTATAGCCTTCACATGATAGTACCTCCATATTTTCGGTATCTTGATGATTTTAGCGGCATTTAGTACTTGAAGTTCGTAATGGATACTACAGCCTAAGACAGAAAATTGTCTGTGCAGGTCCATGGCTTCGTATAGCCTCACTATAACGGCTCCTCCCGTTATTCGTTATTTTGATGGTTTTAGAGACATTATTCACCAGAATTGTTTCAAATTTGGAATTTGAAGTTCGTAATGCATACTTCAGCCTACGACAGAAAATTGTCCATGCAGGTCCACGTCTTCGTCTAGCCCTTATATAATGGCACCAACCAATATATAGTACTTAAAGCTCGTAATCGATACTACAGAATAAGGCAGAATATTGGTATAGCCCCCACATGATGGTACCCCACATGATGGTCCAAGTCTTCGCATAGTTCCCATGTAATGGTACCTCCCGATATTCGATATTTTGATGATTATAGCAACATTATTCACAGGAATTGTTTAAAATTTGGTATTTAAAGTTCGTAGTGGATACTACAGAATGTGTCAGAAATTTGTCGGTGCAAGTCCACGTTTTAGAATTGTCCGCAAATAATGGTTCCGATACTTGGTATTTAAATGATTTTAGCAACATTATGCACCGGAATTGTTTCAAATTTAGTTTTTGAAATTCGTAATGGGTACTATAGTATATACCAGAACATTGTCTGTGCAAGTCCATGTTTAAGAATAGTCCATAAATAATAGTACCTCACGATATTCGGTATTTTGATAATTTTAGCGACATTATTCACTGGAATTGTTTCCAATTTGATTTGGAATTTCGTAATGGATACTACAGAATATATCAGAAAATTGTCTGTGCACTTTTAGAATAGTCCGCAAATAATGATATCTCCCGATATTCGGTATTTTGATGATTATAGCGACATTATTCACCGGAATTGATTCAAATTAGGTCCACGTCTTCGTCTAGCCCCCATATAACGGCACTACCCGATATTCGGTATTTTGATGATGTTAGCGACATTATTCACCAGAATTGTTTCAAATTTGGCATTTGAAGCTCGTAATGGGTAATGCAGTATATTCCAGAAAATTGTCTGTGCAAGTCCATGTTTTAGAATAGTCCGCAAATAATTTTACCTCCCGTTATTCGTATTTTGATGATTATAGCGACATTATTGACCGGAATTGTTTCAGATTTGATTTTGAAGTTCGTAATGGATACTACAGCCTAAGACAGAAAATTGTCTGTGCAAGTCCATGTTTTAGAATAGTCCGTAAATAATAGTACCTCCCGATTTTCGTAATTTGGTAATTTTAGCGACATTATTCACTGGAACTGTTTCCAATTTGATTTTGAATTTCGTAGTGGATACTACAGAATATGTCAGTAAATTGTCTGTGCACTTTTAGAATAGTCCGCAAATAACGATACCTCCCGATATTCGGTATTTTGATGATTATAGCGACATTATTCACAGGAATTGTTTCAAATTAGGTCCACGTCTTCGTCTAGCCCCCATATAACGGCACTACCCGATATTCGGTATTTTGATGATGTTAGCGACATTATTCACCAGAATTGTTTCAAATTTGGTGTTTGAAGCTCGTAATGGGTACTGCAGTATATGCCAGAAAAATGTCTGTGCAAGTCCATGTTTTAGAATAGTCCGCAAATAATTTTACCTCCCGATATTCGGTATTTTTATGATCTTAGCGACATTATCCAACGGAATTGATGCAAATTTTGTATTTTAAGTTCGTAACAGATAATACAGAATATAACAGAAAACTGTCTGGCATGTTCACATTTTGGTATAGCCCCACATGATGGTACCTCCTTATTTTCGGCATCTTGATGATTTTAGCGAAATTAAGTACTTGAAGTTCGCATTGGATACTACAGCCTAAGACAGAAAATTGTCTGTGCAGGTCCACGTCTTCGTATAGTTCCCATATAACGTTACCTCCCGATATTCGATATTTTGATGATGTAAGCGATATTATTCACCGGAAATATTTCAAATTTGGTATTTGAAGTGCGTAATGTATACTACAGTCCAAGAAAGAAAATTGTCTGTGCAGTCTTCGTATAGCGCTCATATAACGGTACCTCCCGATAATCGATATTATGATGATTTTAGCGACACTGTTCACCGGAATTGTTTTAAATTTGGTATTTGAAGTTTATAATGTATACTACAGCCTACGACAGAAAATTGTCTATACAGGTCCACGCCTTTGTCTAGCCCCCATAGAACGGCAACTCCCGATATTCGGTATTTCGATGATGTTAGCGAAATTAAGTACTTGAAGTTCGTAATGGATACTACAGCCTAAGACAGAAGATTGTCGGTGAAAGTCCACGTTTTAAAATAGTCCGCATACCGATATTCGGTAGTTTGGTAGTATTGGTAGTATTCACCGGAACTGTTTCAAATTTAGTATTTGAAGTTCGTAATGGATACTGTTTAAGAAAGAAAAAGGTGATTCCTGCTTGCAATCGGTTGAGTGTTCGTGCTCAACACTGTAAACATTACATGTTCGTGTGTAACTACAGAGGTAAATTAGGTTAACTATTGGTTTGAATATCAATAAAGAATTCATATATTTATTTGAATAAGAAACTAAAACTATCGTGTTTTATTTCTATTTATTTTTCTCTGAAAGAAAAAGCTTCATACCACAATGAAATGCTACGTTCCACCAATGAAATTTGTCATTCATTTTGAACCAACGTAGAGTTTCATTGAATGAATGAAAAAAGTTTCATTGAGTTTCATTAATGTAAAATTAACGAATATCGGGAGGTACCGTTATATGGGGGCTATATCAAATCATGGACCCATGCATGCAATGTTTCGCCACCGAAGCTGGAACCGATTATGACCAACAAATACCAATTTTCAGACAAATCCGTGAAAAAATGTGGCAAAAATCATCATATTACCGAATATCGGGAGGTACCGTTATATGGGGGTTATACCAAAACGTGGAGCTATAATAATTACAATGTTTTGCCACACGAACTAGGACCCATTATGATCCACAAATACCAATTTTCAGACAAATCAGTGAATAAATGTCGTAAAAACCATCAAAATACCGAATATCGGGAGGCACTCTTATATGGGGGCTATACCAAATCATTTGGTATATGAAGTTCGTAATAGATACTACACTCTTTGACAGAAAATTGTCGGTGCAGGTCAACGTCTTCATATAGCCCCCATAAACTTTGCTGTGAAAAAGATCTGCCAATAGAACTTGAGTCGAACCTGGAGAGTTTCTAGTGTATAATTCGCATATGCTAATTTGCAATAAGTTCGAAATATATACTACTTTCCAGAGAACGGCCCTTGTAAGCCATCATCCACACCAAATATGCCTGATGAGCCGCTTAACCAACGGCGAAACGCGTCGCATAGTGGTGAGTGTGTGATAGTGTCTATCTGGCTTTCCTTTTCACTGCAAATTCCTGATCATTAAGCTCGTCTCGAAAGAGAAAACAAACACATAAATCATAAAACATATGATCTTCGTCTTAACAAGGCAAAACTCAAAAATTCAGCCGAGCCTGGCTGTGGGATTTGAACCGCGGACCTCGGTGTGCAGCCAACTAGAAGTTGCCGTCTCTACGTTCAGAGCCATTAACCCGTCTTCCTAAAGCAGCACTAAAACAAGTGTATGCATTGGAAGCAATGTAGTTGTTGTGGACAAAAAATCCATCACTACAAAAACAAAACTTTGCTGTGAAAAAGATCTGCCAATAGAACTTGAGTCGAACCTGGAGAGTTTCTAGTGTATAATTCGCATATGCTAATTTGCAATAAGTTCGAAATATATACTACTTTCCAGAGAACGGCCCTTGTAAGCCATCATCCACACCAAATATGCCTGATGAACCGCTTAACCAACGGCGAAACGCGTCGCATAGTGGTGAGTGTGTGATAGTGTCTATCTGGCTTTCCTTTTCACTGCAAATTCCTGATCATTAAGCTCGTCTCGAAAGAGAAAACAAACACATAAATCATAAAACATATGATCTTCGCCTTAACAAGGCAAAACTCAAAATTCAGCCGAGCCTGGCTGTGGGATTTGAACCGCGGACCTCGGTGTGCAGCCAACTAGAAGTTGCCGTCTCTACGTTCAGAGCCATTAACCCGTCTTCCTAAAGCAGCACTAAAACAAGTGTATGCATTGGAAGCAATGTAGTTGTTGTGGACAAAAAATCCATCACTACAAAAACAAAACTTTGCTGTGAAAAAGATCTGCCAATAGAACTTGAGTCGAACCTGGAGAGTTTCTAGTGTATAATTCGCATATGCTAATTTGCAATAAGTTCGAAATATATACTACTTTCCAGAGAACGGCCCTTGTAAGCCATCATCCACACCAAATATGCCTGATGAGCCGCTTAACCAACGGCGAAACGCGTCGCATAGTGGTGAGTGTGTGATAGTGTCTATCTGGCTTTCCTTTTCACTGCAAATTCCTGATCATTAAGCTCGTCTCGAAAGAGAAAACAAACACAGGCACCACACGATGTTTGGTATTATGGTTATGTTAGCGACATTATTCACCGGAATCATTTCAAATTTCGTAATGGAAGTTCCTAATGGGTACTACATCTTAGGACAGAAAATTGTCTGCGCAGGTCCGCGACTTCGTATAGACCCTATATAACGGTACCTCCCGATATTCGTTATTTTGATAGTTTTAGTGACATTATTCACCGGAATTGTTTCAAATGCGGTATTTAAAGTTCGTAATGGATGCTACAGCCTACGACAGAAAATTGTCTATGCAGGTCCATATCTACGTATAGCCTCCATATAACGGTACCTCCCGATGTTCGTTATTTTGATGGTTTTAATGACATTATTCACCGGAATTGTTTCAAATTTGGAATTTAAATTTCGCAATGCTTACTACAGCCTTTGACAGAAAATTATCTGTGCAGGTCCACGTTTTCGTATAGCCACCATATAACGGTACCTCCCGATATTCGAATTTTGATAATTTCAGCAACAGTATTCATCGGAATCATTTCAAATTTCGTAATGGAAGTTCCTAATGGGTACTACATTTTGGGACAGAAAATTGTCTGCGCAGGTCCGCGACTTCGTATAGATCCTGTATAACGGTACCTCCCAATATTCGTTATTTTGGTGGTTTTAGTGACATTATTCACCGGAATTGTTTCAAATGCGGTATTTGAAGTTCGTAATGGATGCTACAGCCTACGATAGAAAATTGTCCATGCAGGTCCATTTCTACGTATAGCCTCCATATAACGGTACCTCCCGATATTCGTTATTTTGATGGTATTAGTGACATTATGCACCGGAATGGTTTCAAATTTGGTATATGAATTTCATAATGAATACTTCAGCCTATGACAGAAAATTGTCTGTGCAGGTCCACGTCTTCGTATAGCCCCCATATAACGGAACCCCCGATATTTGGTATTTTGATGATTTTAGCGACATTATTTACCGGAATTATTTCAAATTTTGTATTTGAAGTTCATAATGGATACTACAGCCTATGACGGAAAATTGGCTGTGCAGGTCCACTTTTTATAACCCCCATGGTACCTACTTATATTTGGTATTTTGATGATTTTATCTACATTATAAACAGATTTTTTTCAAGTTTCGGATTTGAATAGTGTAATAGCTTGCGACAAAAGTTGCCTATGTAAGTCCACGTCGTCGTATAGACCCAAATTTCGTTTACATTTGGTATTTTTAAGATTTTAACAGAATTTTTAACTGATTTTAGTTTTTTGAAAATTGTTAAATATTTACCATATGGTTGAGGGTATTCAAAGTTCGGCCCGAACTTACAGCTTTTTTACTTGTTTTCTTTATTTTAATTAAAAAAAATAGATTTCAAACGTCTAAGACAAAGGTCTAAGAGCTAGCTTGGTAATACCTTGGATGTGATCACGGAGCACTTTCCTGTGACGTTTGGCGTGACCTTTCCCCAAGCCTTTACCACCTTTACCACTTTTTTATACCCTCCACCATACTATGGAGGGTATATTAACTTTGTCATTCCGTTTGTAACTCCTCGAAATACTCATATCAGACCCAACAAAGTATATATATTCTTGATCAGCGTAAAATTATAAGTCGATTTGGCGATGTCCGTCTGTCTGTCTCTCCGTCTGTCTGTCTGTCTGTCTGTCTGTTGTAATCACGCTATCTTTCGAATGAATTGAGATAGGTGGCTAAAATTTTGCACACATGTTTATTTTTCCAGTAGGCAGGTTAAGTTCGTAAATGGACCATGTAGGTCAACGTTTTCATGTAGCCCCCATATAACCTCCCTATATTCGGTATTTTGATGATTTTAGCGACATTATTCACGGGAATTGTTTCAAATTTGGTATTTGAAGTTCAAAATGGATACTTCACCCTAAGACGGAAAATTATCCGTGCAGGTCCACGTCTTCGTATAGCCCCCATATAACGGTACCTCCCGATATTCGGTATTTTGATGATTTTAGCGACATTATTCACGGGAATTGTTTCAAATTTAATATTTGAAGTTCAAAATGGATACTACACCCTAAGACAAAAAATTGTCTGTGCAGGTCCACGTCTTCATATAGCCCCCATATAACGGTACCTCCCTATATTCGGTATTTTGATGATTTTAGCTACACTATTCACCGTTTATTTCAAGTTTCGAATTTGAATATGGTAATGGCTTATGACAAACAATGCATATGTATGTCCACGTCGTATAGACCCCAAAATAACGTCTGTATTCGGTATTTTTAAAATTTTAACAGATTTTTTTAAGGATTTTATTTTTTGAAAATTTCCAAATTCGTTGCAAATGGTGGAGGGTATTAAAAGTTCGGCCCGGCCGAACTTACTGCTTTTTAACTTGTTCACTTTAGTTTATTTCACCTATCACTTCACTAACGTTCAAAGCACGAATGTTTTTTTGAACCCAGGTCCGCTTGTACAAAATTTGAGGCTCTCTCCAACCATTGAACGCACAAGTAACCCTTCAGAAAAAAAGAGTAGTACCGCAGTGCTGCTCGAGTACTCGCCAAGCGACACCGACCACTCGCTCTTCATTTCCCCGTTAACGGTAAGAGCTGCCGACTTTTACACTGGACTGTCGTGTGAAAATCAGTACTCGCTTTTGCAGCGCTCTGTGAGGGGTGAGCGACTGCTGAATTTTGCATCAGTCGCCATTGAAAGAAAGTAACTGAACATACTGCACGATCGTAATTATTCGCATTGCCTTTGCGAATAATTAAAAGAATGAAAGACAGATTTTGTTTTCATTCAGCTATTTTTATTTCAAAATATTTTTTTCTTTTTTTTCTTTTCTTTTTCACTTAAAAAAAACATATATTTTACTTGCAAGTCCACACAATGCACAAAACACAAATCACAAATAAGCACCCTGCAGAAAACGGTGGAGGTATTGATGAACTGCGAGTGGTGCTACACTGATGAAAAAGTCAGTAGTATCAATGGTTGTAGGCGGCGAGTACTGCTTGACTACTCGCAAGTGCTGCACTGTTTTTTTTTTTTTATAATCGCATATATTGGTAACACTGTCAGCATCTGATTATGCCCTTCAGAAAAAAAGAGTAGTACCGCAGTGCTGCTCGAGTACTCGCCAAGCGACACCGACCACTCGCTCTTCATTTCTGCAGGGAAAGTACAAGTATATGTGTGTGTGTGTGTGCATCTGCCGTTAGTATTGTATTTTCTCTTTTGTGTGTGCGTGTACATTTGGAATATCGATAGGTAAGAATTCCCTAACATATCAACCCCTAAAGTTGATGCTAACAGCACAATTTGCTATTAATACTTTCTATTAATACAGTGTTAACAGTGTTTGTGTGCATATCTAGTGAAGTGAAAAAATTCAAAAATTCAAAAATGGCTCGTACTAAGCAAACTGCCCGTAAATCGACCGGTGGAAAGGTATAGTTGCTTTGCGTGAAATCCGTTGTTAACAGAAGAGTACTGAATTGTAGATCCGTAACTTGCCCTTCCAACGTTTGGTTCGTAAAATCGCTCAAGATTTCAAAATTGACTTGCGTTTCCAGAGCTCTGCTGTTATAGCCTTGCAAGAAGCCAGCGAAGCCTACTTGGTTGGTCTTTTCGAAGATACTAACTTGTGCGCCATCTATGCTAAGCGTGTCACCACATGTCTAAGGATATCCAATTGGTCAGACGTACTCGTGGAGAACGTGCTTAAATCTTGACGTTTTAAAAGCAACAATTTTACGACAAAACAATCGGTCCTTTTCAGGACCGCAAATATTTTACAAAAAATAGGTATTTTTTCACTCAATCTACAATTTTTAGCATTTTTTTGAAATGTCTATTGAAATCACGACAAAGCCCACATTATTTGACGTAGAGCGCCAAAATTTAGCAGAGCAATTTGTGTTCTGTCTAGGATGGTTGGTATTGAAAATGAGATATATCGGTCCACGTTCTAGTATAGTCCCCATGTAATGGTACCTTCCGATATTCGGTATTTTGATGATTTATGCTACACTGATTTGTCTAAAAATTGGTATTTGTGGATCGTAATGGGTCCTAGTTCGTGTGGCGAAACATTGTATGTATACGTCCACGTTTTGATATAGTCCCCAGATAATGGTACCTTCCAATATTCGGTATTTTGATGATTTTGACACATTTTTTCAATAATTTCTCTGAAAATTTTTAGATCATAATGGCTCCCTGTTCTTTTGGCGAGTCATTGTTATTATAGGTCCACGTTTTGGTATAGCCCCCATATAACGGTACCTCCCGATATTCGGTAATTTGATGATTTTTGCCACATTTCTTCACGGATTTGTCTGAAGATTGGTATTTGAAAATCATAATGGGTTCTAGCTCCTTTGGCGAAACATTGCATGTGTAGGTCCACGATTGATATTTACCTGTAAAGAGGACTTTTTTTGGAAATATTTTTTAAAGAAACTAAAAAAAATATTGACAAAATCAAGTAGAAAGTGGCTTTTAATACTATTTGAATAAATTCTAGAAAGAAATATGCTAAATTTCTTAAAAAATATTTGCAAAATGAAAATACACAACCGTTTGTCACTGAATGCCTTACATGGGTAGTCTGAAGTATTCTGGGGATTTTGAAACTTTTCCCCGTAAATTATGACTTTTTGTGAAAAATGTTATATTTTGATGTGAATAAACAAATTCTGAAATGTTTTTTAAGAAATTTTTATAAAACTTATTAAGATTTGAGCTTTTCAATTTATTTGAAGAAAAACGTTTCTTTATTGAAATTATGCCAACAAGAGGATTTCTGCTGTCATAGACCACATAATAATTTTATTTTTTTCACATAGTAAAATATGAAATTTCATCGATATTTTTCTTTGACCCTAAAGTAAACATATCAGGCTACATTTTCAAAAAGAATTTTCAATCAACTTTTCATAAAAAATTCGATTTTTTTAAATTTTAGTTGGAAATTTGTGATTACAAACGACAAGTGATAATTACACTAAACTTTCTTTAAAACATAGCCTGAAATCTATACTTTAAAGGTATAAAAAATTTTTATTGGAAATTATCAAAGCTTCTTCAGGAAAATTCAATTTCTCCGAAAACTTTTGTAAGAAATTAAACAATTGACTACTATGCACATCTCATCTTTTCGATATACCTACACTTTAGCCCGCCGCTAACAAATTACGGATATGTTTGTATACATTTTTTATTTTTTTTTCAAGATTTATTTTATTTACCCAATCCATTTGTTTTACAAAGTTTTCCTTAACTCTAATTACATAAACATAAGTTTTTTTCCTTACAGTGTAATACTTTTTCAAGGAATATTTCATTCAATTATATTAATTAATCAGGTAGGCCAGCCCCATTTCCAATTTTTGATTTATTTTGACTTTGTCATTTATCATTTATAAAGATAACAAGAAAAGGGCAGAAAAAACTTGTTTTTTTTGTATATATAATACAGCATATGTATATATAACCGATATATACTTAGAACAATAGTAATATGCTAAGTAATATTAAGAACTATTTTTAAACGTAAGTTATTGAAATATAGTTTATGGATTTTGGAATCAATAAATTTGAAGCGCCGCTAACAAACTAGGGCTATATAGGCTCAAACTCTTCCTCAATAGCTCAATAAAAGTCAGTAAAGAAAAGAGTAAAAGATTGACTCAGTGCCTTAACTGTCAACGTTATAAGAATACATCGACAAACTGCGGCATGCATCTATAAGGCGTGAAATGTGGAGGCGGTCAAAACCAAAATTGATCGAGGTAATGGCGAAAAAAACCTTGCAGCCAGAATTCACATACTTCTGTGTTTTCGGAATTTCAGAAAAACTTTCGTGCAATATAAATAAATATATGTGCACAACTTTAGAACAATACCTCTCGTGGTAGCTTCATACTATTGAAAAGGTATGCAATTTTCTCCCGTTTAATACGAATTTTTATACCCTCCACCATACTATGGAGGGTATATTAATATTGTCATTCCGTTTGTAACTCCTCGAAATACTCATGTCAGACCCAACAAAGAATATATATTCTTGATCAGCGTAAAATTCTAAAACGATTTAGCCATGTTCTCCTGTCTGTCTGTCTGTTGTAATCATACTATCTTTCGAACAAATTGAGATAGAAGGCTAAAATTTTGCACACATGTATATTTTGCCAGTAGGCAGGTTAAGTTCGTAAATGGGCCATGTAGGTCCAAGAAATCATATAGCCCCCGTATAACGGTACCTCCCGATATTCAGTATTTTGATGATGTTTGCGACATTATTAACCGGAATTGTTTCAAATTTGGCATTTGAAGTTCGTAATGGATACTTCAGCTTAAGACAGAAAATAATCTATTTAGGTCCACGTCTTCGTATAGCCCATATATAATGGTACCCCCCGATATTCGGTATTTTGATGATTTTAGCGACATTATTCAACGGAATCGTTCCAAATTTGGCATTTGAAGTTCGTAATAGATACTGCAGCATTAAACAGAAAATGGGTCATGTAGGCCCACATCTTCGTATAGCCCCAATATAACATACCCCCCGATATTCGGTATTTTGATGATTTTAGCGACATTTTTTTACCGGAATCGTTTCAAAGTTGGCATTTGAAGTTCCTAAGAGATGCTGCAGCATTAAACAGAAAATGGGTCATGTAGGCCCACATCTTCGTATAGTCCCCATATACCGTACCCCCGGATTTTCGGTATTTTGATGATTTTGCGACATTATTTACCGGGATTGTTTCAAATTTCGCATGTGAAGTTCTTAATGGATACTTCAGCCCATGCCAGAAAATTGTCTGTGCAGGTCCACGTCTTCGTATAGCCCCCATATAACGATACCCCCTATATTCGGTGTTTTGATGATTTTAGCTACATTACAAACAGATTTTTCTTCAAGTTTCGCATTTAAATGTTGTAATAACTTATGACAAAAGTTGCCTATGCAGGTCCACGTCGTCGTATAGGCATTCGGTATTTTTAAGATTTTAACAGAATTTTTAACGGATTTTATTTTTATACCCTCCGCCATACTATGGAGGGTATATTAGTTTTGTCATTCCGTTTGTATCACATCGAAATATACATTTTAGACCCCACAAAGTATATGTATTCTTGATCAGCATAAAATTCTATGTCGACTCTAGCTTCCGAACGAAATGAAGTAGGTTGATAAAAGTTTACTCAAATGTAAATTATGTTGCAGGACTTTTGGTATTTAAATGGGCCATGTAGGTCACGTTTTGGTATAGCCCCCATATAATGATACCGCCATATTTTCGTTATTTTGATGATTTTAGCGACATTATTCACCGGAATTGTTTCAAGTTTGGTATTTGAAGTTCGCAATGAATACTACAGCCTACGACAGAAAATTGTCTATGCAGGTCCGTCTGTCTGTTGTAATCACGATATCTTTCGAACGAATTGAGATAGAAGGCTAAAATTTTGCATACATGCATAGTTTACCAGTAGGCAGGTTAAGGTTGTAAATGGGTCATGTCGGTTCACGTTTTCGTATAGCCCCCATGTAACGGTACCTCCCGATATTTGGTATTTTGATGATTTTAGCGATATTATTCCCCGGAATTGTTTCAAATTTCGTATTTGAAGTTCGTAATGGGCACTACAGCCTATGACAAAAAAATCGTATACAGGTGCACGTCTTTGTATAGTCCCCATATAACGGTTTTCATTTAGGTGGTAGTTTTAGGATTTTTTTTTAATTTTATCAATTTCCTTCGAAATGGAGGAGGGTATTAAAAGTTTGGTCCGGCCGAACTTAGATTATTTTTTGCTTGTTAACATTATAAAAGAATTTTTGATGGATTTAATTTTTTGAAAATTGCCAAATTTGTTCCAATGGTGGGGGGTATTCACGGCACGGCCGAGCATACAGTTTGTTTACTTGTTTGTTTTTAGAAATAATGGAGTTTTTGCTGGTCTGGGGATGGATTCTTTTTCTACAATAGTGAACATTTAATCAACTATTTAAATTATATGTAATTTTGAACGTATTAAATAACGTTTTTGTCGGGTCCTCTTCTATCTCGTCAACAACAATAAAATCCACAATTATGGGATTAACCCCATCTATTTTGCAAAACCAAAATGCCATCGGGCTGCTGTACAAGAATGCAAACACTGGTTGAGTTAGGAATCTCCGATATTCAGATCAGTGGAAAAAATCGAGAAATCGTAAAAAGATATGTACATTGAGCTAAACAGAGGCATAAATATAGAAAGCATACATGTAAGTGCCAATATAATTATTAAAAATAAAATTAGCTTTATTATATCTAAACTAGATACATTTGAAACTCAAAAATACTAAGACAGCTCTGTATACCAAATTTTGATCGATTTTTCTCAAGTCGGAAAGATTGGGAGATTGATATGCTTCGAAGATTTACCCATTTTTTAAGTAGATTTGGGCGGATAGTAACATGTTTAATTTTTCTTTGTACTTTTTGAGTCCTTTTTGAAACAGATTTTCGGAATTTCAGCAAACGTTTTGTGCAATATAAATAAATATATGTACACAAATTTAGAGCAATACCTCTTCGTGGTCGCTTCATATTATTGAAAAAGGATGTAATTTTCTCAATCTTTTCTTCCAAGTTTTGTTTTAGGATTTTTATACCTTACACCATAGTACGAAGGTAACACCTCGAAATATACATTTTAGACCCAACAAAGTATACATATTCTTGATCAGCATATACTTCTATGGCGAGTTAGCGATGTCCGTCCGACAGTGGAATTTACTCTAGCTTCCGAACGAAATAAAGTAGGTTGATAATATTTTACCCAAATATAAAATGTAAATCTTCTATAGCCCCCATATAACGGCACAACCCCATATTCGGTATTTCTATGATTTTAGCGACATTATTCACCGGAATTGTTTCAAATTTGGTATATGAAGTTCGTAATAGATACTACACCCTTTGACAGAAAATTGTCTGTGCAGGTCAACGTCTTCATGTAGCCCCCATATAACGGCACCACACGATGTTCGGTATTTTGGTTATGTTAGCGACATTATTCACCGGAATTGTTTAAAAGTTGGTATTTGAAATTCGCAAAGCATACTACTACCTACGACAGAAAATTGTCTATGCAGGTCCACGCCTTCGTATAGTCCCCATATCATGGTACCACCCGATATTCGGTGTTTTGATGATTTTAGCGACATTATTGACCGGAATTGTTTCAAATTTCGTGTTTGAAGTTCCCAATGAATACTACAGCTTACGTCAGAAAATTTTCTCTGCAGGTCCTCGTCTTCACAAAGCCCCCACATAACGGTACCCTCCTATTTCCGGTATCTTGATAATTTTAGCGACATTATTCACTGTAATTGTTTCAAATTTGATATTTTAAGCTCGTAATGCCTACGACAGAAAATTATCTCTGCAGGACCACGCCTTCGTCTAGCCCCCACACGACAGCAACTCCTGATATTTGGTGCTTGAAGTTCGTAATAGATACTGCAGCCTAAGACAGAAATTTGTCTTTACAGATCCACGTCTTCGTATAGACCCTATATAATGGTACCCCCCGATATTCGGTATTTTGATGATTTTAGCGACATTATTTAACGAAATCGTTCCAAATTTGGTATTTGAAGTTCGTAATAGATACTGCAGCATAAAATAGAAAAATGGCCATGTAGGTCCACGTCTTCGTATAGCCCCCATATACCATACCCCCCGATATTCGGTATTTTGCTGATTGTAGCGACATTTTTTACCGGAAACGTTTCAAAGTTGGCATTTGAAGTTCGTAATAGATGCTGCAGCATTAAACAGAATTTCAAACTTCGAATGTGAAGTTCGTAATGGATACTTCAGCCCATGCCAGAAAATTGTCTGTGCAGGTCCACGTCTTCGTATAGCCCCCATATAACGGTACCCCCTATATACGGTATTTTAATGATTTTAGCTATATTATAAACAGATTTTCTTCAAGTTTCGCATTTAAATATTGTAATAACTTATGACAAAAGTTCCCTATGCAGGCCCACGTCGTCGTATAAGCATTCGGCATTCTTAAGATATTAACAGAATTTTTAACGGATTTTTTTTTTTGGAAATTGCCAAATTTGTACCAAATGGTGGAGGGTATTAACAGTTCGGCCCGGCCCAGCCCGGAACTTACAGCTTTTTTACTTGTTAAAATGTGTTTCCGCAAACTTGCTTTGATTGAAATTTAAAGTTTAATGTTATGCTATCAAATATTCTATTAATGTACTGCGTACCTGATGAAAACTCGATCTTTTCTCCCAAGTTTTGTTTTATGATTTTTATACCCTACACCATAGTATGGAGGGTATATTAAGTTTGATATTCCATTTGTAATACATCGAAATATACATAGACTCCACAAGGTATACATATTCTTGATCAGTATAAAATTCTATGTCGACTCTAGCTTCCGAACGAAATGAAGTAGGTTGATAAAATTTTACGCAAATGTACATTATGTTGCAGGACTTTTAAATGGGCCATGTAGGTCACGTTTTGATATAGCCCCCATATAATGATACCTCCCTATTTTCGGTATTTTGATGATTTTAGCGACATTATTCACCGGAATTGTTTCAAGTTTAACATATGAAATTCGTAATGGATACAACAGCCTACGCCAGAAAATTGTCTATGCATCTCCACGCCTTCGTCTTACCCCCATATAAAAGCACCAACTGCAATTTGGTATTTGAAGTTCGTAATCGACACTGCAGCCTAAGACAGAAAATTGTCTTTACTGGTCCACGTCTTTGTATAGCCTCCATATAACGGTATTTTGATGATGTTAGCGACTTTTTTCACCAGAATTGTTTCAAATTTGGTGTTTGAAGTTCTCAATGAATACTACAGCTTACGTCAGAAATTTTCTCTGGAGGTCCTCGTCTTCGTATAGCCCATATATAACGGTAACTCCCGATATTTGGTATTTTGACGATTTTAGCGACATTATTCCCCGGAATTGTTTCCAATGCGGTATTTGAAGTTCGTAATGGATACTACAGCCTACGACAAAAATCGTCTATGCAGGTCCATGTCCAAAGAACGGTACCTCCCGGTATTCGTTATTTTGATTTTAGTGACATTATTCACAGGAATTGTTTCAAATTTGGTATTTACAACCCTTTATGAATAATACAGCCTATGACAGAAACAGCCTGTGCATGTCCACGTTTTTGTATAGCCCCCACATGATCGTACCTCCCTCTATTCGGTATTATGATGATTTTAGCTACATTAATCACAGAATTTCATTCACCGGAACTGTTTCAAATTTGGTATTTGAAGTTCGCAATGAATACTATCAAATATTCTCTTAATGTACTGCGTACCTGATTAAAACTCGATCTTTTCTTCCAAGTTTTGTTTTAGGATTTTTATACCTTACACCATAGTATGGAGGTATGGTATATTAAGTTTGGCATTCCGCTTGTAACACCTCGAAATATACATTTTAGATTAGCATAAACTTCTGTGTCGAGTTAGCGATGTCCGTCCGACAGTGAAATTAACTCTAGCTTCCGAACGAAATAAAGTAGGTTGATAATATTTTACCCAAATATAAATTATGTTGCAGGACTTTTGGTATTTAAAATGGGCCCTCACCATTTTCGGTATTTTGATGATTTTAACGACATTATTCAGCGGAATTGTTTCAAGTTTAGTATTTAAAATTCGTAATGGATACTACAGAATATGCCAGAAAATTGTCTGTGCAGGTCCACGTCTTCGTATAGTTCCCATATAACGGTACATCCCGATATTTGGTATTTTGATGATTTCAGCGATATTATTCTCCGAAATTGTTTCAAATTTCGTATTTGAATTCGTAATGGGCACTACAGCCTATGACAAAAAAATCGTGTACTGGTGCACGTCTTTGTATAGTCCCTATATAACGGTTTTCATTTAGGTGGTAGTTTTAGGATTCTTTTTTAATTTTTTCAATTTCCTTCGAAATGGAGGAGGGTATTAAAAGTTTGGTCCGGCCGAACCTAGCTTCTTTTTTACTTGTTAACATTATAAAAGAATTTTTGATGGATTTAATTTTTTGAAAATTGCCAAATTCGTTCCAATGGTGGGGGGTATTTACGGCACGGCCGAACATATAGTTTGTCTACTTGTTTGTTTTTAGAAATAATGGAGTTTTTGCTGGTCTTGGGAAGGATTCTTGTTATACAATAGTGAACATTTAATCAACTATTTAAATTATATGTAATTTTGAACGTATTAAATAACGATTTTGTCGGGTCCTCTTCTATCTCGTCAACAACAATAAAATCCACAATTATGGGATTAACACCATCTATTTTGCAAAACCAAAAAGCCATCGGACTGCTGTACAAGAATGCAAACACTGGTTTAGTTAGGAATCTCCGATATTCAGATCAGTGGAAAAAATCAAGAAATCGTAAGAAAATATGTACATTGAGCTAAACAGAGGCATAAATATAGAAAGCATACATGTAAGTGCCAATATAATTATTAAAAATAAAACTAGCTTTATTATATCTAAACTAGATACATTTGAAACTCAAAAATATTGAGATTGATCGATTCTTCTCAAGTCGGAAAGATTGGGAGATTGATATGCTTCGAAGATTTATCCTTTTTTTAAGTAGATTTTGGCGGATAGTAACATTTAATTTTTTAATTTAATTTTTCTTTGTACTTTTTGAGTCCTTTTTGAAACAGATTATCGGAATTTCAGCAAACGTTTTGTGCAATATAAATAAATATATGTACACAAATTTAGAGCAATACCTCTTCGTGGTCGCTTCATATTATTGAAAAAGGATGTAATTTTCTCCCGTTTAATACGAATTTTCAAGATGTGTTTCCGCAAACTTGCTTTGATTGAAATTGAAAGTTTTATGTTATGCTATCAAATATTCTATTAATGTACTGCGTACCTGATTAAAACTCAATCTTTTCTTCCAAGTTTTGTTTTAGGATTTTTATACCTTACACCATAGTATGGAGGTAACACCTCGAAATATACATTTTAGACCCAACAAAGTATACATATTCTTGATCAGCATAAACTTCTATGGCGAGTTAGCGATGTCCGCCCGACAGTGGAATTTACTCTAGCTTCCGAACGAAATAAAGTAGGTTGATAATATTTTACCCAAATATAAAATGTAAATCTTCTATAGCCCCCATATAACGGCACAACCCCATATTCGATATTGCGATGAATTTAGCGACATTATCCAACGGAATTGGTGCAAATTTGATACATTAATTTCGTAATACAGAATATGATAGAAGACTGTATGTGCATGTTCACCTTTTGGTATACCCATACATGATTATACCTCCCTATTTTCGGTATCTTGATGATTTTAGCGGCATTTAGTATTTGAAGTTCGTAATGGATACTACAGCCTAAGACAGAAAATTGTCTGTTCAGGCCCATGTCTTCTATTCTCTCTATATAATGGCATTTCCCGGTATTCGTTATGTTGATGGTTTTAGCCACATTATTCACCGGAATTGTTTCAAATTTAGTATTTGAAGTCCGTAATGGATACTACAGCCTTCGAACGAAAATTGTCTGTGCAGGTCCATGTCTTCTATAGTCTCCATATAACGGCACCTCCCGGGTTTCTTTATGTTGATGGTTTTAGCTACATTATTCACCGAAATTGTTTCAAATTTGGTATTTGAAGTTCGTAATGGATACTCCAGCCCAAAACTGAAAATGATGATTTTAGCTACATTATTCACCGTAATTGTTTCAAATTTGGTATTTGATGTCTGTAATACATTCTGTTTAAGTAAGAAATGTCTCGATTTTTTTATAATGGAATCGTTGTGTAGTTTGTTGCAACACTTATCGTATTGTACATTTCAACGAATTGGCGCTAAAGCTACCACCTTCAGTCTGTCTTGGTGATTCCTGCTTGCTATCTGTTGAGTGTTCGTGCTCAACACTGTAAACATTACACGTTTGTGTGTAACTACTAAGGTAAATTTGGTTACCTATTGATTTGAATATCAATGAATTCATATATTTATTTGAATACGATACTAAAACGATCGTATTTTATTTCTATTTATTTTTCTCTCCCCCTTTATCGGAGCGCAATTTCGGCGCATTAACATATACTATAGCTTTAGACAGAAAATTGTCTCTGCAGGTCCTCATCTTCGTAAAGTCCCCACATAACGGTACCTCCCTATTTTCGGTATCTTGATGATTTTGGTGACATTATTCATTGGAATTGTTTCAAATTTGATATTTTAAGTTCGTTATGGATACTGCAGCCTGGTTTAGTTAGGAATCTCCGATATTCAGATCAGTGGAAAAATTCGAGAAATCGTAAGAAAATATGTACATTGAGCTAAACAGAGGCATAAATATAGAAAGCATACATGTAAGTGCCAATATAATTATTAAAAATAAAACTAGCTTTATTATATCTAAACTAGATACATTTGAAACTCAAAAATATTGAGATTGATCGATTCTTCTCAAGTCGGAAAGATTGGGAGATTGATATGCTTCGAAGATTTATCCTTTTTTTAAGTAGATTTTGGCGGATAGTAACATGTTTAATTTTTCTTTGTACTTTTTGAGTCCTTTTTGAAACAGATTATCGGAATTTCAGCAAACGTTTTGTGCAATATAAATAAATATATGTACACAAATTTAGAGCAATACCTCTTCGTGGTCGCTTCATATTATTGAAAAAGGATGTAATTTTCTCCCGTTTAATACGAATTTTCAAGATGTGTTTCCGCAAACTTGCTTTGATTGAAATTGAAAGTTTTATGTTATGCTATCAAATATTCTATTAATGTACTGCGTACCTGATTAAAACTCAATCTTTTCTTCCAAGTTTTGTTTTAGGATTTTTATACCTTACACCATAGTATGGAGGTAACACCTCGAAATATACATTTTAGACCCAACAAAGTATACATATTCTTGATCAGCATAAACTTCTATGGCGAGTTAGCGATGTCCGACCGACAGTGGAATTTACTCTAGCTTCCGAACGAAATAAAGTAGGTTGATAATATTTTACCCAAATATAAAATGTAAATCTTCTATAGCCCCCATATAACGGCACAACCCCATATTCGATATTGCGATGAATTTAGCGACGTTATCCAACGGAATTGGTGCAAATTTGGTACATTAATTTCGTAATACAGAATATGATAGAAGACTGTATGTGCATGTTCACCTTTTGGTATACCCATACATGATTATACCTCCCTATTTTCGGTATCTTGATGATTTTAGCGGCATTTAGTATTTGAAGTTCGTAATGGATACTACAGCCTAAGACAGAAAATTGTCTGTTCAGGCCCATGTCTTCTATTCTCTCTATATAATGGCATTTCCCGGTATTCGTTATGTTGATGGTTTTAGCCACATTATTCACCGGAATTGTTTCAAATTTAGTATTTGAAGTCCGTAATGGATACTACAGCCTTCGAACGAAAATTGTCTGTGCAGGTCCATGTCTTCTATAGTCTCCATATAACGGCACCTCCCGGTTTTCTTTATGTTGATGGTTTTAGCTACATTATTCACCGAAATTGTTTCAAATTTGGTATTTGAAGTTCGTAATGGATACTCCAGCCCAAAACTGAAAATGATGATTTTAGCTACATTATTCACCGGAATTGTTTCAAATTTGGTATTTGATGTCTGTAATACATTCTGTTTAAGTAAGAAATGTCTCGATTTTTTTATAATGGAATCGTTGTGTAGTTTGTTGCAACACTTATCGTATTGTACATTTCAACGAATTGGCGCTAAAGCTACCACCTTCAGTCTGTCTTGGTGATTATTTTTCTCTCCCCCTTTATCGGAGCGCAATTTCGGCGCATTAACATATACTATAGCTTTAGACAGAAAATTGTCTCTGCAGGTCCTCATCTTCGTAAAGTCCCCACATAACGGTACCTCCCTATTTTCGGTATCTTGATGATTTTGGTGACATTATTCATTGGAATTGTTTCAAATTTGATATTTTAAGTTCGTTATGGATACTGCAGCCTGAGACAGAAAATTGTCTGTGCAGGTCCAAATCTTCGTATAGTTCCCATATAACGGTACCTCCCGATAATCAATATTATGATGATTTTAGCGACATTATTCTCCGGAATTGTTTCAAATTTGGTATTTGAAGTTCATAATGTATACTACAGCCTACGACAGAAAATTGTCTATGCAGGTCCACGCTTTCGTCTAGCCCCCATAGAACGGAACCCCCCAATATTCGGTAGTTTGATGATGTTAGCGACATTATTCACCGGAATTGTTTAAAATTTCGTATTTGAAGTTCATAATGGATAATGTTTAATTAAGAATTGTCTCCATTTATTTAAAATGGAATCGTGGTGCAGTTTGTTGCAACACATATAGTATTGTACATTTCAACGAATTGGCGCTAAGGCTACAACCTTCAGTCTGTCTTGGTGATTACTGCTTGCTATCGGTTAGGTGTTCGTGCTCAACACTGTAAACAGTACACGTTCGTGTATAACTACTTAGGTTAATAAGGTTACCTATTGATTTTAAACGATCGGGTTTTATTTCTATTTATTTTTCTCTCCCCCTTTATCGGAGCGCAATTTCGCCGTATTAAGATTGGTGCCTGCCGAGCCGGATTCACCATCTCGGAGTAACATTTGGTCCAATCGAGGCGGATTTATCAATTCGCTGTCCTTTATTTTACACTTTATAAAAATACAGTCCATTGATATTGATATATTTTCGGTTCTTGTCTTCTATGCTTGTGTGGAAGAAGTAATCATCACCACCAAATTTATAACATCATCTGCATCATCATCATTTTTATCCCCATCATCATAATTTTTCTTTACAAACAAAAGGTAGGGGCAGTGCATTTTTATTGTTGTGAGCCTGCGAAAACAAATATTATAATAACAAAGCGGCCACTTTACAACGCGTCGCGGAGTTCCCTTTTCGTTTGTGGCCAAAGTTAAATTATCGTGGACAACAACATCGAACAGTGCAAGTGCAAAAGAAACATAATTTGAAACAGTGAATTTGGTGCATACTTTTTGTATAAATGCTATCATTTTTCTTTTTGTCACATTTGTGTTTGATCTCATGTTCGTTTGAGATAAATAAATAAAATTGACCAAAAAATTTAAGCACTCATTCCTTCATTCCCAAATTGCATTGTTCGGTGTTCAATAATCATACATAATTATTTGTACATATTTATGCTGTTGACATATTTACGTTCTATTGCTTTCTGGTTGTTTGTCGTTTGATCATACACAGTCGCTGTATACACACATACCCTTGTTGCTGGCAGCCGTCCTTGACCGTCAGTAATAAACATACATACGTTGATTGGTTGTTCTTCTTTGTTACGTGTACGCTACACTACAGGGGTCGGTCGATTGTGGTTAGGTAACACGTTTGATACAAAATAAGAATTTTTTGTGAATATTATAAATAAGTTTGTGTATGAATAGTAAAAAGCATTTTAGACAATTTAAATTGCGAGCACCCTTTAGTCGGCATATTTTAACTATTGTGTTGGTTAAGAAACGACCATAATTCATTTGTTTTTTTTTTTGTTTTAATTGACTTATTCAATTTTAGTCGATATTTTTTGAATTTCTTTGGTGATTTTTCGAATCTTTTACATTTTTGTGATATTTGAAACACATATAAAAATAATTTGTAATATTTTCATTTGATTTAATTTTTTTTGGATTTTTTGGGAATCTGTTTGGACAAATTTGTCGTTATCTTTCTACAATTTCTGTAGAAAATAGAATTTGGTTCTTTTAATTAATAATCATGTCGCAAAATAGCTTTGTTGCTTTCAATTGTAAGTATAAGATCCTTTGTAAAGTAATAGTTTGTTAGAAAACTAAAACTTGAGATCTGGATTTCTTCGAATTAAAAGCCCGTAGCTCTACTCTCGAACAAGTATGGAAAGCCACTGATGAGATTCAGATGCAGCCACCCAAACGGATTTTGATACCGTTTATTCGAAGTATGAGGAAGCAAGGAAACAATATATGGTTTGCTTAAGTAGTTTGAAAAATAGGCTATCTGAGGTTAGTCGGTCGAGAAAATCATCTTCGAATTCGTCTCGTAGCAATTCATAATCCACATAATATTCCTCCAGAAGCACAGTTTCGCGATGTTACTTTAATAAACTTTAACTCTTCCACTCATATTTCTCGTGAAGTTGGTGTTCAAGCTAGTTCCACAATATCGCCTATTGGAAATCCTAGTATCGTTACGAGTTTTGTTGATCCGCCTCAAATAGATAGTGTTCACAACGTTGCTTTGCCTCCTTGTGATATGGACGTTTTCGATGGTAATTTTCAAAATTGGCCCAAGTTTAGAGATTTATTTAGCGCGATCTATATAAATAATTCGCATTTGAGCGATATTAAGCACCGTTGTTATATAGCCTTAAAGGACGAATATGATAACCCTCGGTTACTCGTCCATACTCATTTGAAAACTCTTTTCGCGCTTCCTGCTCTTGAATAAGGAACGCGGTATTAATGGATTTTGGTCTTTCGGCGATGTCCAATTATCGTTTTCGTATGTCTCCAACGTTTGGCAAAAATTACAGTGACACTGTGGGAGCAAGGTTTCAAAAATAAAACTGCGATTTCTTTGTGGAAGGACTTGGATAGTTTTCTGACGGAGAGAATTCACTTGTCTTCACGACATGATAAAAGTTGAACCATCACCAAAACCGGTTGTTAAATCTCTTTCTTTTTCGTTATCTCCTCGGCAGTCATTCATTTATTTATTTATGAATTGGGATTTATTTATTTATTTAATCTATTAGTCTATGGATAATTCCTTACAGACTATATATGTACATAACTAATAATTGTATAATTAAAATTAAGAATTTAAAAACATTATTATTTTACTTTTTAATAGTATTAATATCCACTGTAAAATCGATAAAATTATAAAACGCGTTAAAATCTTTTGAAATTCTTGTTAAAGGATCAGCATTTGCATAGCTCATCCTGGAGAATTGAATTGCTAGTGGTGGATAGTGGCGGGTAGTACGTTGAGGAACATTGAAATTTATGTTGTTAACAAGAAAACCAGCAGAAATATCACCCATAATCACATTATAAAGAAATGAGACATTTAGCATTTTTCTACGGCTTTCCAGAGTTGGCAGCTTGATCAGTGAGAGTCTATCAGTGTATGTTGGAAGATTATCATATGAAAAGTTCAAACTTCGTAGACAGAAAAGTAGGAATTGTTTTTGAACAGACTCGATGCGGTCGCTGTGTGTTTTATAAATTGGATCCCATATGACCGAAGAGTATTCCAAAATTGGGCGAACAATTGACATGTATGAATTTTTTGAAACATAAGGATCCTTAAACTCTTTGCTCCAACGTTTCACAAAACCAAGAACTGATTTTGCTTTGTTTATAGAAACAGAAATATGAGATTTAAAGTTAAGTTTACAATCCAATACAACTCCAAGATCAACGAATGTATCAACTTTTTCCAGAGAATAGTCACCGAGGGTGTAACAAGTATCCAATACTTTTTTTCTTGTAAATCTCATAAGTTTGCATTTCGAATAATTAATTTCCATAAGATTAATGTTGCACCAGTTAACAAACGAATTCAAATCATTTTGAAGCAACTGATTCTTACATATCTCCGAAAGGCTAAGAAATATTTTCACATCGTCGGCATACATCAAAATATTTGAAAATTTTATAGATGAAATAAAGAAAATAGGATTGGTCCTAGATGACTTCCTTGTGGGACTCCAGAAGAAACCATAATACTCTTCGAAATGGCATTTTTAAAACATACTTTTTGTGTTCTATTTTGTAGATATGAAAAAATCCATTCGGAACTTCTATTTGTAAATCCAATGTTTTTAAGTTTTAATCGTAATAATTTATGATTAACTTTATCGAATGCCTTGCTGAAATCTGTGCAAATTACATCAGTTTGCTTTCCTTGAAGAAATCCTCGATTTATAACTGTAGTGAAATCCTCTGAAATCCGTGCTGATAGGGTGAAACAATAGAACTAATGCAATGGATAAGGTTTTCAGTAATCAGTTTTTCAAAAAGCTTTGGAATCACGCTTAATTTTGCTATTCCTCGGTAATTGGCCACATCAGATTTATTTCCGTTTTTAATGAGTGGAATGATATACGATGTTTTCCAAACCTCAGGAAAAACAGCTTGAGTTATGGAAGCATTGAACAATATGGTAAGAGGATAAACAAAAGCATCGTCGCACTTCCTTAGGATGCAACTCGGGATATTATCTGGTCCAAAATCATAGCTATACTTTAAAGTTTTCAATCCATTTAAAACCATAGAGCTGTTTAATAGTGAAATAGATATTGATTGATTAGTGTTAATTTCGAAGGGGTAGTTGTTGTCGCTAAATGTTTTAGTAGAATATGTTGTACTGAAGAAGTCTGCAAACATGTTAGATATAACATTTATATCTCAGGATTCAGCATCATCGTACTTTGAATTTGGTGGAAAATCGGTGGATTTGCGCTTCGAATTGACAAATTTGAAGAAAGACTTCGGATTCTGTTTAAAGTTATTTTTGAGTTTTGTCAGATAATTTGAATAGCAAATATTATTCATAGTAGTATATTCAGACCGTGCTACAGAATATCTTCCGTAGTCAATGGAAGATCCTGCCTTTTTATATTTCTTATATTGTTTATTTTTCACATTTTTAGCCTTTGCCAAAGCTGTAGAGTTCCATGGTGGCCTAGAAAGCTTCTTAATTACATATTTCGGTACGCTAATATCAATAAAATCGTATAGCTTTTTGTAAAAAATATCGATAGCACCATTTAAATCGTAAGTGCTAGACAAAAGGATATCCCAGTCTGTGTTATGCATAAGTTCACGTAACTGCTCAAAGTTTGTTTTCGAAAAACATAAGGATTTCTCACTTTGAGTCACGGGTATGATTTGGTTTCCAGTAGGAAACGAAACATTAATTTTGATAGTTGGATGGTGCTGGTCTTCGGGAAATGTTAACGGATCAATTCGTTGAATGTAACATTCATCCACTTGATTTACAAATATCAGTCCAATAACTTATTATAGGTGTTACGGATACAATTTATTTGAAAAATACCAAGATCAAAAAGTGTATCGAAGAATAATTCATAAAATGTGTGTATATTTTCGGGCAGCAGGTATTTATCCCCAGGTAAAAAATTCCACAACATGTTTGGTATATTAAAATCGCCAAGTATACAAATTAGATCCTCTGGCTTAGTTTTTTGAAAAACTGCTTTTAATGCATGGCTATGCTTTTCATAAATTATTTGCGGTGATGATGGAGGAATATAAGAGCATATTATAAACATTTTTTTCAAATTGTTCTTTACTTCGACGGCAATGAACTCAATATTTAGGGAAGAATCAAGATCCAGTAATTGGCAAGAAAATGTATTGGAGACAGCTATGAGCACTCCACCGCCGTTGCTTACACAGTCACGTCTAAAGATATTGTATTTATTTGACAGAATTTCCGAGTTTAAAATACGTTCATTTAACCAGGTCTCAGTCATTACTAAGATATGATGTTCAAAGGTAAAACTGTCAACATACAATTTCGATATTTTAGATCGAATACCACGGACGTTTTGATAGGCAATAGATAATGTATCATTACAAAAAGTGCTTAGTTTTTTGAAAAGTTAACAGAGTTTTGATGAATGTAAGCATTATTATCCGGCATTTGTCTTTCTCTATATATGTATTCACGAACTATATTATGTTTCGGCCAGAACTCAGGATCATTAAGACGAGTATACATTTCATCAGAGGTTGTAATTTTGAATGATGCAATTGAACGTTGTTGCGAAAAATTTAATTTATGTATGTTAATATCATTAAATTTTCCAATTTTAGATATGATGTAACGGTCAATTGTCTCAGTAGTGGTATCCGCTGGAAGTCTTGATATGAAAATGCTTCTTTTTGGCGGGACGGCAGTAAGGATAACCTCAACAGGGGTTACGTTATAAGGAGAAGAAGGATTGACGACTGATTCAGGATCATGGTTTGTTAGGCGTTCAAGCCTGGTAGGAGGTACATCATTAACGGAAGTACTGTATGAACTAATTGGATTATTTGACGTAGAGGGATTGGATGAAGGAAGATTAGGTATAGGTGATGAATTGTTGGAAGTAGAATCAAGCATTGGCACGGAAGGCGTGCTTGATAATGATGTACTATAGTTATTTTCAGAGCGTTTTTCTTTGTTTGCATTCCTAGCTGATTTTCGACGCTTCGGAGATGATTGTGGTGAATTCATATTCTCTAACAGCTTATAATTTTCAAATAATTTACCGTAATCATTTATTCGATTAGAGAGTTTAGCTGAATCTTCTAGAATCTGCAGAAAAGTTTGTTTTTGAGATTGGAAAAATCGGTAAAAGCTCACTCCAATTTTTCTGCAATCCACACAGCACCAGTGAAGTCCCTTGTTGTTCGAAATTGCATCCGCAACAAGTCCAGAAATGTAACTACATTTAAGATGGCAATTTTCGTGACATAACCAGCATGTTATCAATTATTATTTAAACACGCCATTACATTAATATATTTTTACAATATGACGTACAGAAAAAAGTTGTAAAATTTGAAACAACGTAAAATTTATTTGCGATGGAAACGGTGTAACAAGGTTTTAATCAGGTTGATACAGCAAAAACAGGGTGTTGTAGTGAAACAGGGTGATGTAAACAGGTTAGTCAATCCAGGACACACACCGCAACGATAGCAGGAAAGATAACAGGTTCACAAGTTCAAGCCAGTGAACAGGTACGATCAACGAAAAACAGAATGCGAGATGACGTACGTACTTGTGTATGAACAGGTAGGTTCAACAGCAACTAAAGATAACGAGAGCACTTCTATTTACGTTATTTACGAATGAATGCATAAAAGGAAATGGTAAAATTTATCAATGTTGGTTTTTGCATTGTATTTCTAACTGCTTAACATCACAAAGAAATGCGAATACTCGATAGCACACAATGTTGGCGAAACTGCGAGAGATCAATGGCTCAGATTATATGATGATTTTGCTGCGACGAGGCGAAAAAATTGTAAACTTATAGGAGCGAAACACAAACACGACCGTACACTACAGTGTCGAAAACGTTAAAAGCGATATGACGTATTAATTGTTCACTTGTTCACATCAAAGAATGTTTGTAATATTCATTGTCCCTGAAAACTTCAGCGGTCGTGCTGAATTCGATTTGAGGAAATCTACCCTCGCTTGCGGCCATTGGATTGAATTGTAACTGGACCAATTTCGCATCGAAATTACATAGAGATTTTCGTCGTCATTATTAAACATATTTTTTCGAAATTGATATCTCGTATTGTAAAGTGGCCACAAATGTACTCGTTTTTTGGAGCAAATCCGCCACTGCGGATCTCATGGAACTAAAATCCGTAACTGCGGATAACGTGGAAATAAAAACCGTAACTTCGGATGTCGTTATTGTATCGTAAATATAACCCATAACTGTGGGTTTTGTTTTGAACTAACTGGTGATAACTGTGTGTTCTTGGTGACTTTGAACTATCAATTTGTTTATCGTTTACTTTCGAAACTGCTCACATGTTGCACTGTACCACCACTTATACTATTTACCGAATTAATTTATACTGTTACACCATCCCAGGATGCTGTAAGGTGGACGGCTAATTTTTAAGTAAGAATTGTCTCCATTTATTTAAATTGGAATCGTAGTGCAGTTTGTTGCACCACATGTCGTATTGTACATTCGTTGAAATCTGTTTACTACTTCTTATTGCAATATTGATATGTCAATGTCAGATATCAACGAATTGGCGCTAAAGCTACCACCTTCAGTCCGTCTTGGTGATTCCTGCTTGCTATCGGTTGGGTGTTCGTGCTCAACACTGTAAACATTACACGTGTGTGTGTAGTACTAAGGTAAATTTGGTTACCTATTGATTTGAATATCAATAAAGAATTCATATATTTTTTTGAATAAGAAACTAAAACGATCGTGTTTTATTTCTATTTATTTTTCTCTTTCCCTTTATCGGAGCGCAATTTCGGCGCAATAACATATACTATAGCCTTAGACAGAAAATTGTCTCTGCAGGTCCTCATCTTCGTTAAGTCCCCACATACCCCACAACGGGTAGTCCCCACCCTATTTTCGGTATCTTGATGATTTTAGTGACATTATGCACTGGAATTGTTTCAAATTTGATATTTTAAGTTCGTAATGCATACTCCAGCCTAAGACAGAAAATTGTCTGTGCATGTCCTGTCTACGTATAGCCTTCATATAACGGTATTTTCATGATTTTAGCAACATTATTCACTAAAATTGTTTCAACTTTGATATTTGAAGTTCGTAATAGGTACTACAGCTTAAGACAGAAAATTGTCTGTGCAAGTCCAAGTCTTCATATAGTTCCCATATAACGGTACCTCCCGATAATCGATATTATGATGATTTTAACGACATAATTCATCGGAATTGTTTTAAACTTGGTATATGAAATTCGTAATGGATACTACAGCCTATGACAGAAAATTGTCTGTGAATCGTAAAGACCCTAATATAACGGCTATATTCTTTATTTTTATTAACATTTTTAAAGTATTAACTAAAGTTTTTGTCGGGTCCTTTTCTATATCGCCAACAGCAATAAAATTTGCAATTATGGGATTAAGCCCATCTATTTTGCAAAGCCAAAATGCCTTATATAACACTAAACAGAGGTATAAATATAGAAAGTATACATATATATACCAATATAATTATTAAAAACAAAATTAGCTTTATTATATCTTAACTATATACATTTAAAACTCAAAAATGTTGAGACAACTCTGCATACCAAATTTTGATCGAATCTTCTCAGTATGGAAAGATTGGGAGATTGACATGTTTCAATTCTTTGCTCATTTTTACATAGATTTTGGGGATATTAACATGTTTAATTTTTATACCCTCCACCATACTATGGAAGGTATATTAACTTTGTCATTCCGTTTGTAACTACTTGAAATACTCATGTAAGACCCAACCAAGTATATAAATTATTGATCAGCGTAAAATTCTATGTCGATTTGCCGATGTCCGTCTGTCTGTCTGTTTTAATCACGCTATCTTTCGAACGAATCGATATAGAAGGCTAAAATTTTGCAGACATGTTTATTTTGCAAGTAGGCCGGTTATGTTCGTAAATGGGACATGTAGGTCCACGTTTTCATTTAGCCCCCATATAACGGCACCTCCCGTTATTCGGTATTTTGATGAATTAAGCGACATTATTCACCGGAATTGTTTCAAATTCGGTATTTAAAGTTAGCGATGGATACTACATTCTAAGACAGAAAATTGTCTTCGTATAGCCCCCATATAAAAATTACTTCCGATATTCGGTATTTTGGTGATATTATTCACCCGAATTGTTTCCAATTTGGTATTTGAAATTTCAAAGGTATACTACAGCCTAATACAGAAATTTGACAGAGCAGTAACACGTCTTCGTATAACCCCCATATAACGGCACCACCCGATATTCGGTATCTTGATGATTTTAGCGACATTATTCACCGGAATTGTTTCAAATATGGTATTTGAAGTTCGTAATGGACAGAAAATTGTCTATGCAGGTCCCCTTCTTCGTTTAGCCCCAATATAACGGCACCACTCGATATTTGATACTTGAAGTTCTAAGTTCTACCTCCTAAGACAGAAATTGTCTTTGCAGGTCCACGTCTTCGTATAGGCTCCATATTACCCAATATTCGTTACTTTGATCGTTTAGCGGCATTATTCACGGGAATTGATTCAAATTTGGAATTTTAAGTTCGTAATGCATACTACAGCCTAAGACAGAAAATTGTCTGTGCAGGTGCAAGTCTTCGTATAGCCTCCATATAACGGCACCTTCCGTTATTCGGTATTTTTATGATCTTAGCGACATTATTCGTCGATTTTTTTAAGTTTCGCATTTGAATATTGTAATGGCTTATAACGAGTTGCCTATGCAGGTCACGTCGTCGTACAGACCTAAATATAATGGCAAGATTCTTTATTTTTATTAATACTATAGAATAATTTTTGATGGATTTAATTTTTTAAAATTACCAAATTCGTTCCAGATCGTGGAGGGCATTCAAAGTTCGGCATTGCCGAACTTACAGCTTGTTTACTTGTTTATTTTTATGCCCTCCATCTTGGAAAGTAGGGTATATAAATTTTGTAACATCCTTAAATATTCGTCGTAGACCCCATAAAGTATATATATTCATAATCAGCATAAAATTCTAAGTCGATTTAACGATGTCCGTCTGTCTGTTGAAATCACGATTTGACATTATTTGACGTAGAGCGCCAAAATTTAGCAGAGCAATTTGTGTTGTGTCTAGGATGATTGGTATTGAAAATGAGATATATCGGTCCACGTTCTGGTATAGTCCCCATATAACGGTACCTCCCGATATTGGTTATTTTGATGATTTATGCCACATATTTTCACGGATTTGTCTGAAAATTTGTGTTTGTAGGTCATAACAGGTACCTGTTCGTGTAGCGAGTCAGTGTAATTATAGGTCCACGTTTTGTATAGCCCCCATGTAACGGTTCCTCCCGACATTCGGCATTTTAATGGTTTTTGCCAAATTTATTCTTATGTTTCCTTTACCTTAAGATGGAGGGTATTAAAAGTTTGGCACGGCCGAACTTAATGTTTTTTTACTTGTTAAAAATAATGGTTTTTTTTCGGTCTGGACTCTTGTTCTACGGTAGTGAACATTTAATCAACTATTTAAATTATATGAAATTTTTAAAGTATTAACTAAAGTTTTTGTCGGTTCCTCACGCCCACGCCTTCTATTTCGTCAACAACAATAAAATCCGCAATTGTGGGATTAAGCCCATATATTTTGCAAAACCAAAATGCCTTCAGGATGTCATACAAGAAAGCAAACACTGGTTGAGCCAGGAATCTCCGATATTCAGATCAGTGGAAACAATCGAGAAATCGTAGGAAAATGTATACATTGAGCCATATAATAAATAAAATGGATGTAGAAAATATATCACTACAGAAAGTATATATCAATATAGAAAGTATACATATATATATATGTATATATATATATATATATATATATATATATATATATATATATATATATATATATATATATATACCAATATAATTATTAAAAACAAAATTAGCTTTATTATATCTTAACTTGATACATTTGAAACTCAAAAATGTTGAGACAACTCTGCACACCAAATTTTGATCGAATCTTCTCAGTATGGAAAGATTGGGAGATTGACATGTTTCAATTCTTTGCTCATTTTTACATAGATTTTGGGGATATTAACATGTTTAATTTTTATACCCTCCACCATACTATGGAAGATATATTAACTTTGTCATTCCGTTTGTAACTCCTCGAAATACTCATGTAAGACCCAACCATGTATATATATTCTTGATCAGCGTAAAATTTTATGTCGATTTAGCGATGTCCGTCTGTCTGTCTGTTTTAATCACGCTATCTTTCGAACGAATCGATATATTTTAGATATGATGTAACGGTCAATTGTCTCAGTAGTGGTATCCGCTGGAAGTCTTGATATGAAAATGCTTCTTTTTGGCGGGACGGCAGTAAGGATAACCTCAACAGGGGTTACGTTATAAGGAGAAGAAGGATTGACGACTGATTCAGGATCATGGTTTGTTAGGCGTTCAAGCCTGGTAGGAGGTACATCATTAACGGAAGTACTGTATGAACTAATTGGATTATTTGACGTAGAGGGATTGGATGAAGGAAGATTAGGTATAGGTGATGAATTGTTGGAAGTAGAATCAAGCATTGGCACGGAAGGGGTGTTTGATAATGATGTACTATAGTTATTTTCAGAGCGTTTTTCTTTGTTTGCATTCCTAGCTGATTTTCGACGCTTCGGAGATGATTGTGGTGAATTCATATTCTCTAACAGCTTATAATTTTCAAATAATTTACCGTAATCATTTATTCGATTAGAGAGTTTAGCTGAATCTTCTAGAATCTGCAGAAAAGTTTGTTTTTGAGATTGGAAAAATCGGTAAAAGCTCACTCCAATTTTTCTGCAATCCATTACATTAATATATTTTTACAATATGACGTACAGAAAAAAAGTTGTAAAATTTGAAACAACGTAAAATTTATTTGCGATGGAAACGGTGTAACAAGGTTTTAATCAGGTTGATACAGCAAAAACAGGGTGTTGTAGTGAAACAGGGTGATGTAAACAGGTTAGTCAATCCAGGACACACACCGCAACGATAGCAGGAAAGATAACAGGTTCTCAAGTTCAAGCCAGTGAACAGGTACGATCAACGAAAAACAGAATGCGAGATGACGTACGTACTTGTGTATGAACAGGTAGGTTCAACACCAACTAAAGATAACGAGAGCACTTCTATTTACGTTATTTACGAATGAATGCATAAAAGGAAATGGTAAAATTTATCAATGTTGGTTTTTGCATTGTATTTCTAACTGCTTAACATCACAAAGAAATGCGAATACTCGATAGCACACAATGTTGGCGAAACTGCGAGAGATCAATGGCTCAGATTATATGATGATTTTGCTGCGACGAGGCGAAAAAATTGTAAACTTATAGGAGCGAAACACAAACACGACCGTACACTACAGTGTCGAAAACGTTAAAAGCGATATGACGTATTAATTGTTCACTTGTTCACATCAAAGAATGTTTGTAATATTCATTGTCCCTGAAAACTTCAGCGGTCGTGCTGAATTCGATTTGAGGAAATCTACCCTCGCTTGCGGCCATTGGATTGAATTGTAACTGGACCAATTTCGCATCGAAATTACATAGAGATTTTCGTCGTCATTATTAAACATATTTTTTCGAAATTGATATCTCGTATTGTAAAGTGGCCACAAATGTACTCGTTTTTTGGAGCAAATCCGCCACTGCGGATCTCATGGAACTAAAATCCGTAACTGCGGATAACGTGGAAATAAAAACCGTAACTTCGGATGTCGTTATTGTATCGTAAATATAGCCCATAACTGTGGGTTTTGTTTTGAACTAACTGGTGATAACTGTGTGTTCTTGGTGACTTTGAACTATCAATTTGTTTATCGTTTACTTTCGAAACTGCTCACATGTTGCACTGTACCACCACTTATACTATTTACCGAATTAATTTATACTGTTACACCATCCCAGGATGCTGTAAGGTGGACGGCTAATTTTTAAGTAAGAATTGTCTCCATTTATTTAAATTGGAATCGTAGTGCAGTTTGTTGCACCACATGTCGTATTGTACATTCGTTGAAATCTGTTTACTACTTCTTATTGCAATATTGATATGTCAATGTCAGATATCAACGAATTGGCGCTAAAGCTACCACCTTCAGTCTGTCTTGGTGATTCCTGCTTGCTATCGGTTGGGTGTTCGTGCTCAACACTGTAAACATTACACGTGTGTGTGTAGTACTAAGGTAAATTTGGTTACCTATTGATTTGAATATCAATAAAGAATTCATATATTTTTTTGAATAAGAAACTAAAACGATCGTGTTTTATTTCTATTTATTTTTCTCTTTCCCTTTATCGGAGCGCAATTTCGGCGCAATAACATATACTATAGCCTTAGACAGAAAATTGTCTCTGCAGGTCCTCATCTTCGTTAAGTCCCCACATACCCCACAACGGGTAGTCCCCACCCTATTTTCGGTATCTTGATGATTTTAGTGACATTATGCACTGGAATTGTTTCAAATTTGATATTTTAAGTTCGTAATGCATACTCCAGCCTAAGACAGAAAATTGTCTGTGCATGTCCTGTCTACGTATAGCCTTCATATAACGGTATTTTCATGATTTTAGCAACATTATTCACTAAAATTGTTTCAACTTTGATATTTGAAGTTCGTAATAGGTACCACAGCTTAAGACAGAAAATTGTCTGTGCAAGTCCAAGTCTTCATATAGTTCCCATGTAACGGTACCTCCCGATAATCGATATTATGATGATTTTAACGACATAATTCATCGGAATTGTTTTAAACTTGGTATATGAAATTCGTAATGGATACTACAGCCTATGACAGAAAATTGTCTGTGAATCGTAAAGACCCTAATATAACGGCTATATTCTTTATTTTTATTAACATTGTAAAATAATTTTCGAACTTACAGCATTTCTACTTGTTTATTTTTAAAAATAATGGAGTTTTTGTTGGTCTGGGGTGGATTCTTGTTCTACGGTAGTGAACATTTATTCAATTATTTAAATTATATGCAATTTTTAAAGTATTAACTAAAGTTTTTGTCGGGTCCTTTTCTATATCGCCAACAGCAATAAAATCTGCAATTATGGGATTAAGCCCATCTATTTTGCAAAGCCAAAATGCCTTATATAACACTAAACAGAGGTATAAATATAGAAAGTATACATATATATACCAATATAATTATTAAAAACAAAATTAGCTTTATTATATCTTTACTTGATACATTTGAAACTCAAAAATGTTGAGACAACTCTGCATACCAAATTTTGATCGAATCTTCTCAGTATGGAAAGATTGGGAGATTGACATGTTTCAATTCTTTGCTCATTTTTACATAGATTTTGGGGATATTAACATGTTTAATTTTTATACCCTCCACCATACTATGGAAGATATATTAACTTTGTCATTCCGTTTGTAACTACTTGAAATACTCATGTAAGACCCAACCAAGTATATAAATTATTGATCAGCGTAAAATTCTATGTCGATTTGCCGATGTCCGTCTGTCTGTCTGTTTTAATCACGCTATCCTTCGAACGAATCGATATAGAAGGCTAAAATTTTGCAGACATGTTTATTTTGCAAGTAGGCCGGTTATGTTCGTAAATGGGACATGTAGGTCCACGTTTTCATTTAGCCCCCATATAACGGCACCTCCCGTTATTCGGTATTTTGATGAATTAAGCGACATTATTCACCGGAATTGTTTCAAATTCGGTATTTAAAGTTAGCGATGGATACTACATTCTAAGACAGAAAATTGTCTTCGTATAGCCCCCATATAAAAATTACTTCCGATATTCGGTATTTTGGTGATATTATTCACCCGAATTGTTTCCAATTTGGTATTTGAAATTTCAAAGGTATACTACAGCCTAATACAGAAATTTGACAGAGCAGTAACACGTCTTCGTATAACCCCCATATAACGGCACCACCCGATATTCGGTATCTTGATGATTTTAGCGACATTATTCACCGGAATTGTTTCAAATATGGTATTTGAAGTTCGTAATGGATATTGCAGCCTACGACAGAAAATTGTCTATGCAGGTCCCCTTTTTCGTTTAGCCCCAATATAACGGCACCACTCGATATTTGATACTTGAAGTTCTAAGTTCTACCTCCTAAGACAGAAATTGTCTTTGCAGGTCCACGTCTTCGTATAGGCTCCATATTACCCAATATTCGTTACTTTGATCGTTTAGCGGCATTATTCACGGGAATTGATTCAAATTTGGCATTTTAAGTTCGTAATGCATACTACAGCCTAAGACAGAAAATTGTCTGTGCAGGTGCAAGACTTCGTATAGCCTCCATATAACGGCACCTTCCGTTATTCGGTATTTTGATGATCTTAGCGACATTATTCGTCGATTTTTTGAAGTTTCGCATTTGAATATTGTAATGGCTTATAACGAGTTGCCTATGCAGGTCACGTCGTCGTACAGACCTAAATATAATGGCAAGATTCTTTATTTTTATTAATACTGTAGAATAATTTTTGATGGATTTAATTTTTTTAAATTACCAAATTCGTTCCAGATCGTGGAGGGCATTCAAAGTTCGGCATTGCCGAACTTACAGCTTGTTTACTTGTTTATTTTTATGCCCTCCATCTTGGAAAGTAGGGTATATAAATTTTGTAACATCCTTAAATATTCGTCGTAGACCCCATAAAGTATATATATTCATAATCAGCATAAAATTCTAAGTCGATTTAACGATGTCCGTCTGTCTGTTGAAATCACGATTTGACATTATTTGACGTAGAGCGCCAAAATTTAGCAGAGCAATTTGTGTTGTGTCTAGGATGATTGGTATTGAAAATGAGATATATCGGTCCACGTTCTGGTATAGTCCCCATATAACGGTACCTCCCGATATTGGTTATTTTGATGATTTATGCCACATATTTTCACGGATTTGTCTGAAAATTTGTGTTTGTAGGTCATAACAGGTACCTGTTCGTGTAGCGAGTCAGTGTAATTATAGGTCCACGTTTTGTATAGCCCCCATGTAACGGTTCCTCCCGACATTCGGCATTTTAATGGTTTTTGCCAAATTTATTCTTATGTTTCCTTTACCTTAAGATGGAGGGTATTAAAAGTTTGGCACGGCCGAACTTAATGTTTTTTTACTTGTTAAAAATAATGGTTTTTTTTCGGTCTGGACTCTTGTTCTACGGTAGTGAACATTTAATCAACTATGTGAATTATATGAAATTTTTAAAGTATTAACTAAAGTTTTTGTCGGTTCCTCACGCCCACGCCTTCTATTTCGTCAACAACAATAAAATCCGCAATTGTGGGATTAAGCCCATATATTTTGCAAAACCAAAATGCCTTCAGGATGTCATACAAGAAAGCAAACACTGGTTGAGCCAGCAATCTCCGATATTCAGATCAGTGGAAACAATCGAGAAATCGTAGGAAAATATATACATTGAGCCATATAATAAATAAAATGGATGTAGAAAATATATCACTACAGAAAGTATATATCAATATAGAAAGTATACATATATATATATGTATATATATATATATATATATATATATATATATATATATATATATATATATATATATATATATATATACCAATATAATTATTAAAAACAAAATTATTATTATTATGTCTTAACTTGATACATTTGAAACTCAAAAATGTTGAGACAACTCTGCATACCAAATTTTGATCGAATCTTCTCAGTATGGAAAGATTGGGAGATTGACATGTTTCAATTCTTTGCTCATTTTTACATAGATTTTGGGGATATTAACATGTTTAATTTTTATACCCTCCACCATACTATGGAAGATATATTAACTTTGTCATTCCGTTTGTAACTCCTCGAAATACTCATGTAAGACCCAACCATGTATATATATTCTTGATCAGCGTAAAATTTTATGTCGATTTAGCGATGTCCGTCTGTCTGGTTTTAATCACGCTATCTTTAGAACGAATCGATATAGAAAGCTAAAATTTTGAAGACACGTTTATTTTGCCAGTATGCCGGTTATGTTTGTAAATGGGCCATGTAGGTCCACGTTTTCATTTAGCCCCCATATAACGGTACCTCCCGATATTCGGTATTTTGATGAATTTAGCAATATTATTCACTAGAATTGTTTCAAGTTCGGTATTTGAAATTAGTAATGGATTCTACATCCTAAGACAGAAAATTGTTATCGTATAGCCCCAAGTTCCAAAGGTATACTACCGCCTAATACAGAAAATTGACTGCACAGGTCCACGCCTTCGTATAACCCCCATATAACAGTACCTCCCGATATTCTGTATTTTGATGATTTCAGCGACATTATTCACCGGAATTGTTTCAAATTTGATATTTGAAGTTCCCACTGAATACACTTGAATACATTTTAAGTTCGTAACGGCTACTACAGCCTAAGACAGAAAATTGTCTGTGCAGGTGTTAGTCTTCGTATAGCCCCCATATAACGGTACCTCCCGATACTCGGTATTTTGATAATTTAGCGACATTATTCACCGGAATTGTTTGAAATTTTGTATTTGAAGTTCGTAAAGCATACTACAGCCTATGACAGGCAATAGTCTATGCAGGTCCATGTCTACGTATAGCCTCCAAATAACGGTTCCTCCCGATATTCGGTATTTTGATGATTTCAGCGACATTATTCACCGGAATTGTTTGACATTTAGTATTTGAAGTTCGCAATGCATACTGCAGCCTATGACAGAAAATTGTCTGTGCAGGTGCTAGTCTTCGAATAGCCCCCATATAAGGGTACCCCCGATATACGGTATTTTGATGATTTTAGCGACATTATTTACCGGAATTATATTAAATTTTGTATTTGAAGTTCGTTATAGATACTACAGCCTACGCCAGACAATTGTCTGTGCAGGCTGATGACAAAGGTTGCGTATGCAGGTCCACGTCGTCGTATAGACCCTAATATACGACTACATTCGGTATTCTTAAGATTTTAACAGAATTTTTAACTGATTTTAATTGAAAATTGCCAAATTCGTTTCAAATGGTGGAGGGTATTCAAAGCTCGGCCCGGCCTAAACTACAGCTTGTTTATTTGCTTATTGTCGGAAATAATGGAGTTTTTGTTGGTCTGGGGCTGCTTTCTTGTTCTACGAAAGTGAAGGTTTAAACAACTTTTTAAATTATATTAAGTTTTGAACGTATTAAGTAAAATTTTCGTCGACTCCTCTTCTATATCGTCAACAACAAAAGAATCCACAATTATGGATATTCAGATCAGTGGAAACAATCGGGATCTCGTAAGAAAATATGTACCTTGAGCCATATATAAATATATCACTTAACAAAGGCATAAGCATAGAAATTATACATTTAAATCCCAAGAGAATTATTAACAATAAAATTAGCTTTATTATATCTAAACTAGATACATTTGAAACTCAAAAATATTGAGAAAACTCTGCATACCAAATTATGATCGATTCATCTCAGGTCTGTAAGATTGGGAGATTGACATATTTCGAAGCTTTACACAGTTTTTGAAGTAGATTTTGGCGGATAGTAACATGTTTGATTTAGCTTTGTACTTTTTGAGTCGTTTTTAAAACACATTTTCGGAATTTCAGAAAACTTTTTGTGCAATATAAATGAATAGTACACAAATGTAGAACAATACCTCATCGTGGTCACTTCATATCTCCCGTTTAATACGAATTTTCAAAATGTGTTTCCGCAAACTTGCTTAGATTTAAATTGAAAGTTTTATGTTATGTTATCAAATGTTCTATTAACCTACTGCGTTCCTGAATAAGACTCGATCTTTTCTCCCAAGTTTTGTTTTAGGATTTTTATACCCAACACCATAGAATGAAGGTATATTAAGTTTGACATTCCGTTTGTAACACCTCGAAATATACATTTTAGACTCCAAAAGGTCCAGGTCTTCGTATATCCCCATATAACGGCACCACCCGACATTCGGTATTTTGATGATTTTAGCGACATAACTCACCGGAACGGTTTCAAATTTGTTATGTGTAGTTCGTATTTGATACTACAGCCTACAAGTACGTGGTATAGTCCCCACGTACAGGTACCTCCCTATATTCTGTATTTTGATGATTTTAGCTACATTATTCGCCGATTTTTTTCAAGTTTCGCATTTGTATATTGTAATGGCTTATGATAAATGGCTATATGATTATTATAAAGGAATTTTTGGTAGATTTAATTTTTTGAAAATTGCCAAATTTTTTCCAAATGGTGGTAATCAAAGTTCTGCTTGGCCGAACTTACAGCTTGTTTACTTATTTATTTTTAGAAATAATGCAGTTTTTGCTGGTCTGGGGCTAGATTATTGTTTCTACGATAGTGGACAATTATTCAACTATTTAAAATTTATGAAATTTTGAATGTATTAACTAAAGTTTTTGTCGGGTCCTTTTCTATCTCGTCAACAACAATAAAATCCACAATTATGGGATTAAGCCCATCTTTTTTACAAAACCAAAATGCCGTCGGGATGCCGTGCATGAATGCAAACACAGGTTGTACATTTAAATGCCAATATATTTAGTAAAAATAAAACTAGCTTCATTATATCTAAACAAGATACATTTGAAACTCAAAAATATTCAGCCAACTCCGCATACTAATCGGTTCTTCTCAGGTTTTTTTAAGTAGATTTTGGCAGATAATAAAATGTTTAGATTTTTCTTTCTATATTTTGAGACATTTTTGAAACGGATTTTCGGTATTTCAACAAACGTTTTATGCAATATAAATAAATATATCTACAAAAAATTTAGAACAATACCTGTTTAACTCAGGGGAGTGGAGAATTGACAGACAGAGGCAACAACAATGTGAACTCCCCGGAGTTATTATGTGAGGGTGATTCGCGTGTGTGGTGAATGCGATGAAAGGGAGAAATATAAAGCAAGGGGACCCAAGAAATTATTAGCAATAAATTCTAAATAGTTTTATTCTTTATTTGTGTATTTCTCTTTTCTAATACATCCAAATCCTTTGTAATTTGGGGTGGCGATAGAGGACACGAGCAGTATATGATTTCTTATTATGGACAATGTTGACGACTGCTGTTCCATAAAAGCACATTCTGTAATGGTATAAGGAGACACAGAATCTAAGGATCTAGTCTTTGTCTTCTTTGCACGAATTGCAACAATATTTGCTAATACAGTTTTTAACGAAATGTCCGGTACACAGACAATTAATGCAAAGATTATTCCTCTTTACAATGGAGAATTTTTCCTTAAAAGGAAGTCTAAGAAAACGTGGCAGAGGGGCTCTGGTTACGACAAACAGATAAGAGGTGCTCGGCAATGAATTGTTAGACCGAGGAGAAAGCGCACAGTTTGATAATACTTTGTTGGTCGGGTGAGCTAAGTGCTTAAATTTGAAAGAATTTGTAGGTGGAACACTCGAAAATGACTTAGTCAAGCAGTTAGGTGAAGCGACTATAAAAATTTTGTTAAAATTTTAAAAATACTTAACATATCCGTTATATTGGGGTCTATACGACGTGGACATACATAGGCATTGTTTGCCATAAGCCATTACCATATTCAAATTCGAAACTTGAAATAAACGGTGAATAATGTTGCTAAAATCATCAAAATATCGTATATAAGTAGGGGCCTTTATATTGGAGCTATGCGAAGACCTGGACCAGCATAGACAATTTTCTGTCTTAGGGTGTAGTATATATTTTGAACTTTAAATACCAAATTTGAAACAATTCCCGTGAATAATGTCGTTAAAATCATCAAAATACCGAATATCGGGAGGTACCGTTATATGGGGGCTATGCGAAGACATGGACGTGCACAGACAATTTTCTATCTTGGACTGTAGTATTCATTACGAACTTAAAATACCAAGTTTGAAACAATTCCGGTGAATAATGTCGCTAAAATCATCAAAATACCGAATATAGGGAGGTACTTATATATGGTGCCTATAAGAAGACCTGGTCCCGCACAGACAATTTTCTGTCGCAGAATGTAGTTCCTACAATGAACTTCAAATACCAAATTTGAAACAATTTCCGTGAATAATGTCGTTAAAATCATCAAAACACCGAATATCGGGAGGTACCGTTATATGGGGGCTATACGAAGACATGGACTTACACAGACAATTTTCTATCTTAGACTGTAGTATTCATTACAAACTACAAATACCAATTTAAAATCATCAAAACACCGAATATCGGGAGGTACCATTATATGGGGGCTATACGAAGACTAGCACCTGCACAGACAATTTTCTGTCTTAGGGTGTTGTATCCATTTTGAACTTCAAATACCAAATTTTAAATTACTTCCGGGAAAAAGGTCGCTAAAATCATCAAAATTCCGAATATCGGGAGGTACCGTTATATGGGGGCTATACGAAGACGTGGACTTTCACAGACAATTTTATATCTTAGGGTGTAGTATCCATTTGGAAATTCAAATACCAAAATTGAAACAATTCCGTTGAATAATGTCCCTAAAATCATCAAAATACCGAATATAGAGAGGTACTGTTATACATTACAAACTTAACCTGCTTACAGGAAAAATAAACATGTGTGCAAAATTTTAGCCATCTATCTCAACTCATTCGAAAGATATCGTGATTACAACAGACAGACAGACGGACTTTGCTAAATCGACTTAGAATTGTACGCTGATCAAGAATATATATACTTTTTTGGGTCTGACATGAGTATTTCGAGGAGTTACAAACGGAATGACAAAGTTAACCCTTTCGCTACAAGTTTTTACTGGGTGGCTAAAAAAATCGAATTTTTTGGATTTCTACTATTATTTGCTGTGTAAATAACAATCAATACTTACATTTTAAAAATTTTAATCCTAAATGTGTTTTTCAGAATGTATCCATATGGATACAAAAGTACTGAGTGGTAAATAAAAATGCTGGTATGTTATTTTATTTAATTATTGAAATTTTATTTTTGTTAGTAGTTTTGAAATACAAAAGTAATTTTTTGATTAAGAGCAAATTTTGCTTTATGTAGAAACTAAAACATGTAAAAATATAATTCATATCATTACAATAAAATAACACAAAATAAATTATTAATCCATATTTAATATATAAAGTATAATCTGAAAATAAAAAAATATTCACTTCACATGATGGTATTCCTTAAAGCAGTTTCTCGATCCATTGGGAATGCACAGGAAAATATTGCACTTTGAACATTTAAATCGTGTTTGTCCTTTACATCCTTCGACTTTACATCTACCTTTATTCGTCATGTGTTCTGGCCAATGCTGATAACCGTCATATTGGAAAAAATTGGAAGGTGTGGCTTGACGTTTCCTCTTGAGGGTCATTGCGTTAGTTGAAGATTCTTCATTTTGGCATAATGTTGGGCGTCCACGCCCACGAGAACTTGCCTGCTGCTTTGATCGAGCTAAAAGGTCATCAGCAATATCATTTCGAAAGCACAGTAAGTCCACATGCTGATTTTTCATATTATTTTTCTCGTGGTTCATTCTATATTCTAACCACGAGTTACATACAACCAAATCAATAAAGTGGTCGAATATTTTTAGAGTCCACTTTCCAGTTCTAATCGAAATTGTATACAACGAAAGAAGAAAATCCATTTCATCTACTCCTCCCATATTATTGTTGTACTCTGATAAAATGTGTGGTTGTGTTACATTAATACTTTTCTTTTTTTCAACACAAAATCGGGACACTTTATTAACGGGCTCATGGCCATGAATTGATGACACGAGTTGCACAATTCCTCAATCAAGCCATCGAAGAAGAAAAATATTATCTGTTCTTTCTACTCGGTAGTCAAAACTACCACGTCCTTCTTTTTTCAAATCCTTTTCAGATTTTAATTCAACTTTGCCGACTCTATTTCCTCTTATAGTACCAGTAGCCCAAATTCCTTTATGCCGTAAATATAATGACAAATTAAGGACGTAAAATAATTATCAAAATATAGTTTATGATTCTTTTCCTCTGGAACAGTTTTTACAAGATGAATTACAATATCAGAACAAAAACCTATCCCTTCGCCTGAAAGTATTGTTCCTTTTCCCTGATATATCTCAAAATCATAAACTATACCCTTTGAACTGCAAAAGCAAAATATTTTCATTCCCCATTTGATGAGTTTTTTGGGCATATGCTATCTCAATGAAGTTCTTCCCTTAAAAGGGACCATCATTTCATCCACACAAAGATTTTCATCTTTTGGAATATGATAAGACTTTTTTGTGAACATATTTATTATAGGACGAACCTTAAAGAGCTTGTCGTCTGCTGGTTGGTCTACTGTAAACTTTAAATTATTTCGCAAAGAATGAAATCTATTTTTGCTCATATTTTCTGGGAATGATGGTATTACGGTGCCCATTTTCCATCAGTATTTCTAGAGCTATAAAATTTATTAGTTCATCCTTTGATAAATTTAGAGACTTTCCACATTTAGCCATTGATGTATGGTTTGTTGAATGTACTATTTGTTGAAGGAAGTTTTCTGTAAAGTACTCCGAGAAATACTCGACAGGCGATTTCATATTTTTTTTGGATATGTTTCAGAAAAAGAAGTATCTTGGTTAACCAAATTATCTTTTTTTCAGCGAAATTGTGCAGCCTTTTTATGCGGAACACGTGGAGTTTCGGAAATTATTGGACTCTCTTGAACGGTTACTTCTGCTGCAAGACGTTCCTCGATATCAATAATTCCATCGCCTGCATCGTTGTCGTTATCAACATTGATATCTTGTAAGATAATTTCATATGGACCTTCTCTTGAAAGTTCTTCTACTAAAAAGCTGTTATTATTTTCAAAAGCATTGTACAAGTTGTTTATAAGTTCAGATTTTTCCGATTTATCCGAAATATCCGAATCATCAAAATTGGTTAAAATTTTTTCAATTTCAGAATTTATAAGCCTGTTTGCCATTTTTTATGTTTTAATATTGTATGGGTGCAGAAAAATAACGTCTGTATCGTATCAACATCAAACGCAAAATGATTTGCGTGGATAATGGTTACTACCACAACTCTCGTTTGTATCCATATGGATACATACAATTTTAAAAAATCGGCAGAGCTTTCCTTTGTTTTAAAATCAAAAATTATAAATGGCGAAAGATATAATAAACGTTGCTCTTTATAAATGTTAAGTTGTAGAAAAAATAATATTGGTATTTATGCATGTATGTTAATGCTTCTATTGATAGGCGTAACTTTGGGAAAACAGACCTTATTAAACTGCCCTCTATTTTATCTAACACTGTATGGCATCTAAGTGATGACATTGACTTATGTGTCTCAAAATTTTATGAGCAACTTAATTTTGCATTATCTAGCTCTGTACCTATAGCAAAACAAAATTTAGATCAGGGTCCTGCTTGGTTTACCCCTTCACTGAGACGTTTACGTAATTTAAAAAGCAGATTATTCAAAAAATTTAAAACGTCGAATACTGCACTGAACTATTCAAAGTATTCTTCCGCTAGGAGTAGATACAACTCTGAAAACTGCAAATGTTATTTCCAATATTTAATAAAAATGAAAGAAAATTTGCTACATAATCCCAAAAACTTTTTTAAATTTGTAAATTCCAAAAAGAAAGCACATAAATTTCCCAGCAGTATGAAACTTGGCAGTGGTGAATCTTCTGACAACTTAGTGATTTCTAATTTATTTGCTGAGTTCTTTCAATCTTCTTATACCCAGAATACTTTTAATGGTTCTTACAGCTATAATATTGAGAAATTAAATCATTTTCCCCGTATTATACTGACGGATGACGAAGTTTTCTATGGGTTAAGAACACTACGCTCCTCATTCTCTCCAGGCCCTGACGGCGTTCCAACGTACATTTTAAAATCTTGTGCTAGTGAAATTTCTGTACCTCTCACTAAAATGTTTAATTTCTCCCTATCTAAAGGATATTTCCCATGCTTTTGGCGATCGAGTTTTGTTATTCCCCTGCATAAATCAGGAAATAGGAGTGTCATCAGTAATTATAGATGTATCGCTAAATTAAGCGCCATTCCTAAACTCTTCGAACTTTTGGTATCACGAAGAATATTACACTACATAAAAAGCATAATTTCACCTTGTCAACACGGTTTCATGAAAGGTAGATCTACAATTACTAATCTATTAGAATTTGCTTGTCATGTTCAAAAAGGTTTTGTGAATAAGCAACAGACTGACGTTATTTACACTGATTTCAGCAAAGCTTTTGATACGGTAGTTCATAAACTCTTGCTTCAAAAACTAGACTTAATGGGTTTCCCAACATCACTCTTAAACTGGATATCCTCCTACTTACATAATCGTACACAAAGAGTTATTTTTAATGATGTCTCTTCGAAGAATATCATTGTTTCATCAGGTGTACCCCAGGGAAGTCACTTGGGCCCATTACTGTTTGTTCTTTACCTTAATGACCTTCCAAACGTAGTTCGTTTTTTCCAAAATTTTAATGTACGCTGATGATGTGAAGCTTTTTCTTCACACAAATTCACTTAGCGATCAAATCTCTTTGCAATATGATTTATACTCACTCGTAAACTGGTGTAGTGCAAATGGTATGACCCTTAATCTAAAAAAATGCAAAAAGTTGTCTTTCTTTCGATCCCAACCTTCATTATCTAATTACTTTATTGGCTCCCACAAATTGGATAATGTTGATTCGTTTGTTTATTTGGGCGTAATATTAGATCCTAAGCTTCGGTTTCATTTGCATATTGATTCTTGCGTTAATAAAGCGAAATCTTTACTAGGATTCATCAAGCGCTGGTCTAAAGAGTTTGATGATCCTTACGTAACTAAAAGATTATTTGTTAGCTTAGTGCGTCCAGTATTAGAATATGGCTGTATATTGTGGAGTCCATTTTATAAATTTTACTCTGATAAAATTGAATCTGTACAAATTCAGTTTTTAATTTTCGCTTTACGTGGTTTAAACTGGAACGTTTCCGAACCTCTTCCTCCTTATGAGAGTCGGTTATTGTTAATTGACCTTCCATCACTTGAAAGAAGACGTCTTATGTTAAGAGCACTATTTATCATTAAATTAGTACGCGGTCTCATTGATTCTCTATTTCTTATAGGTGAAATATACCATAATGTTCCTTCTCGCAGAACTCGTAATTTTGAACCCTTAAAATTATCGTTTGCGAGAACTAACTATGAGCTTAACAACCATATGAGGTCACTTTGTGTTATTTATAACAGTTTATTTAACACTATTTGCTTAAGTAATCCATTAAATACAATAAAGAACTATATTCTACATATGTAATTTTGTTTGTTTAATGAGTATTCGTTAATTGTTTCATGTCTTTGTCTTAATTTTCCAAACTCATTTTACGGCATCTTATCTACATCTCCCCAAGCGGAACTAGTAGAACTCATAAACTGTAAACAGTAGATTGAAATTCTGTTATAAATTACTAACCTGCTTGATCATCTGGCACTTGATCTACATTTCCCTTTGCGGTACAGTAGACACAGCCAATGAGCAGCAATTTTTAAAATCTGTACCTTGTTAACTTTGTTTACTAATCTGTGTGTGTCTGTTGTTTTTGTTATTTTATTTACTGGCTGATGAAGTTTCTTTAGCCGGTGCGAAACCATTGCTAACCCGCCTTATTCCGGACTGTGGTGTGTACGCGCTCTCTACGTATAGGGAGGTGGCCCCCTCGGTCGGCAGGGGCGGGTGTGAGAGGCGTGGGAACGAACGAAATAAAAAAAGGCGTGGGAACGAACGAAATGTATTTTGCAAAATAAAATAACCATTTTTACGAAAAAAAAATACCGAAAAAATTGTTTCTATTAAATTGTTATATTTTTGTCAGTTTTGTTAAGAATAACTACAATTTATTTTGAAACTTGTTAAGAAAGCCTCAAATAACAAGTATTTGTATATACTTAGGCCAAAACATCGATTCCGAAATTCCAAGATGAGTTTAAAGTTCAATGTATCCATATGGATACAATGGAGCGAAAGGGTTAATATACCCTCCATAGTATGGTGGAGGGTATAAAAAGGGGAGATTGAACAAATTCTTAAGATGCTTGTTCACCAGAATAATCTTGTTGTCATAAGCATCCGACAAAGCTTTCGACGCTAAAGGGAAACAACGGCTGGTAAGTGAAAATATCGAAACAATATCGAAACAATAATAACAGAGACGTCCAAAGTGAAAATATCCCAAAATGTGGGCCAAGATACAAAATCGCAAGCAAAGACTTCGAAATTAATGGCAAAGGGAGACTATGTTTGTCGAAGGGAGGATTCAAACAACTATTAGTGGCGAGAGTTTCTGTGGAAGCATAAACGATTGGAACAGGCTACTGCACAGCAACCGGATGGACGGAATTGTCCGAAAGTAGCCTAGAAGGTGACGCAAACGAAGGACTATTAAACGGTGCACTAGGTGCAATTAGACTACCAGAATGTGGAGGAGTCAGTGCAAGTGGAGGAGCTACATCAGATTGGAGATTTTCAGAAACTGGGGATTTTAGGCGATCAAGATGCCGAGTAATTGTAAAATCTGTACCTTGTTAACTTTGTTTACTAATCTGTGTGTGTCTGTTGTTTTTGTTATTTTATTTACTGGCTGATGAAGTTTCTTTAGCCGGTGCGAAACCATTGCTAACCCGCCTTATTCCGGACTGTGGTGTGTACGCGCTCTCTACGTATAGGGAGGTGGCCCCCTCGGTCGGCAGGGGCGGGTGTGAGAGGCGTGGGAACGAACGAAATAAAAAAAGGCGTGGGAACGAACGAAATGTATTTTGCAAAATAAAATAACCATTTTTACGAAAAAAAAATACCGAAAAAATTGTTTCTATTAAATTGTTATATTTTTGTCAGTTTTGTTAAGAATAACTACAATTTATTTTGAAACTTGTTAAGAAAGCCTCAAATAACAAGTATTTGTATATACTTAGGCCGCAAGTGGAGGAGCTACATCAGATTGGAGATTTTCAGAAACTGGGGATTTTAGGCGATCAAGATGCCGAGTAATTGTATTCAAACACCGATTATATGCAATAACAGAATTATGATATTTATCCTCAACGACATTAATATTGTTCTGCTGTGCAGTCTCGGATATCGTGAGGTAAGATTTCCCGAAACTCTGAACTACCAATTTCGAGATTGTAGACAGTATACGTGGATTTGTTAATAGACTCAAAGGATCCTACACAACTGAGAACCATGCCAGCGGCTAGATTAAAGCGAACAATTGGACTTATTGACATTTTGCACCTTGATTCGATAAGCGGAAATAGGAAGGATTTTTAGGAAATGTAGCTATAGCTTAATGGAAATGAGAATTGTCACAGAAAATCTTTTTTAATTTGACTGTAAGGGTGAAAATATGCGAGAAAATAAACAAAGCGTAAGACATTTTATTTAAACCACAACTGAAATGAAGGACATTTAAGAAAAACTCCTTCTGGTTGAGGGATACTACTTCCAAATGTCGGGTGCTATTTGTAAACAGTGGGGTGAGAGTGCTCACAAATGTCTAGTTTAAAACGAGTAACCAATATGCGAGTAAAATTTTGTAATGGAAATTACTATTAATACCACAAAATTCTATAATTTTTCCAAATTTGTATTATTATGGTGAATTATTAATAATTTGCAATATATGCTGAAAGTAGAGCGTATCTACCAAAAGTAATAAAACCCTACGAAAATGTTTAAATTATGACAAAACGTTATAAATAATTAAGCAAACAATGACTAAATTACTAAAGTTACAAGTTCTTCACGATTATGCTTCTATAAAGAGGTATCTAGTTAATACCGAATGTAGGGTGAATTTGTCCAAAAACTACACAAACACCCCTGCGACTTATTAATCTTCCAAATATTATCGAAAACCAACAACGGATATCGCACAAAGAGAAATAAAACACAAGCAACGTCGGCAGAGAAATAAATATGCATAAGCAGCTACGCACCCACACAACAAGCGACGCCACGAACGATCCAACAATGAGAGTTGGAGATCAAAACAATTTGTTGGTGTTTCAGCAAAATATCAAACCGACGCTAAATAGGGCGCGTGGAATGGGTACTGTTGTTGTAATACTTTGCAATGTAAGTTCTCAAGTGAGAATCGATCGATGTTTAGAAAAATGAAGGTGATTCACAACAAACACTATTATGTTTGGTTGGTGAGGATAACAAAATAACCAAACGACAAATAGACGAACTGTCAGGAGTGTTGTTAGACAGGAGAAAAAGGGAAATAAGAAGACCAAGTATGTTTGGTTGGTGGAGATAAGAGAGATATAACCAAACGATAATTAGGTGAATTTTGTTACTAGTGCGGTTTAAGGGGTACAACAACAAGGGAAATATAAACAACTCAATAGACGGTTAAGACTTGTTGGCATCGATGTTATGACAATATTGGTGTGTTCCAAGTTTCCATCCCAGTAAAACACACGCGAAGGGTGATGGAAAATCGACCAGTGCTGTTACTTGGAAAAAAAAAAAAACTTAAACTCGTATGCACTAACGACCGCGGGTAGTTCACTTTAGAAAGAATCTGAATTTACGTACCTGATTGTTAGTTGGTGATTATAATGATGAAAGATGGTCCTAGTAATCTCCATGCAAATAAAAGGGAGAAACGATAAGCAACAGGCAAATGGCTTCTATGCGGTTCGATGCGAACAAATGTTTAACTCAGGGGAGTGGAGGAATGGCAGACAGCAGTAACAACAATGATAACTCCCGAGAGTTATTATGTGATGGTGAGAGGTGCAGGTGATTCGCGTGTGTGCTGATTGCGGTGAAAGTGAGAAAATACAAAACAAGGAAACACAGGAGATTATTAGTAATAAATTCTAAACAGTTTCATTCCTTATTTGTGTATTTCTCTTTTTTAATACCACAAAATTACGTTGGCGACAGAGGCCTGGTTAGTATGAATATACGAAGTTGTTAGAGCGCGAGAAGTGTACACTTCAACTACTGTTCGACAAGTGAACGCCGTGGTTCATGCAATCACAGAGGATCGCGGCGATAGCCGAGGATCTTTGTCGATGTCTACTACTACATCTACATTGAGAGAGAGCCCCGAGGGAAGTTGCTGAGGAAATGCCAGTTGTGTCAATCAGCATCCGTCATTGACTGGACTCGGGATGTTGAAGGCCAACATAAACAATACCTCTTAGTGGTAGCTTCATATTATTGAAAAGGTAATGTTATTTTCTCCCGTTTAATACGAATTTTCAAAATGTGTATTCTGTATACTTGCTTGGATTGAAATAGAATGTTTTATGTTATGCTATCTGTTCAAAAGAACATATTTTACTAACACATTTTTAATTTTGTTTTTATCATTATTTTATTCTATGTCAGCATATAACTGACCTATATAATTATTGTTTGCCTTATGCAGGCCAATAGCCTAAATAAAGAAACACCTCGATTGGTTTCACATTGCATGGGTTATTGGCTGAAGTAATTTATTGCTTAGTTAACTTTAAATGCTAGTTTTAATGAATTCAAAAATGTATAAATAGAAAGCAAAAATAAATTTTCTTGGTAGATTACAAGAAATTGTAAACATACCAAGGTTACACAATTCAAGTGTTGTGTATATCTGCTTTAATTAATATTAATAAACATTTTTTGGTGACCCCGACGTGATCCTGACAAGGATTACTTGATTCACTCATAAATTTCGAATTTCCCCCCACCAGTGGTAAGGAATTTGAAATATTTATTTGTGAAAGGAGCTAGTTACGTACAACTAGTAGCACCATCTAAGAGCCAGAAACATCTGGAGAAGAAGCCAGTACCTACATCAAGAATCTGAGTCAACTGATAGCTAATCACCGTAAGGCGGATACAGTATGGATCTAGCTACAGTAATCGAGCAACAACAAGCAGCAATTGCCGAGTTGAGGAAGGCAATTGCGAACGTAAAAAAGGCTCCATTGGAAAGAAGAACGGTGGAGTTCTACAGCAAAAAGCTCAAGGAAATGGAAGCACTCTGGGCAGAGATCGATCGCAATGAAAACAAAATTCGTGCAGATCCTGCGGCAGAGTCACATCTCCATATCACCAATAACGAATACCAAGTCATTGGTGAAGAGTACAGAGCTGCAATCGACAACATCGAGGCAGACATCAAAAGGGGCAAAGAACAAATGCCTCAGAAACCGCTTCCCGCAACAAGGGAGGGGGTGCAAAAACAATCAGGCCAGTTTACTGCAACCAGCAGCGTGACTGCATTAGTGAGACGTCAGAGGGCTCTAATGCAGTCCATACAAACGTTAATAAGGGGCAATTCAGGCCAAGCTGCTCCCTGTCAGACAGTGGCTGCAATTGAAAAACTGTGGACACACGTGGAAGATATCCACTTCAAAATGTTCGAGGACTTTGATGACCCAACGTTGGTGGGGTACGATGCATCAGCCTACGTTCTCTTAGAGGAAGAGACGTTAAAGTTCAAAGAAAAAATATCGACGCTAACACAGGTCGATCATTCGTCGTCTCAGCAGAGATCAGGCGGAAACTTGGCAAATCAAGTTAATCTGCCAAAAATTACAATCCCTCAATTTAATGGGGATTATTCGAAGTGGCAGACGTTTGCTGACATTTTTGGGAAAATGATCAACGAGCAAGCCTTGCCACAAGTGCAAAAAATGTGGTATCTCAAGGCCAACGTGACTGGAGAAGCCGAGAAACTCATAAGGCACCTCGAGTTGACCGAGGCGAATTACGACATTGCCTGGAAGACACTCCAAGACAGGTACAATAACAAGAGAGCTCAAGTGTCAACTATACTTGAGAGAATGCTAAACCTGCCCAACATGTCTGGCGATAGCAGATCAGTGAAGGACTTTCATGATAGTCTTCATGAATCGTTATTGGCATTGGAGGGTCTTGGAGTAAGGCCAAAGGAATGGGATCCACTCTTAATCCACATCCTAACAAAGAGGATGGACAAGACTACTCATGTGTTGTATGAGCAGTCGATTGTAGATTCGAAAGAACTCCAAACGATGGATCATTTCATGAAATGTTTGAGGAGTCGTTTCGAATCATTAGAAGCTGTCAATGGGATTCAGAAGAGCAAACCGTCAGCAACGACTGCTTCCACCACGATCCGTAGATGTCACATGTGCAAAGGTGACCACCCCCTATATTACTGCAAACAGTTCTTGGCAATGACAGTGCCCGAAAGACAGAAATGGGTTGCTAGACACAAGATGTGTCTAAATTGCTTCAAGGATGACCATCAGGCAAAAACGTGTACAAGTGGGAAGTGCAGGAAGTGTCAACAAAAACACAATACACTTTTGCATTTTTCAACGAGGCCACAAGTAGAGAACAAGTCAGCAGATTTGTCGGTTCAACAGCCGCCAACAGTAGCATCGGCGAATAGATCCCAATCATACGTACTTCTTGCAACCGCACGTGTTGCGATCAAGGCAAATAATGGAAGAAGCTATGAGTTTAAGGCGATTCTGGATTCCGGTTCACAAATTAATCTGGTGTCAGAGCGACTAGTGCAGAGGTTGGGTATCGAACCCATTCAAACATCTCTCTGTATCGAAGGTGTTGGAGGTAGATCAAGAACCGCAAACCACAGGGTCAACGTGGAGCTTAAGTCACTCACCAGCAAATTCAGAACACGCCTAGAAGCCTTTGTGTTACCAAATATAGTGCCACCCCAACCAAGCACTGAGATCGACATCACATCATGGCCTATTCCAGAAAACATAAAACTAGCAGATCCCTATTTTTATCAAACGACCAGGATTGACGTACTACTTGGAGCAGAGTTCTACTTCAACCTGATTCTCTCACAAGAACTTCGAATGTCCAAAGAGCTTCCTATATTGAAGAACTCAAAACTAGGATGGATTGCTAGTGGAAGAGTTCAGGCTGAATCAGAAACTGTGACATGCGCCGTTTTCGGAGAAGATGAACATGCTTTAGAAGATTTATTAAAAATGTTCTGGGAACAAGACGATGTTTGTGAAGACCAGAACTTGACAATAGCAGAGGAACAGTGTGAAAATCACTTCAACCAAAATACAACAGTGAATGAGAATGGTCGGTTTGTGGTGCGATTACCGTTTGCAGACGGCCCTGAGAAAATTTCTGAATCCTTGAATATTGCAGCATCAAGATTCTTTGCGTTGGAACGTCGCTTATCTAAGGATGCAAGTCTTCACGAGCAGTATGCTAAATTTATGAAGGAGTATGAGGATCGGGGACATATGACGAAAATACAATCAAGAGAGGTGCGTGGTAATCATTACTATATCCCGCATCATTGTGTCCTACGCCCAAATAGCAGCACAACAAAACTGAGGGTTGTGTTCGATGCGTCTTGCAAGTCATCATCTGGATGGTCACTCAATGATATTTTGCATTCAGGTCCCAGGGTTCAAGGAGATCTGTTTGGAATGCTGTTGCGGTTTAGACTGCCGAGAGTTGTGTTTACAACAGACATTGAAAAGATGTACAGACAAGTGCTAGTCGACAAAAGAGATCGCAAATATCAACTAATCGTATGGAGAAACACTCCAGACAAGGAACTCGAACATTACATGTTGAATACGTTAACATATGGTACGACGTGTGCCCCATATCTTGCTACAAGATGTCTGAAAAGGCTAGCAGATACGAACATACAAAGATATCCATTGGGGGCGATGGTATTGCAAAAGAATTTTTACGTTGACGATTGCATGTGCGGGTCTGACAGTTTAACAACGGCAATTGAGATGCAGAAACAAGTTAATATGTTACTACTGGAAGCTGGATTTAGACTACGAAAATGGTGTGCTAACCACTTAAAACTGCTGCATGGAATTCCTCCAGAAGATAGAGAAGTAGATCTCAATTTTGACAAATCATCAACCAAGGTTTTGGGATTAACATGGATTCCTCAAGCAGACCGATTTTGTTTGAAGAGTGATGTGAACGAATGCACCAAGGTCACCAAGCGGAAGGTCACATCTGATTTGGCAAGATTGTTTGACCCCTTAGGAATTGCGGGTCCTGTGGTGTCAGCAGCTAAGATCTTTATTCAGCAACTGTGGAAGAATAAACTTGGCTGGGACGAGGAACTGCCAGCAGAAAGGGCAGCATATTGGCTATCGTTCCGAGAAGGTCTGAAGATGTTAAATGATTTCAGGTTACCCAGACACATGTTTGATGGAGAGAAACCAACAAAAATTGAGATACATACTTTCGTGGACGCGTCAGAAAAGGCATATGGTGCTGTGGTGTATCTTCGAGCTATGCTGCCAGACGGCAGGCATATAGTCAGACTTCTTTGTTCAAAATCAAAAATAGCACCAATAAAGGAGATCACGCTGCCACGGTTAGAGCTTTGTGCCGCTGAATTGGGAACAAAACTTACTGCTAAGGTCAAAGCCGAATTGGGTTACGAAGATCTAAGGACTATTTATTGGTCAGACTCAGAGATTACATTGTACTGGATCAATTCAGAACCATCAGCTCTAAAGACGTTCGTTGCCAACAAAGTAAAAAATATACAAGGCAGATCGATAAACACTCAATGGCGACATGTGGGGACGAAGGATAATCCTGCCGATTATATATCCAGAGGTATGAAACCAGATCGTCTGTCGGGATGTCTGATGTGGTTTTATGGACCCACGTATCTACATGGAAATGAATCTCTCTGGCCGGGGCCCTTCTCAAAGAATAGAGAAAATCAATCCGATCTTGAATTCAAGACAAAATCTACAGTATCAGCAATTGCCTCACAGAGTGGGTTACAGGATATGATCTATGGAATCAACCACAAGGGTTCATTTAGACGATTACAACGTATTGTCGGTTATGTCCTGCGATTTTCAGAAAGGATAAAGGGACGCAAGCATGGAAGTTCGACCGATGTATTGACACCTATGGAGTTGAATCAGGCGATGCAACTAATAGTCAAGACCGTACAGGTGGCAGATTTTGCGAAAGAAATTCAGCAATTGAGGAAACATGGAGCATTGGACAAATCAAGCTCCATACATAGTTTAACTCCGTTTCTTGATGACAGAGGAATACTTAGAGTCGGTGGCAGGTTGGAAGAGGCAACCTTAGCATACGACACAAAACACCCGATGTTGTTACCATACAACGATCCAATTGTGAAACTCATTCTTAGCATGATCCATTTAGAGAATAGCCACTGTGGCTCACAACTATTACTGGCAACATCAAGACAAAAATATTGGATAATCAAGGGGAAGGCTATGGCTCGCAACATTGTGCAAAATTGCGTAAGGTGCACCCGGGCGAAGCCAAAGTTATACAACCAAATCATGGGAAATCTCCCACCGAGCAGAGTCACACCAGCAAGGCCGTTTATTGTCTCCGGCGTTGACTATTGCGGACCGTTATGGGTCCACTACAAAATACGAGGCAAGAGACCACACAAGGTTTACATCGCTGTCTTTGTCTGCTTCGCAACAAAGGCTGTACATTTGGAAGTAGTTACAGACCTAACAACGGAAGCATTCATTGGAGCATTGAAGAGATTTATCTCTCGGCGAGGAAAATGTCAAACCCTATATTCAGACAACGCGACTAACTTTGTAGGTGCTAAAAATCAGCTCGATGAATTCAATAAGGCTGTCTTTGGGGAGAAAGGCAAAGAAATAATAGCGGAGACGTGCTCAAGAGAAGGGATCGATTTCCAGTTTATTCCCCCAAGAGCACCACATTTTGGTGGCTTATGGGAAGCCGCGGTGAAGTCAGCCAAGCAACTGTTGCTTCGCACCACTAATAGTGCATCATTAACCCACGAAGAGTTGGAAACAGTTGTTATTGAAATAGAAGCAATCCTGAATTCCCGACCGTTGACTCCTATTTCTGACGATCCAAATGATCTAGCTGCATTAACACCTGGTCATTTTCTTGTGGGAGAACCGTTAACGGCACAGGTTGACCCATCAGCGAACCAATCGTCAACATCATTGACAAGCAGATGGAAGGTCGTATCTCAAATTAGGCATGAGTTTTGGAAACGTTGGTCCACGGAGTACTTAAATACTCTGCAAGAAAGAAGGAAATGGAGTACACCATCTCCAAACGTGGAACCTGGTCAATTGGTCATTATTAAGGAAGATAACATGCCTGTAATGCAGTGGCCGCTAGGCAGAATAACCCGAACATATAAGGGCAACGATGGAGCCGTTCGTGTAGTCGACGTAAAGACACAAAACGGCGAAATTAAAAGAGCTATAACCAGATTAGCTCCTTTATGGAAAAAGGAAAAGGAACCTCTTCCGCCTATAGAGACCAAGAGTAGGAGTGAAGAGCCATCTCCAAAGCGATTGAAGACGTCAAGCAGCATGCTAGTATCGATGATGCTTGTGGCTTTACTATTTTTACCTCTATGCTTGTGTCATTCGTTCAACATACACAAGTTTGAGAATAAGCCCGGCATCTATTTTGAAGGAATTGGAATCACAAAAGTAGTAACAGCAGAGTGGAAACTGATCACTTATTATGATCTTTCCCCATTTTGGGCAGATATGGATGGCTTTTCTACCGGGATAGGAACCCTTCAGAAGTTGTGTAAGATAGCAGTTGAGAACAGAAGCTGTGAGATACTTTCAGAAAATCTTATTCAAGTACAAAGCAGTTGGAATCAAATACACTGAACATATTCCCCAGGCGCATCAGGAGAGGAGCTCTAAACATAGTCGGGAACCTCGCACACTCGTTATTTGGTGTCTTGGATTCGGAATATGCGGAGCAAATGACTGTGACAATTGAGAAGGCAAATGAAGACAAGCAACATTTGTTGGATCTTCTAAAAAATCAGACATCTATTATTGATTCAACAATCAACATAATTAGAAAGGACGAAGATACGAGCCAAAGGAACTTCGGCAACATGCAAGTGGAGATGAACCTTTTGGCAAATAAGGTGAAGAAAGAAGAAGATGTTGTAAAGACAACACAATCAATTATGTTTCTCACTTCACAGCTCATGCTACTTTCATCAAGGTTGAAACATATAGAAGATAACTTAATCGACGTTTTAACGGATGCTCATCATGGTCGGATAAGTCCGTTGCTACTTACGCCACATCAATTGCTACAAGAGCTCCAAACCATCAAGGCTCACATTCCTCCATCTCGTGCTCTACCCGTTCGCGAAGATAATGTTTCGGATTTCTTCAAATTAATGAAGAGTAAGGGAAGGGTTATTAAGAACCATATCATATTCGAGATTCGCCTTCCATTAGTGGATCTCCAGCAGTATGATTTATTCAAAATGATCCCCGTACCTATGCTACGATCCGGTCGATTTATTTCAATAGCTTTGAAATCAACATTATTGGCAGCTAACGTCCATCGGGATGAGTTCATATCGCTAACCGCAGAAGAAATGAACAGCTGCATACATACCACAAATGACGTTTTTATTTGCGACAACCAAGCGAAATTTAGCAAAGGCGATCGATCACATTTATGCGAGGTGATTTTCTTATTGAACAAATCGTCAGAAGCGTGCGACTTGCAATCAACCATGCACCACCAACCTTGGAGACAAATGGAACAAAAGAATAAATGGATGTTTACTCTAGCCAATTTAACAGAATTGTCCTTTGTTTGTGGTACAAAAATGACACACCTGGAGGTGCAAGGAGCTGGAACTTTAGAAATTGGGCCAGGCTGCATTTTCAAAGACAACACATTTACAATATACGGTCACTACGAAAACAAAACAACAGTGCACACATCATATCTGAGACTTAAGCCACTGGATTCCATAATCTCAAGCAGTAAGCTTGTCTTGCTCAACAAAACATTAAACAGCACCTATGAAACACATGCTGCTGAACTCGTCACCTTACACCAACAGCTAAAAACTATTGAAATCGGACGCCTTCCACAATTAATGAAATCGACGGCCATTCACCATCATACCATCAGCTATCTAGCTCTTTGCATTGGAATTGGAGTAGCCATATACGTCATTGTCAAGTTTCGGCACCACAGAACTTCCAACAATAACAATAACATGAACCCAACACCTACCCCTCGGCAGTCAGTCTCATCATCATACGTCATTGACCAGACAGTTTCTTGAACGTTCCTCGTTCAACGTGGGGGAGAATGTTCAAAAGAACATATTTTACTAACACATTTTTAATTTTGTTTTTATCATTATTTTATTCTATGTCAGCATATAACTGACCTATATAATTATTGTTTGCCTTATGCAGGCCAATAGCCTAAATAAAGAAACACCTCGATTGGTTTCACATTGCATGGGTTATTGGCTGAAGTAATTTATTGCTTAGTTAACTTTAAATGCTAGTTTTAATGAATTCAAAAATGTATAAATAGAAAGCAAAAATAAATTTTCTTGGTAGATTACAAGAAATTGTAAACATACCAAGGTTACACAATTCAAGTGTTGTGTATATCTGCTTTAATTAATATTAATAAACACTATCAAATATTCTATTAATGTACTGCGTACATGATTAAAACTCGATCTTTTCTCCGAATTTTGTTTTTACCCTACACCATAGTATGGAGGGTATATTAAGTTTAATATTCCGTTTGTAACACCTCGAAATATACATTTTAGACCCCACAAAGTCTATGTATTCTTGATCAGCATAAAATTCTATGTCTACTTAGTGATGTCCGTCCGTCAGTGGAAATAAATCTATCTTCCGAACGAAACGAAGTAGGTTGATAACATTTTACCCAAATGTAAATTATGTTGCAGGACATTTGGTATTTAAAGTGGGCCATATAGGTCCATGTTTTGGTATAGCCTCCATATAATGGTACCTCCCGATATTCGATATTTTGATGATTTTAGCGATATTATTCACCGGAATTGTCTCAGGTTTAGTATTTGAAATTCGTAATAGATATTACAGAATGTGCCAGAAAATTGTCTATGCAAGTCCAGGCTTTAGTATAGTCCGCAAACAATGGTACCTCCCGATATTCAATATTTTGATGATTTAAGCGACATTATTCACCGGAATTGTTTGAAATTTAGTACTTGAAGTTCGTAATGGATACTATAGCCTAAGACAGAAAATTGTCGGTGCAGGTCCACGTCTTCGTTTGGTTCTCATATAACGGTACATCCCGATATTCGGTATTTTGATGATTTTAACGACATTATTCACCGGTATTGTTACAAATTTGTTATAAGAAATTCGTAATGGATACTATAGCCTAAGGCTGAAAATTGTCTATACAGGTCCACGTCTTCGACTAGCCCCCATATAACAGAAAATTGTCTGTGCAGGTCCACGTTTTGGTATAGCCCCACATAATGGTACCTCCCTATATTCGGTATCTTGGTGATTTTAGCCTAAACTTTGCAACAGATCCCACATAAGCACTAGTTTTACATATAACGGTCCTTTATTCATTCCAACTATCTTAAAAACTATTTAACTTATATACATTTTTGAAAGTTACTAAAGTTTTTGTCGGGTCCTGTTTTATCAACAACAATAAAAAGCATAAAATATTCAGACAACTCTACATACCAAATATTGATTGATTCTTCTCAGTTCGGAAAGATTGGTAGATTGACATGTTTCTAGGATTAAAACATTTCTAAGTAGATTTTGGCTGATAGTAAAATGTTTAATATTTTTGTACTTTTCGAATCCTTTTTGAAACGGATTTTCGGGATTTCAGCAAACGTTTTGTGCAATATAAATAAATACCTCTTCGTAGTAGCTTCATATTACTGAAAATGTGTCTAATTTTCTCCCGTATAATACGAATACTCAAAATGTGTGTTCAGTATAACCGCTTTGATTGAGACTTAAAGCTTATGTTATGCTATCAAATATTCTATCGACGTACTGCTGACCTGAACCCATGACCTGATTAATAGTCCAACTCTTTTAGACCCCACAAAGAATATATATTGTGGATTATGATAAAATTCGATTTCGATTTAGAGATGTCAGTGCGTCAGTGGAAATAACTCTAGCTTCCGAACGAAATGAAGTAGGTTGATAACATTTTACTCAAATGTAAATTATGTTGGAGTACTTTTGGTATTTAAAATGGGCCATTTTGGTCCTAGTCTTCGTATAGCCCCCATATAATGGTACCTCCCTTATTTCTGTATTTTGATGATATAAGCGACATTATTCTACGAAATTGTTTCAAGTTTAGTATTTGAAATATTTGAAATAGATACTACATAATATGCCAGAAAATTTTCTGTGCAAACCCACGTTTTAGTATGCTCCGCAAATAATGGTACCTCCCGATATTCGGTATTTTGATGATTTTAGCGACATTATTCACCGGAATTGTTTTAAGTTTAGTATTTGAAATTGGTAATAGTACCACAGCCTAAAACAGAAAATTGTCTGTGCAGGTCCACGTCTACGTACAGTTCCCATATAACGGTATCTCCCGATATTCGGTTTTTGATGATTTTAGTGACATTATTCACCGGAATTGTTTCAAGTTTAGTATTTGAAATACAGACAGACCGAAGGAAATCGCTAAATCGACTTAGAATTTCACGCTAATCAAGAATATATATACGGAATGACAATGTTAATATACCCTCCATAGAATGGTGGAAGGTATAAACATATTCAGACAATTCTGCATACCAATTGGATTGGGAGATTGGTATGTTTCGAGGATTTACACATTTTATAAGTAGATTTTGGCGGATAGTAAAATGTTTAGTTTTTCTTTGTACTTTTTGAGTTTTGTGCAATATAAATAAATATATCTACAAAAATTTAGAATAATATTTCTTCGTGGAAGTTTCATATTATTGAAAAGGTATGTAATTTTCTCCCGTTTAATATGAATTTTCAAAATGAGTGTTCCGTGTACTTGCTTTCATTGAAATTGAAAGTTTTATGTTATGCTATCAAATATTCTATTAATATACTGCGTACCTGATTAAAACTCAATCTTTTCTCCCAATTTTTATACCCTCCACCATACTATGGAGGGTATATTAACTTTGTCAATCCGTTTGTAACTTCTCGAAATACTCATGTCAGACCCAACAAAGTATATATATTCTTGATCAGCGTAAACTTCTAAGTCGATTTAGCGATGTCCGTCTGTCTGTCTATCCGTCTGTCTGTCTGTCTATCCGTCTGTCTGTCTGTCTGTCCCTAAGACTGAAAATTGTCTGTGCAGGTCCACGTCTTCGTATAGCCCCCATATAACGGTATTCGGTATTTTGATGATTTTAGCGACATTATTAACCGGAATTGTTTAAAATTTGGTATTTGAAGTTTGTTATGGGAACTACAGTCTGTGACAGAAAATTGTCGGTGCGGGTCCAGTTTCGAATTTGAATATGGTAATGGCTTATGACAAACAATGCATATGTATGTCCACGTCGTATAGACCCCAATGTAACGGCTATATTCGGTATTTTTAAAATGTTAACAGAATTTTTTAATGATTTTATTTTTTGAAAATTTCCAAATTCGTTGCAAATGGTGGAGGGTATTAAAAGTTCGGCCCGGCCGAACTTACTGCTTTTTAACTTGATTTTTTTAATACAGAAATTTTATTATTCTGCTGAGCAGTATCGGATGTCGTGAGGTAAGATTTTCCGAAACTCTGAACTGCGAATTTCGAGATTGTAGACAGTATACGTGGATTTATTAATAGAATCAAAGAATCCTACACATCTGAGAACCATGCCAGCGGCTCGTTTAAAGCGAACAATTGGACTTATTGACATTTTGCACCTTGATTAGATTCGCGGAAATAGGAAGTATTTTTAGGAAATGAAAATCTTTTTTAATTTGACTGTTAGGGTGAACATATGCGAGAAAATAAACAAAGCGTAATACATTTTATTTAAACCACAACTGAAAAGAAGGAAATATAAGAAATTGAGGGATACTACATGCCAAATGTAGAGTGCTACTTGTAAACAGTGGGGTGAGAGTGCTCACAAATGTCTAGTTTAAAACAAGTAACCAATTTGCGAGTAAAATTTGTAATGGAAATTACTATTAATACCACAAAATTCTATAATTTTTCCAAATTTGTATTATTATGGTGAATTATTAATAATTTGCAAATTTGCGACGTATAGACGAACTGTCAGGGGTGTTGTTATTGCATATTGAAGACAGGAGAAAAAGGGAAATATAAACAACTCAATAGACGGTCAGGACTTGTTGGCATCGATGTAATGAGAATGTTGGTGTGTTCCAAGTATCCAAAATCGACCAGTGCTGTTACTTGGAAAAAAAAAAACTAAAACAAGTATGCACTGACAACCGCGAGTAGCTCACTTTAACAAGAATCGGAATTTACGTACCTGATTGTTTGTTGGTGATTATAATGATGAAAGATGATGCTAGTAATCTCCATGTAAATAAAAGGGAGCAACGATAAGCAACAGGCAACTGGCTTCTATGCGGCTCGATGCGAACAAATGTTTAACTCAGGGGAGTGGAGGAATGGCAGACAGCAGCAACAACAATGATAACTCCCGAGAGTTATTATGTGATGGTGAGAGGTGCAGGTGATTCGCGTGTGTGCTGATTGCGGTGAAAGGGAGAAAATACAAAACAAGGAAACACAAGAGATTATTAGTAATAAATTCTAAATAGTTTCATTCTTTATTTGTGTATTTCTCTTTTTTAATGCAACAAAATTACCTTTGTAATTTGGGGTGGCGATAGAGGCCTGCATAGTAAAATATTCGAAGTTGTTAGAGCGCGAGAAGTGTACACTTCAACTACTGTTCGACAAGTGAACGCCGAGGTTCAGGAATCACAGAGGATCGCGGCGATCGGCGAGGATCTTTGTCGATGTCTACTACTACATCTACATTGAGAGAGAGCCCCGAGGGAAGTTGCTGAGGAAATGCCAGTTGTGTCAGTCAGCATCCGTGATTGACTGGACTCGGGATGTTGAAGGCCAACATAAACAATACCTCTTAGTGGTAGCTTCATATTATTGAAAAGGTAATGTTATTTTCTCCCGTTTAATACGAATTTTCAAAATGTGTATTCTGTATACTTGCTTGGATTGAAATAGAATGTTTTATGTTATGCTATCAAATATTCTATTAATGTACTGCGTACATGATTAAAACTCGATCTTTTCTCCGAATTTTGTTTTTACCCTACACCATAGTATGGAGGGTATATTAAGTTTAATATTCCGTTTGTAACACCTCGAAATATACATTTTAGACCCCACAAAGTCTATGTATTCTTGATCAGCATAAAATTCTATGTCTACTTAGTGATGTCCGTCCGTCAGTGGAAATAAATCTATCTTCCGAACGAAACGAAGTAGGTTGATAACATTTTACCCAAATGTAAATTATGTTGCAGGACATTTGGTATTTAAAGTGGGCCATATAGGTCCATGTTTTGGTATAGCCTCCATATAATGGTACCTCCCGATATTCGATATTTTGATGATTTTAGCGATATTATTCACCGGAATTGTCTCAGGTTTAGTATTTGAAATTCGTAATAGATATTACAGAATGTGCCAGAAAATTGTCTATGCAAGTCCAGGCTTTAGTATAGTCCGCAAACAATGGTACCTCCCGATATTCAATATTTTGATGATTTAAGCGACATTATTCACCGGAATTGTTTGAAATTTAGTACTTGAAGTTCGTAATGGATACTATAGCCTAAGACAGAAAATTGTCGGTGCAGGTCCACGTCTTCGTTTGGTTCTCATATAACGGTACATCCCGATATTCGGTATTTTGATGATTTTAACGACATTATTCACCGGTATTGTTACAAATTTGTTATAAGAAATTCGTAATGGATACTATAGCCTAAGGCTGAAAATTGTCTATACAGGTCCACGTCTTCGACTAGCCCCCATATAACAGAAAATTGTCTGTGCAGGTCCACGTTTTGGTATAGCCCCACATAATGGTACCTCCCTATATTCGGTATCTTGGTGATTTTAGCCTAAACTTTGCAACAGATCCCACATAAGCACTAGTTTTACATATAACGGTCCTTTATTCATTCCAACTATCTTAAAAACTATTTAACTTATATACATTTTTGAAAGTTACTAAAGTTTTTGTCGGGTCCTGTTTTATCAACAACAATAAAAAGCATAAAATATTCAGACAACTCTACATACCAAATATTGATTGATTCTTCTCAGTTCGGAAAGATTGGTAGATTGACATGTTTCTAGGATTAAAACATTTCTAAGTAGATTTTGGCTGATAGTAAAATGTTTAATTTTTTTGTACTTTTCGAATCCTTTTTGAAACGGATTTTCGGGATTTCAGCAAACGTTTTGTGCAATATAAATAAATACCTCTTCGTAGTAGCTTCATATTACTGAAAATGTGTCTAATTTTCTCCCGTATAATACGAATACTCAAAATGTGTGTTCAGTATAACCGCTTTGATTGAGACTTAAAGCTTATGTTATGCTATCAAATATTCTATCGACGTACTGCTGACCTGAACCCATGACCTGATTAATAGTCCAACTCTTTTAGACCCCACAAAGAATATATATTGTGGATTATGATAAAATTCGATTTCGATTTAGAGATGTCAGTGCGTCAGTGGAAATAACTCTAGCTTCCGAACGAAATGAAGTAGGTTGATAACATTTTACTCAAATGTAAATTATGTTGGAGTACTTTTGGTATTTAAAATGGGCCATTTTGGTCCTAGTCTTCGTATAGCCCCCATATAATGGTACCTCCCTTATTTCTGTATTTTGATGATATAAGCGACATTATTCTACGAAATTGTTTCAAGTTTAGTATTTGAAATATTTGAAATAGATACTACATAATATGCCAGAAAATTTTCTGTGCAAACCCACGTTTTAGTATGCTCCGCAAATAATGGTACCTCCCGATATTCGGTATTTTGATGATTTTAGCGACATTATTCACAGGAATTGTTTTAAGTTTAGTATTTGAAATTGGTAATAGTACCACAGCCTAAAACAGAAAATTGTCTGTGCAGGTCCACGTCTACGTACAGTTCCCATATAACGGTATCTCCCGATATTCGGTTTTTGATGATTTTAGTGACATTATTCACCGGAATTGTTTCAAGTTTAGTATTTGAAATACAGACAGACCGAAGGAAATCGCTAAATCGACTTAGAATTTCACGCTAATCAAGAATATATATACGGAATGACAATGTTAATATACCCTCCATAGAATGGTGGAAGGTATAAACATATTCAGACAATTCTGCATACCAATTGGATTGGGAGATTGGTATGTTTCGAGGATTTACACATTTTATAAGTAGATTTTGGCGGATAGTAAAATGTTTAGTTTTTCTTTGTATTTTGAGTTTTGTGCAATATAAATAAATATATCTACAAAAATTTAGAATAATATTTCTTCGTGGAAGTTTCATATTATTGAAAAGGTATGTAATTTTCTCCCGTTTAATATGAATTTTCAAAATGAGTGTTCCGTGTACTTGCTTTCATTGAAATTGAAAGTTTTATGTTATGCTATCAAATATTCTATTAATATACTGCGTACCTGATTAAAACTCAATCTTTTCTCCCAATTTTTATACCCTCCACCATACTATGGAGGGTATATTAACTTTGTCAATCCGTTTGTAACTTCTCGAAATACTCATGTCAGACCCAACAAAGTATATATATTCTTGATCAGCGTAAACTTCTAAGTCGATTTAGCGATGTCCGTCTGTCTGTCTATCCGTCTGTCTGTCTGTCTATCCGTCTGTCTGTCTGTCTGTCCCTAAGACTGAAAATTGTCTGTGCAGGTCCACGTCTTCGTATAGCCCCCATATAACGGTATTCGGTATTTTGATGATTTTAGCGACATTATTAACCGGAATTGTTTAAAATTTGGTATTTGAAGTTTGTTATGGGAACTACAGTCTGTGACAGAAAATTGTCGGTGCGGGTCCAGTTTCGAATTTGAATATGGTAATGGCTTATGACAAACAATGCATATGTATGTCCACGTCGTATAGACCCCAATGTAACGGCTATATTCGGTATTTTTAAAATGTTAACAGAATTTTTTAATGATTTTATTTTTTGAAAATTTCCAAATTCGTTGCAAATGGTGGAGGGTATTAAAAGTTCGGCCCGGCCGAACTTACTGCTTTTTAACTTGATTTTTTTTAATACAGAAATTTTATTATTCTGCTGAGCAGTATCGGATGTCGTGAGGTAAGATTTTCCGAAACTCTGAACTGCGAATTTCGAGATTGTAGACAGTATACGTGGATTTATTAATAGAATCAAAGAATCCTACACATCTGAGAACCATGCCAGCGGCTCGTTTAAAGCGAACAATTGGACTTATTGACATTTTGCACCTTGATTAGATTCGCGGAAATAGGAAGTATTTTTAGGAAATGAAAATCTTTTTTAATTTGACTGTTAGGGTGAACATATGCGAGAAAATAAACAAAGCGTAATACATTTTATTTAAACCACAACTGAAAAGAAGGAAATATAAGAAATTGAGGGATACTACATGCCAAATGTAGAGTGCTACTTGTAAACAGTGGGGTGAGAGTGCTCACAAATGTCTAGTTTAAAACAAGTAACCAATTTGCGAGTAAAATTTGTAATGGAAATTACTATTAATACCACAAAATTCTATAATTTTTCCAAATTTGTATTATTATGGTGAATTATTAATAATTTGCAAATTTGCGACGTATAGACGAACTGTCAGGGGTGTTGTTATTGCATATTGAAGACAGGAGAAAAAGGGAAATATAAACAACTCAATAGACGGTCAGGACTTGTTGGCATCGATGTAATGAGAATGTTGGTGTGTTCCAAGTATCCAAAATCGACCAGTGCTGTTACTTGGAAAAAAAAAACTAAAACAAGTATGCACTGACAACCGCGAGTAGCTCACTTTAACAAGAATCGGAATTTACGTACCTGATTGTTTGTTGGTGATTATAATGATGAAAGATGATGCTAGTAATCTCCATGTAAATAAAAGGGAGCAACGATAAGCAACAGGCAACTGGCTTCTATGCGGCTCGATGCGAACAAATGTTTAACTCAGGGGAGTGGAGGAATGGCAGACAGCAGCAACAACAATGATAACTCCCGAGAGTTATTATGTGATGGTGAGAGGTGCAGGTGATTCGCGTGTGTGCTGATTGCGGTGAAAGGGAGAAAATACAAAACAAGGAAACACAAGAGATTATTAGTAATAAATTCTAAATAGTTTCATTCTTTATTTGTGTATTTCTCTTTTTTAATGCAACAAAATTACCTTTGTAATTTGGGGTGGCGATAGAGGCCTGCATAGTAAAATATTCGAAGTTGTTAGAGCGCGAGAAGTGTACACTTCAACTACTGTTCGACAAGTGAACGCCGAGGTTCAGGAATCACAGAGGATCGCGGCGATCGGCGAGGATCTTTGTCGATGTCTACTACTACATCTACATTGAGAGAGAGCCCCGAGGGAAGTTGCTGAGGAAATGCCAGTTGTGTCAGTCAGCATCCGTGATTGACTGGACTCGGGATGTTGAAGGCCAACATAAACAATACCTCTTAGTGGTAGCTTCATATTATTGAAAAGGTAATGTTATTTTCTCCCGTTTAATACGAATTTTCAAAATGTGTGTTCTGTATACTTGCTTGGATTGAAATAGAATGTTTTATGTTATGCAATCAAATATTCTATTAATGTACTGCGTACATGATTAAAACTCGATCTTTTCTCCGAATTTTGTTTTTACCCTACACCATAGTATGGAGGGTATATTAAGTTTAATATTCCGTTTGTAACACCTCGAAATATACATTTTAGACCCCACAAAGTCTATGTATTCTTGATCAGCATAAAATTCTATGTCTACTTAGTGATGTCCGTCCGTCAGTGGAAATAAATCTATCTTCCGAACGAAACGAAATAGGTTGATAACATTTTACCCAAATGTAAATTATGTTGCAGGACATTTGGTATTTAAAGTGGGCCATATAAGTCCATGTTTTGGTATAGCCTCCATATAATGGTACCTCCCGATATTCGATATTTTGATGATTTTAGCGATATTATTCACCGGAATTGTTTTAAGTTTAGTATTTGAAATTCGTAATAGATATTACAGAATATGCCAGAAAATTGTCTATGCAAGTCCAGGTTTTAGTATAGTCCGCAAACAATGGTACCTCCCGATATTCAATATTTTGATGATTTAAGCGACATTATTCATCGGAATTGTTTGAAATTTAGTACTTGAAGTTCGAAATGGATACTACAGCCTAAGACAGAAAATTGTCGGTGCAGGTCCACGTCTTCGTTTGGTTCCCATATAACGGTACATCTCGATATTCGGTATTTTGATGATTTTAACGATATTATTTACAAGAAATGTTAAAAATTTGGTATATGAAGTTCGTAATGGATACTATAGCCTAAGACAGAAAATTGTCTATGCAGGTCCACGTCTTCGACTAGCCCCCATATAACAGAAAATTGTCTGTGCAGGTCCACGTTTTGGTATAGCCCCACATAATGGTACCTCCCTATATTCGGTATCTTGGTGATTTTAGCTACATTATTCACCGTTTTATTTTCAAGTTTCGAATTTAAATATTGTAATGGCTTATGACAAAAGTTGCCTATGCATAATGGCTACATTCGGTAAGATTATAACAGACTTTTTACATGTTTCTTTTTATACCCTCTGTTCATAAAATTGCTATAATTTTGCCCAACACTGTTGGTTGGATATTTACCGGCGGCCGCATAAATGGCATCATAACAAAATGATGTAAATAATGTAAACACATACACATACATTTATGCAGCCACCGGTAAATTCCAATAACTAAGCATCGTCAACAGCCAAAACAGGTTTGATGTGACGATGCAAATTTGGCAATAGTTAGTTCTAATCGAATTCTAAGCGCGAACGCGAGTTTCCTCCGAGTGGCAAGTGAAAGTGTCAATACAAAAACACAAAAATAACAAGACTAATAACATAACTTTTAAAAACAAGTAAAAAAGCTGTAAGTTCGGCCAGGCCGAACTTTGAATACCCTCCACCATTTGGTACGAATTTAACAATTTTCAAAAAAAAATAAAAAAATAAAAGGATTTTAAAATTCTGTTAAAATCATGTAGCCGTATATTAGAGTCTATATGGCGACGTGGACCTGCATAGGCAACTTTTGTCACAAGGCAACTTATATCACAATATTCAAATGCGAAACTTGAAAAAAATCTGTTTACAATGTAGATAAAATCGTCAAAATCCTCGAATATAGGGAGGTACCAAGGTGGTTATAAAACGTGGATCTGCACAGAAAATTTTTTTTCATAGGCTGTTATATCGAACTTCACGAACTTCAAATGCGAAATTTGAAACAATTCCGATAAATAATGTCGCCAAAATCATCAAAATACCGAATATCGGGGTGTACCGTTATATGGGGGCTATACGAAGGCGTGGTTCTGCACAGACAATTTTCTGTGATAGGCTGTAGTATTCATTACGAACTTCAAATACCAAATTTGAAACCATTCCGGTAAATAATGTCGCTAAAATCATCAAAATACTGAATATATGGGGGGGGTACCGTTATATGGGGGCTATACGAAGACGTAGACCTATATGGCTTATTTTCTGTCGTAGGATGTAGTATCCATTATGAACTTCAAATACCAAAATTGAAACAATTCCGGTAAATAATGTAGCTAAAATCATCAAAATACCGAATATCGGGAGGTACAGTTATATGGGAGCTATCCGAAGACGTGGACCTATATGGCCCATTTTCAATACCAAAAGTCCTGCAGACATAGTACACATTTGAGTAAAATTTTATCAACCTACTTCATTTCGTTCGGAAGCTAGAGTGATTTCCACAGACGGACAGACGGATAGACGGACGGACATTGATAAATCGACATAGAATTTTATGCTGATCAAGAATATATATACTTTGTGGGGTCTAAAATGTGTATTTCGAGGTGTTACAAACGGAATGACAAACTTAATATACCCTCCATACTATGGTGGAGGGTATAAAAAGAACAGTGAGAAAAAAGAACAGTGAAAAATACAGTGCGGTGCAAAAATAAGTGCAAAGAAAAAAATAAATAAAATAAAATAAACTTTAAAAGTAATTACAAACAAAAATTTTAGAAAAATTAAATTTTTTCTTCTATTTTAAAAAATATGAAATAAAAAAAATTACAATTAAACAAGAAGTCTTAGAAACTAAAGAGACAATAAAAAGAGATACTCAAGAGACAATATAAAGTGACACAAAAAGCAGTGGCAAAGGAAAAGTGCGGATACAGCAGTCAAGAAGAGACGGGCGGACACACGCAGCCCAACAACAACAAACAAGGTACAACATCGAGACCCGGAAAAAACCCAACATCAAAATGAGTACTCGTGAAATTTTCTTTTTTGACACAAAAGGGCATTTCGGGAGCAGGCAAATCTTCAATATTTGCATTGACCCGCATATTCCCATAAGGTTGCAAGATAAGGTTGACACATATTCAAAGCTGCTAGTTGCCCACTCTGACACAGTGAACGAAATTTTCCATTTGGAGCCATTTTTGTGGACGGACATTTGGCTATTGACCCGGGAAAAAAGCAGACAGACATATATTTTTTCAAAAAAAAAGGTAATTTTCAGCCATATACAAATATATATATACTAAAAATCTTGAAATTTTCTGAACGTGGAGGTGAATACATTAGCGCCATATTGACACAAATACATAAGCTTTGAACTTTGGAAAAATTTGGCGTCACCAAACTTGGCAAACATATAAACGCCATATTGCAAAAACTATATACAATTTTTTGGAAACAAAGCGTCACTTGCAATATATAGTCGCCATATTTTTTTGGAAAAATTTGGCGTCATCCGAATACATAAACGAGTAAATAAAACCCGTTTAAAAAATAGCGTCTGGTGGACAGACGAAAAATAACCTAAAATTTTTGTTAAAAATTTGGAAATCAAGCAAGCGTCTGGTGGACACAGCGTGACCGTTGTGCCACTAAAGTATCAATTTTGCCACTTTTTTTGGGCTTTGATACCTTTGTGCCACTTTTTTGAATTTTTGTGCCACTTTTTTATACATTGTGCCACCTTTTTTATACCTTCCACCATAGTAGGAAGGGTATATTATATTTGTCATTCCGTTTGTAACACCTCGAAATACACATTTTAGACCCCACAAAGTATATATATTCTTGCTCAGCATAAAATTCTACGTCGTTTTATCAATGTCCGTCCGTCTGTCCGTATGTGGAAATCACTCTATCTTCCGAACGAAATGAAGTAACGTGAAGTAAGTGCAGGTCTACGTCTTCGTATAGCCCCCATATAACGGTACCCCTGATATTCGGCATTTGGATGATTTTAGCGACATTTTTTATCGGAATTGTTTCAAACTTGGTATTTGAAGTTCGTAATAGATACTAAAGCATATGACAGGAGATTGTCTGTGTAGGTTCACGTCTTCTTATAGCCCCTATATAACGGTACCTCCATATTCGGTATTTTGATAATTTTAGCGACATTATTTACGGGAATTATTTCAAATTCTGTATTTGAACTTCGTAATGGATACTGCAGCCTATGCCTGAAAATTGTCTGTGCAGGTCCACGTTTTATAACCCCAATGCTCCTCCCTATATTCGGTATTTTATTTATTTTAGCTACATTATAAACAAATTTTTTCAAGTTTCGCATTTAAATGTTGTAACAGCTTATGACAAAATTTGCCTATGCAGGTCCACGTCGTCGTATAGACCCTAATATACGGCTACATTCGGTATTTTTAATATTTTAACAGATTTTTTAACCGATTTTTTTTTTTTTTTTTTTTTTTTTTTTTGTAAAAATTTCCAAATTTTTACCACATGGTGGAGGGTATTCAAAGTTCGGTCCGGTTGAACTTATAACTTTTTACTTGTTTTAAATAAAATGTGAAATAAATTGTGCAACTTTCTGTGCCACCATTTAAAGTGATATGTGCCAATTTTTTTAAGAAATGATACTTTTTGTGATCATTGACATTTTTTACACTTTCTTGAAGTCTGCTGAAAATATTTGGATTTGAACCCAAATTATTTTCTTTTGAAATATTTTGCTGGGACATACAATTGTCCGCTGAAATATTTGGACCTTGACCCAAGTCAAAATTTTTGGAAATTTTTGCTCAAATTTTTGGATTTTTGACCCAAATTATTTGTTTGAAATATTTCTGCTGAAATATTTGGATTTTACATACATACATACAGTTTTAAGTAAAAATTTTGAAACTTTTGTTCGACAACCAAACACACATTTTTTCTTTCGTTGAATTTTTTTTTTTTGGATTTTCTGAAACTTTTTGGAACATAAAACTTCTCTTTGACTATCAAACTAGACTTTCCTTTCTTTTTCTTTTTTTTTTGGAAAAAATAGTTTATTGCAGCAAAACATCTCTGGTAATTTCTGCCTTTGAAATTCTCGTTTACACACTTTTGTTTTAAAAACTTTTGATTATTTGTCGGTTTGAAAAAATAAAATCCTTCTGTAAGTGGACTTTAACAGATTTTTTTTTGCTCCTTTTGGCTATAAGTTGACACCTTCTGGCATCCCACCAAACATTTTTAATCAAACCATTCCGGCGTCAAATACAAAGAAAATTTTTGAAATTTTTCAAAAATTTTGAAATTCCTGAAAAGAAACGAAATATAATTTGACTCAAACCAATAAGATAAGATCGTTTTCGTCGACAAAAATTGGAGAAAGAAACTTATCCTCATTTTAAAAATAACAAGTAAAAAAGCTGTAAGTTCGGCCAGGCCGAACTTTGAATACCCTCCACCATTTGGTACGAATTTAACAAATTTCAAAAAAAAAAAAAAATAAAAAAATAAAAGGATTTTAAAATTCTGTTAAAATCATGTAGCCGTATATTAGAGTCTATATGGCGACGTGGACCTGCATAGGCAACTTTTGTCACAAGGCAACTTATATCACAATATTCAAATGCGAAACTTGAAAAAAATCTGTTTACAATGTAGATAAAATCGTCAAAATCCTCGAATATAGGGAGGTACCAAGGTGGTTATAACACGTGGATCTGCACAGAAAAATTTTTTTTCATAGGCTGTTATATCGAACTTCACGAACTTCAAATGCGAAATTTGAAACAATTCCGATAAATAATATCGCCAAAATCATCAAAATACCGAATATCGGGGTGTACCGTTATATGGGGGCTATACGAAGACGTGGACCTGCACAGACAATTTTCTGTCATAGGCTGTAGTATTTATTACGAACTTCAAATGCGAAATTTGAAACAATTCCGGTAAATAGGTTCGCTAAAATCATGAAAATACCGAAGATCGGGGGTACCGTTATATGGGGGCTATACGAAGGCGTGGTTCTGCACAGACAATTTTCTGTGATAGGCTGTAGTATTCATTACGAACTTCAAAAACGAAATATAATTTGACTCAAACCAATAAGATAAGATCGTTTTCGTCGACAAAAATTGGAGAAAGAAACTTATCCTCATTTTAAAAATAACAAGTAAAAAAGCTGTAAGTTCGGCCAGGCCGAACTTTGAATACCCTCCACAATTTGGTACGAATTTAACAATTTTCAAAAAAAATAAAAGGATTTTAAAATTCTGTTAAAATCATGTAGCCGTATATTAGAGTCTATATGGCGACGTGGACCTGCATAGGCAACTTTTGTCACAAGGCAACTTATATCACAATATTCAAATGCGAAACTTGAAAAAAATCTGTTTACAATATAGATAAAATCGTCAAAATCCTCGAATATAGAGAGGTACCAAGGTGGTTATAAAACGTGGATCTGCACAGAAAATTTTTTTTCATAGGCTGTTATATCGAACTTCACGAACTTCAAATGCGAAATTTGAAACAATTACGATAAATAATGTCGCCAAAATCATCAAAATACCGAATATCGGGATGTACCGTTATATGGGGGCTATACGAAGACGTGGACCTGCACAGACAATTTTCTGTCATAGGCTGTAGTATTCATTACGAACTTCAAATGCGAAATTTGAAACAATTCCGGTAAATAGGTTCGCTAAAATCATGAAAATACCGAAGATCGGGGGTACCGTTATATGGGGGCTATACGAAGGCGTGGTTCTGCACAGACAATTTTCTGTGATAGGCTGTAGTATTCATTACGAACTTTAAAAACGAAATATAATTTGACTCAAACCAATAAGATAAGATCGTTTTCGTCGACAAAAATTGGAGAAAGAAACTTATCCTCATTTTAAAAATAACAAGTAAAAAAGCTGTAAGTTCGGCCAGGCCGAACTTTGAATACCCTCCACCATTTGGTACGAATTTAACAATTTTCAAAAAAAATAAAAGGATTTTAAAATTCTGTTAAAATCATGTAGCCGTATATTAGAGTCTATATGGCGACGTGGACCTGCATAGGCAACTTTTGTCACAAGGCAACTTATATCACAATATTCAAATGCGAAACTTGAAAAAAATCTGTTTACAATATAGATAAAATCGTCAAAATCCTCGAATATAGGGAGGTACCAAGGTGGTTATAAAACGTGGATCTGCACAGAAAATTTTTTTTCATAGGCTGTTATATCGAACTTCACGAACTTCAAATGCGAAATTTGAAACAATTACGATAAATAATGTCGCCAAAATCATCAAAATACCCAATATCGGGGTGTACCGTTATATGGGGGCTATACGAAGACGTGGACCTGCACAGACAATTTTCTGTCATAGGCTGTAGTATTCATTACGAACTTCAAATACCAAATTTGAAACCATTCCGGTAAATAATGTCGCTAAAATCATCAAAATACTGAATATTGCGGGGTACCGTTATATGGGGGCTATACGAAGACGTAGACCTACATGGCTTATTTTCTGTCGTAGGATGTAGTATCCATTATGAACTTCAAATACCAAAATAGAAGCAATTCCGGGAAATAATGTGGCTAAAATGATCAAAATACCGAATATCGGGGGGTACCGTTACATGGGGGCTATACGAAGACGTGGACCTACATTGCCCATTTTCTGTTTTATGCTGTAGTATCTATTAGGAACTTTAAATACCAAATTGGAAACAATTCCGGTAAATAATGTAGCTAAAATCATCAAAATACCGAATATCGGGAGGTACAGTTATATGGGAGCTATCCGAAGACGTTGACCTATATGGCCCATTTTCAATACCAAAAGTCCTGCAGACATAGTACACATTTGAGTAAAATTTTATCAACCTACTTCATTTCGTTCGGAAGCTAGAGTGATTTCCACAGACGGACAGACGGACGGACATTGATAAATCGACATAGAATTTTATGCTGATCAAGAATATATATACTTTGTGGGGTCTAAAATGTATATTTCGAGGTGTTACAAACGGAATGACAAACTTAATATACCCTCCATACTATGGTGGAGGGTATAAAATTTTTATAAAAGTTTAAATTCTGAACCAAGTTAGTCCTTTTCATTGGGCAACTTTTCATTTTTGTAACACAACAAAAATTTCGTAAAGGTTAACGCTCAGTTTTCAAAATGGATAAAACGTTAAGCGATAAATTCACAAATTGCGTCAACGATCTTCTGGATTATATTTCAATTTTTTCAATAACCAAACCTGATGACACCGTACGATAAAAATAAACTGAGGAAGCACTATATGGATACCATGGCACCGTACAAAAAAGAGCTGAGTTCAATAAATGGACAAATTCAAAACCTTTTGGATGAAAAGACAAAAGAAAAAATGAAAAAGAGTCAGAGATGTCACAACAAGGAAGGGAAGTGGATTTTACTAATGTATCGCGGCTACCTAAATGTGATACAGACACATTTAAAGGTGGTTATAGGGAATGGCCAACTTTCAGAGATCTATTTTCGGCAATTTACATAAACAACCCAAAATTAAGCAACGTCGAAAAATTATTCCATTTAACGCAAAAGACAGCAGGAGAAGCTAGAGAAATTATTTCACATGTCCCACTAACTAATGATGGATTTACATTGGCATGGAAAAATCTCACAGATCGTTACGAGAATAAACGAATGCAAATTAATGAAGAAATCAAGACACTTTTTAATCTACCTGGAGTTTCTACTGAATCAAGACACACATTCATTCAAGTCACATTCAAAAATTATAACGCACTGTTAATAGGAGCATTCAGACACTGGGGATGCTTGATGTCGACGTTAAAGGATGGATCCGATTTTAATATATATTTGTTCAACAAAATTACCTAGAGGCTTTTTAGAAGAATTCGAGAACTCATTAAGCGATTGTAAACAAATTCCAAAATGGGAACAGTTTGACGCTGTCTTAAAAAACTAATTCAAAACTTTGGAATCAGTTGGAAATATAAAGCCCTCTACATCGAAATTTGCCCAACAAAAACCAAATAGCAATTACACACCTAGACTTTTGAAAACATTTCAAACAAATGTCTCAAAAAATACAAACAACTTTGGAGGAAGACCTACTAATGTAATATTACCTCAACCAAATAAGCCGAAAAATACTCAAACTTGTCAAGTTTGCAAATCAAATCATTTCATAAGAGATTGCAGCGAATTTTTGAAAAAGAGTGTGAATGACAGAATTCACACTTATTCTACAATTGCTTGTCATCAAATCACGGAGTAAAGGATTGCAAAAGTCGCTTTGGCTGCCGTATTTGTACTATGAAACACAATACTTTGTTAAACAAGGGAACGGAAACCCAAACAACCAACTTATACCTAGCTCGAGTGGAAGCACGACCTAGTACTAGTGCTGCTGCTCTTACAAATCAAATACAGTCCACTACAAACCTAGAACCAACTACTATTACTACTTTGACCCTCCAAGATCCGCAAATTTGTGAGCGACAATCTGGAGGAACACCAGTCTTCACAGCAATAGTACAAATTGAAACAAAAGGACAATTTTACGATGCCCGAGCTCTAATAGACTCAGGATCACAATCCACCTTTATTTCGGAAAAGATGAAAAACTTTTTGAAGTTACCTACACCGAATAACTTAGTTCATGTCACTGGCTTAAGTCAATTTGTTTCTGAGACTTCAACAAAATCTTGCTTGTTCACTATGAGATTCAAATACGACCCTAGCTTTAAACTGGAAGTCTGGGCTCCAGTTTTAAAGAACTTACTTATAAATCACAACTTCGAGATGTAACAGCATTAGAACTGGCTGACCCGAAATTTTACGTCAGTCAACCCATCGATTTACTTATTGGAATGGACATAGGACCATTAATATTCACAACTGGAACCCCAATAAAAACATTTGGATCAATTTTCACACAAACAAGTAAAAAAGCTGTAAGTTCGGCCAGGCCGCACTTTGAATACCCTCCACCATTTGGTACAAATTTAACAATTTTCAAAAAAAAAATAAAAAAAAAAAAGGATTTTAAAATTCTGTTAAAATCATGTAGCCGTATATTAGAGTCTATATGGCGACGTGGACCTGCATAGGCAACTTTTGTCACAAGGCAACTTATATCACAATATTCAAATGCGAAACTTGAAAAAAATCTGTTTACAATATAGATAAAATCGTCAAAATCCTCGAATATAGGGAGGTACCAAGGTGGTTATAAAACGTGGATCTGCACAGAAAATTTTTTTTCATAGGCTGTTATATCGAACTTCACGAACTTCAAATGCGAAATTTGAAACAATTACGATAAATAATGTCGCCAAAATCATCAAAATACCGAATATCGGGGTGTACCGTTATATGGGGGCTATACGAAGACGTGGACCTGCACAGACAATTTTCTGTCATAGGCTGTAGTATTCATTACGAACTTCAAATACCAAATTTGAAACCATTCCGGTAAATAATGTCGCTAAAATCATCAAAATACTGAATATTGCGGGGTACCGTTATATGGGGGCTATACGAAGACGTAGACCTACATGGCTTATTTTCTGTCGTAGGATGTAGTATCCATTATGAACTTCAAATACCAAAATAGAAGCAATTCCGGGAAATAATGTGGCTAAAATGATCAAAATACCGAATATTGCGGGGTACCGTTATATGGGGGCTATACGAAGACGTAGACCTACATGGCTTATTTTCTGTCGTAGGATGTAGTATCCATTATGAACTTCAAATACCAAAATAGAAGCAATGGACCTACATTGCCCATTTTCTGTTTTATGCTGTAGTATCTATTAAAAACTTTAAATACCAAATTTGAAACAATTCCGGTAAATAATGTAGCTAAAATCATCAAAATACCGAATATCGGGAGGTACAGTTATATGGGAGCTATCCGAAGACGTGGACCTGCACAGACAATTTTCTGTCATAGACTGTAGTATTCATTACGAACTTCAAATGCGAAATTTGAAACAATTCCGGTAAATAGGTTCGCTAAAATCATGAAAATACCGAAGATCGGGGGTACCGTTATATAGGGGCTATACGAAGGCGTGGTTCTGCACAGACAATTTTCTGTGATAGGCTGTAGTATTCATTACGAACTTCAAATACCAAATTTGAAACAATTCCGGTAAATAATGTCGCTAAAATCATCAAAATACTGAATATTGCGGGGTACCGTTATATGGGGGCTATACGAAGACGTAGACCTACATGGCTTATTTTCTGTCGTAGGATGTAGTATCCATTATGAACTTCAAATACCAAAATAGAAGCAATGGACCTACATTGCCCATTTTCTGTTTTATGCTGTAGTATCTATTAAAAACTTTAAATACCAAATTTGAAACAATTCCGGTAAATAATGTAGCTAAAATCATCAAAATACCGAATATCGGGAGGTACAGTTATATGGGAGCTATCCGAAGACGTGGACCTATATGGCCCATTTTCAATACCAAAAGTCCTGCAGACATAGTACACATTTGAGTAAAATTTTATCAACCTACTTCATTTCGTTTGGAAGCTAGAGTGATTTCCACAGACGGACAGACGGATAGACGGACAAACGGACGGACATTGATAAATCGACATAGAATTTTATGCAGATCAAGAATATATATACTTTGTGGGGTCTAAAATGTATATTTCGAGGTGTTACAAACGGAATGACAAACTTAATATACCCTCCATACTATGGTGGAGGGTATAATAATTTGTATGTTGATGATGTATTAGCTGGCGGCTACACTGAAGATGAATCAATAAAAGCTCGAAAAGAATTAACTGCTGCTTTAGACTCTGCTGGTTTTACACTAATGAAATGGGCGTCAAATGATCACGAAATAATACAAGATATTCCACATGAACATTTGCTACCACTCAATTGGCTAGACATTTCCGAAGATGCTTCAAGTAAGACCCTTGGAATTCGATGGAATATCTCAGGCGATTATTTTTCGTTTACACCACCTTCAATGGAAAATAAAAATATTTCTTCAAAAAGAGAAGTTTTATCAACTATAGCTAAATTGTTTGACCCATGTGGATGGCTGGCACCGGTGGTCGTCGTAGCCAAGTTAATAATGCAACAAATCTGGCTAGACAAAATTGACTGGGATGATCAATTAAAGCCAATAACTCAAATAAACTGGAACAATTTTGTCAAAAATAGCACAGATATTGAATATCTCAGAGTTCCTCGTTGGATTCAATATACGTTAGATGGTTCTGTCGAGATTCATGGATTTTGTGACGCGTCAGAAAGGGCGTATGGAGCCACTCTTTATATTCGGGTGGAAAATACTGACCATAAGACACATTCTTATTAGCAGCAAAGACTCGTGTCGCTCCTATTAAAAAAATTATCAATACCCAGACTCGAGTGATGCGGGGCAGTATTACTATCAAAATTAGCTAAATTCATTGTAAATAGCCTACAAATATCAAAATATTCGACACAATTTTGGACCGATTCTACCATCGTCTTAGCATGGTAAGAAAGCCTCCTTGTCATTGCAGCACATTTGTTGGAAATAGAATCTCGGAAAGTGCTGATAATGTTGGACAAAAAAATTGGAGACATGTTGATTCGGAAAATAATCCAGCTGATATTGCGAGCCGTGGATGTTCGCGTGCAGAGCTAAAAACTAGTGATCTCTGGTGGCAGGGACCTCAATGGCTCAGAATGTCAAAAGACCGTTGGTCATCGTATGACATCCCAAATGACACAAATTTGGAAGCCAAAACGGAAAAGTCATGACCCTTTTCGCGGAAAAGGAAGACCCTTTAAAAAATTTTCTGCTCTTTATCTAAAGTTTATCGATCATACGCATATGCTCTAAGACTCTGGAAAAATACTGGAACAAATAGGCAACACCTTCGCGCCTCATCAAAAGGCCTTACTTCAGATGAAATCCAAGATGGAAAACGATCTTGCATAATTCGTACCCAGAAATTCGTATATGCAGACGAATACAACTCACTTATGAAAAAGACTCAAATTTCTCCTTCAAGTCCTCTGTTGACACTCAACCCGTTTATAGACTCAAAGGGTATTATTAGAGCAAATGGCCGATAGGTACAATCGTCAGCCCTTACCTATAGCGAACGTCACCCAATAATATTACCATATGACGCAAAACTTAGCAAATTATTGGTCGAATTCATTCTTAAGGTTACTTTACACAGGGGTAATCAATTAATGACCCGAGTATTAAGGTCCGAATTCTGGATATTTGGACTCAAGTCGCTTATCAAACAAACAATACGAAAATGTCGAATCTGCTTAATTCACAAAAAACAAACCCAAACACAAATAATGGCTTCGCTACCACCCGAACGCACTTTTCTTTCTCGACCCTTTACAAACACAGGGGGAGATTTTGCAGGACCTTTTAACATTAAAAGTTACTCAGGAAGAGCCTGCTTTATTACAAAAGGCTACGTTTGCCTTTTTGTCTGTTTCGCCACTAAGGCTATACATTTAGAACCCACAAGCGATTTGTCAACATATGCATTTCTTGCCGCTTTTTCTAGGTTTATAAGTCGGCGAGGTTGTCCGTCTTGTATGTTTTCGGACAACGGAACTAATTTTGCGGGAGCGGTTGATCTATTAAAGCGAGATAGATTAGCTTTCGTGAAGAATATTCAAAATAGCACAATTCAAAATAATTTCACTCAAAATCTTACTTGGAAATTTATTCCTCCTGGTGCTCCGTACATGGGCGGTTTGTGGGAAGCTGGCGTCAAATCATTTAAAATTCATTTGCGAAAAAGTATCCCAAAAATGAATTTTACCTTTGAAGAATTTACCACAATTTTATCAAGAATTGAAGGGTGTCTTAATTCGCGACCCTTAAGTCCTGCTAGCGACGACCCAACGACCTTTCCCCTTTGACACCTGGTCATTTCTTAATAGGAACACCTATTCTTACCCCAGCTGAATACAGATTTAAGCTTAGTCAATCGTTGGAAAAGACTCAAAGTTATTTCGCAATATTTTTGTAACAGATGGAAGTTAGAATATCTTCACGAACTTCACAGAAGAACTAAATGAAAATATGAAGAAGAGAATATCAAAGAAGTAGATTTAGTTGTCGTAAAAGGTGATAGATTGGCTCCGCATGAATGGAAGTTAGGTCGTATCGAAAAAACGTATCCAGGTAGTGACCGAAATACAAGGGTAGACATACGGACATAAAGTGGCAACATTAGCAGACCCATTACAAAAATTGTCAAATTGTTTTCCGACTGACTAGTCGGATTCTCACTCAAAAAAGAATTTAGTACTCGCCTTAATTTCTTTTCAGATATGGCCGCTTACTTGCCCAACCAGGACTGCAGTCTAGACGATAGCAGCCGTAGCCCAGACTCACCTGCCCGTCCCACAGCAAGAAGCGCCAATCGACCCATACGGCCCATCCATCGTCCCAGATCCACATCCCCTGAAAGGCGACAGAGAATTCGATCCGACGTAAGACCCCGCCAACGCCAAGAAACACCAAGCTATTGGCAATATTCATGTGGGCTCTGCCAAGATGACCATGCCCTCAGTGCCTGTGAGAGGTTCCGCAGACAGACACCCTTCCAGCGGTATGAGACCGTGGAGCGTCGGGGGTATTGCCGAAATTGCCTGGCGAGAAGTCATTTGGCCCCCGACTGCCCGTCTTTAACTGGTTGCCGGAGATGCAACGACCGGCACCATACCCTATTGCACGGGGCGTCATCAATTAGATGAGGTATCCCTGAATATAGAAGCCGTCACCACCCCAGCCTTCGCATGGGATTTGGTTTTTGTACCGACGGCTATGGTACGCATAACGGCCGAGGGCATGGAGGGGTTCAGCATGCTGCAAGCCATTATTAGACAATCTGCGACGATGTCTAAGATTTCGTACGCCGCGTTCCGTCGCTTGGGTCTGCAGTCGCGGAGCTACAAAGGGGAGCGATTCACCACCTTCACCGTTTCGCCCCGCCGCACGAACAGTACTTGGAGTCTGAAGGTAAATGCGGTAATTATCGAAGATCTCCCAAGACGCATATACTCGGTCCCAATACTTGAAGACCCCACTAGATGCTTCACGAGCTACGCCTTAGCTGACCCTGATCCCAGAGGAAATAGTCCGTTCGATGTGGAACTGGGAGCGGACACGTACTCCGCCATAAGGAAAGATGGGTGTACAGCAGCAGGAATTGGCGATGTCCTGGCTTACAATACACAATTGGGCTACGTGTTTGCCGGATCCATCAAGAACATGCCGAGGAATTGAAGAATCGTGGATCTGCACAGAAAATTTTTTTTCATAGGCTGTTATATCGAACTTCACGAACTTCAAATGCGAAATTTGAAACAATTCCGATAAATAATGTCGCCAAAATCATCAAAATACCGAATATCGGGGTGTACCGTTATATGGGGGCTATACGAAGACGTGGACCTACACATGCAATGTTTCGCCAACGGAGCTAGAACCCATTATGACCTACAAATACCAATTTTTAATAAATATGTGGCAAAAACTATCTAAATACCGAATATCGGGAGGTACCGTTATATGGGGGCGATACCAAAACGTGGACCTATAATTACAATGACTCGCCACGGCATTTTAATGGTTGCTGTCACATTTCTTCTAATGTTTCCTTTACCCTAAGGTGGAGGGTATTAAAAGTTTGGCCCGACCGAACACAATGTTTTTTTACATGTTTTTTTTTTTTTTGTAAAAATTGCCAAATTTTTGCTCTACGATAGTGAAGTGAAAAATATTTCGTTTAAGAAATTCGAAAATTAATTTCACATTTTTATAGGACATGATTGTAGTAATCTAGCATAGTGTCTACGTGTTTCTCTTGTTTCCTAGCCCCATGACGTGGTGGATAGTAGTTGAGGGCTTTGCTAATTTCCCGTTGCGAAATTTCCGTCATATGTCAAAATTCTAATTATTGTGTGATTTTTATTTTTATGAGTTTTCGTTAGTTTCCATTCCATCCATAATTTGTGCTGGTGCTGTTTACGCTGAATTTGCAATTCCAACATAGTATCGGTTACCTGTATATATCCTAGTTTACCTGACATTCATTTCTTCACTTTACACATATTTGAGTCTATCCCACCTTCCAACAAGGTGTTGGTGTTATTGTCTTCCATCGGTGTAGTGTAATTGTCTTCCATTTAGTGTTACATTTTACTGAGTACCTCCCACAATACACCCAAAACCTCTGCATTAAGCCTAAAGTTTGCAACAGATCCCATATGAGCTCTAGTTTAAATAAAGTTTAAACGTATTAACTAAAGTTTTTGTCGGGTCCTGTTCTATCTTGTCAACAACAGTAAAAAGCCCAAAATATTCAGACAACTCTACATACCAAATATTGATTGATTCTTCTCAGGTCGGAGAGATTGGTAGATTGACATGTTTCTAGGATTAAAACATTTTTAAGTAGATTTTGGCTGATAGTAAAATGTTTAATTTTTTGTACTTTTCGAATCCTTTCTGAAACGGATTTTCGTTTCAATATAAATAAATATATCTACAAAAATTAGAACAATACCTCTTCGTAGTAGCTTCATATTACTGAAAAGTATCTAATTTTCTCCCGTATAATACGAATTCTCAAAATGTGTGTTCAGTATAACTGCTTTGATTGAGACTGAAAGCTTATGTTATGCTATCAAATATTCTATCGACGTACTGGTTACCTGATTAATACTCCAACACTTTTAGACCCCACAAAGTATATATATATTGTTGATTATGGAACAGTGTGGCTTGTTTGTTCGGGATACCGTAGTATTTTGTTGTTGCAAAATGGTCAGGCTTATCCCTTTATTGTTGTTTTTATAAAAACAACGTTTGTTTATTAGTGGAGAACAATGGTAATGTTTACCAAGGGGTAAGGCAGGGAATACCTATTGTTGATTATCATAAAATTCGAAATAAAAAAACAAAAATTGGAAATAACTCTAGCTTCCGAACGAAATGAAGTAGGTTGATAACATTTTACTCAAATGTAAATTATGTTGCAGGACTTTTGGTATTTAAAATGGGCCATTTAGGTTCAGGTTTTGTCATAGCCCCCACATAACAGTACATCCCCATATTCGGTATTTCGATGATTTTAGCGACATTTTTTCACCAAAATTGTTTGAAATTTAGTACTTGAAATTCGTAATGGATACTACAGCCTAAAACAGAAAATAGCTTCCGAACGAAATGAAGTAGGTTAATAACATTTTACTGAAATGTAAATTATGTTGCAGGACGTTAGGTATTTAAAATGGGCTATGTAGGTCCACGTTTTGGTATAGCCCCCATATAATGATACCTCCTTATTTTCGGTATATTGATGATTTTAGCGACATTATTCACCGGAATTGTTTCAAGTTTAGTATTTGAAATTCGTAATGGATATTACAAAATATGCCTGAAAATTGTCTGTAACAGTCCAGGTTTTAGTATAGTCCGCAAATAATTGTGCCTCCCAATATTCAATATTTTAGCGATTTTAGCGACATTTTTCATCGGAATTGTTTGACATTTAGTACTTTAAGTTCGTAATGGATACTGCAGCCTAAGACAGAAAAGTGTCCCTGCCTGTCCACGTCTTCATGTAGTTCCCATATAACGATATTCGGTAGTTTGATGACATTATTCACCGGAATTGTTTCAAATGTGGTATTTAAAGTTCGTAATGAATACTACAGCCTACGACAAAAAATGGTCTATGCAGGTCCACATCTTCGCCTAGCCCCCATATAAAATAAAATTGGCTGTGCAGGTCCACGTTTTGGTATAGCCCCACATAATAGTACCTACATATATTCGGAATTTTGATGATTTTAGCTACATTATTCACCGTCTCATTTTCAAGTTTCGAATTTGAATATTGTAATGGCTTATGATAAAAGTTGCCTGTGTAGGTCCACTTCGTCGTATATACCCTATTATTACGGCTACATTCGGTAAGATTAAAACAAACATTTTACATGTTTATTTTTTTTTAATTTGAAAATTGCCAAATACGTTCAAAATGGTGGAGAGTATTTAAAGCTCGGCCCGGCTGGTTCTCAAAATTCTAAATATTTCAAGGTTTGTTGTATGATTTTTATTTTTATGCCTTTTCGTAAGTTTCCTTCCGTGCGTAAATGTTTGCTGGTGCTGCATTACTTGGATTTGCAATTTAAACTATGTATCGGTCATTTGAATATATTTTAGTTGTCCTGATAATCATTTTTTCACTTCGTTCCCGCAAACTTGATTTTTAGCACGTAACTTCCTATATTCAATAATTCACATCTCTGAATTATTAAATATGGGCTATATCCTGAACTTGCCAAATAGGTATATAATCGTTTAATACTTCAAGATTGTACCGGGTAGGCGTGAATGACCTGACAAACAGTTACCAAGTTCCTTAATTTATAGACTTGCTCCCATATAAACTTAAATTACAATTATTAGTATATTTAACTCTGCAGCCTAAAACACATTCGGCAGTGCTGTGGCTAATTATATAACTTCAGCCTTTTTGGAATGTGAGCCCACGAGCAACTAGGCTTGTTTATTAACAACGAATTTTATTTTCAGGAGTTTTTGTAAGACTCCATACCAACCATAATTTGTGCTGGAGCTGTATTCCTTGAATTTGCAATTCCAACTTTATATGGGTCACCTGTATGTATTGAAGTTGTCCTGATATTCATTTCTTCACTTTATACATATTTAGGTCTATCCCATCTGTACTATATCACTTAAATCTGTACTATATCACTAAAGAGGGGTGTAAATATAAAAAGTATTAATTTAAATTGCAATATCATTCTTGAAAATAAAATTGGCTTTATTATATTTTAACTAGATAAACTTGAAACTATAACAAGTTAAAAAGCAGTAAGTTTGAATACCCTCCACCATTTTGAACGCATTAGGTAATTTTCAAAAAATAAAAATAGCCATTAAATTGGAGTCTATTTTTTTCGAAAAATAAAAATAGCCGTTACATTGGGGTCTATTCGACGTGGACCTACATTGGCATAGTTTGTTATAAGCCATTACCATATTATAAATGGGTATAATGTAGCATCTTCAAAATACCATATATAGGCAGGTACCGTTATATCGGAGCTATACGAATACCTGGACCTGCATAGACAATTTTCTGTTACAGGCTATAGCATTCATTACGAACTTCAAATACGATAACTCAAACAATTTCGGTGAGTATTGTACCTAAAATCGTCAAAATACCGAATATAGGGAGGCACTGCTATATGAGGCCAATACAAAGACCTGGACGTGCATAAAACACTTTGTGTCACAGACTGTAGTTCCCATTACGAACTCTAAATACGTAATTCGAAACTACTCCGGTGAATAATGAAGCTAAAATCATCAAAATACCGAATATTGCGTGGTGCCGTTATAGGGGGCTATATAATAAAAGTTGTCTGTGTAGGTCCACTTCGTCGTATATACCCTATTAATACGGCTACATTCGGTAAGATTAAAACAAACATTTTACATGTTTATTTTTTTTAATTTGAAAATTGCCAAATACGTTCAAAATGGTGGAGAGTATTTAAAGCTCGGCCCGGCTGGTTCTCAAAATTCTAAATATTTCAAGGTTTGTTGTATGATTTTTATTTTTATGCCTTTTCGTAAGTTTCCTTCCGTCCGTAAATGTTTGCTGGTGCTGCATTACTTGGATTTGCAATTTAAACTATGTATCGGTCATTTGAATATATTTTAGTTGTCCTGATAATAATTTTTTCACTTCGTTCCCGCAAACTTGATTTTTAGCACGTAACTTCCTATATTCAATAATTCACATCTCTGAATTATTGAATATGGGCTATATCCTGAACTTGCCAAATAGGTATATAATCGTTTAATACTTCAAGATTGTACCGGGTAGGCGTGAATGACCTGACAAACAGTTACCAAGTTCCTTAATTTATAGACTTGCTCCCATATAAACTTAAATTCCAATTATTAGTATATTTAACTCTGCAGCCTAAAACACATTCGGCAGTGCTGTTGCTAATTATATAACTTCAGCCTTTTTGGAATGTGAGCCCACAAGCAACGTGGCTTGTTTATTAACAACGAATTTTATTTTCAGGAGTTTTCGTAAGATTCCATACCAACCATAATTTGTGCTGGTGCTGTATTCCTTGAATTTGCAATTCCAACTTTATATTGGTCACCTGTATATATTGAAGTTGTCCTGATATTCATTTCTTCACTGTATACATATTTAGGTGTATCCCATCTGTACTATATCACTAAAATCTGTACTATATCACTAAAGAGGGGTGTAAATATAAAAAGTATTAGTTTAAATTGCAATATCATTCTTGAAAATAAAATTGGCTTTATTATATTTTAACTAGATAAACTTGAAACTATAACAAGTTAAAAAGCAGTAAGTTTGAATACCCTCCACCATTTTGAACGAATTAGGTAATTTTCAAAAAATAAAAATAGCCATTAAATTGGGGTCTATTTTTTTTCGAAAAATAAAAATAGCCGTTACATTGGGGTCTATTCGACGTGGACCTACATTGGCATTGTTTGTTATAAGCCATTACCATATTATAAATGGGTATAATGTAGCATCTTCAAAATACCATATATAGGGAGGTACCGTTATATCGGAGCTATACGAATACTTGGACCTGCATAGACAATTGTCTGTCACAGGCTGTAGCATTCATTACGAACTTCAAATACGATAACTCAAACAATTTCGGTGAGTATTGTACCTAAAATCGTCAAAATACCGAATATAGGGAGGCACTGCTATATGAGGCCAATACAAAGACCTGGACGTGCATAAAACATTTTGTGTCACAGACTGTAGTTCCCATTACGAACTCTAAATACGTAATTCGAAACTACTCCGGTGAATAATGAAGCTAAAATCATCAAAATACCGAATATTGCGTGGTGCCGTTATAGGGGGCTATACGAAGACAATTTTATGTCATAAGCTGCGATCTGCAATCCCAACATAGTATCGGTTACCTGTATATATCCCAGTTTACCTGACATTAATTTCTTCACTTTACACATATTTGAGTCTATCCCACCTTCCAACAAGGTGTTGGTGTTGTTGTCTTCCATCGGTGTAGTGCAAGTGTCTTCCATTTTGTGTTCCATTTTACTGAGTACCTCCAATAATACACCCAAAACCTCTGTATTAAGCCTAAATTTTCGTTTCAATATAAATAAATATAAATAAATATATCTACAAAAATTAGTACAATACCTCTTCGTAGTAGCTTCATATTACTGAAAATGTATCTAATTTTAATTTTTAATTTTAATTTTAATTTTTATAATACGAATTCTCAAAATGTGTGTTCAGTATAACTACTTTGATTGTGACTGAAAGCTTATGTTATGCTATCAAATATTCTATCGACGTACTACTTACCTGATTAATACTCCAACTCTTTTAGACCCCATAAAGTATATATATTGTTGATCATCATAAAATTCGATTTGGCGATGTCCGTGCGTCAGTGGAAATAACTGTAGCTTCCGAACGAAATGAAGTAGGTTGATAACATTTTACTCAAATGTAAATTATGTTGCAGGACTTTTGGTATTTAAAATGGGTTATTTAGGTCCACGTTTTGTCATAGCCCCCACATAACAGTACATCCGGATATTCGGTATTTCGATGATTTTAGCTACATTTTTCACCAAAATTGTTTGAAATTTAGTACTTGAAGTTCGTAATGGATACTACAGCCTAAAACAGAAAATTGCTTCCGAACGAAATGAAGTAGGTTAATAACATTTTACTGAAATGTAAATTATGTTGCAGGACGTTAGGTATTTAAAATGGGCTATGTAGGTCCACGTTTTGGTATAGCCCCCATATAATGATACCTCCTTATTTTCGGTATATTGATGATTTTAGCGACATTATTCACCGGAATTGTTTCAAGTTTAGTATTTGAAATTCGTAATGGATATTACAAAATATGCCTGAAAATTGTCTGTGAAAGTCCAGGTTTTAGTATAGTCCGCAAATAATTGTGCCTCCCAATATTCAATATTTTAGCGATTTTAGCGACATTTTTCATCGGAATCGTTTGACATTTAGTACTTTAAGTTCGTAATGGATACTGCAGCCTAAGACAGAAAATTGTCTCTGCCTGTCCACGTCTTCGTGGAGTTCCCATATAACGGTACATCCCTATATTCGGTATTTTGATGACATTTGTTCGCGGAAGAAATGAACGCACCGTTTGAATATTTTTACTACACTGAATTTATTTATTAAAAATATTTCTTAAGAACTAGTTATGATAATATGACTTAACCTAAATTATCATTAAGTGCAAATGAGAGAGAAATAGATTCTAACTGTACATATGCATATGCACCATGCCACCATAAACCTTAGGGGGAGGTCATACACACACATAGCTATCTTACATGTGGCAAGCAAACATGCTGCACTTGCTTATCAGTCTGAGTAAAGATTACATCCCATAATCTAACTCCACCATAACACATGCAGCAATTGAAAATTCTGTATTATTTATTTCTAAATCGAAGGTCTGCTCACTACAGTTTCTTATCTTATTTAAAGACCCCCACCTGCTTGCCCCTTTGGTGTTTGTATTTATTTGTGGACTGTACATTTGTTAACAATAGATTTCCTTTCCACAACTTATCTCCTCTATTCAACTAAAATAATTTTATGAAATATGTTCACTCATCCGTGAACAACATTATTCGCCGGAATTGTTTCAAATTTGGTATTTAAAGTTCGCAATGAATACTACCGCCTACGACAGAAAATTGTCTATGCAGGTCCACGTCTTCGTCTAGACCACATATAAAGTCACCACCCGATATTTGGTACTTGAATTTCGTAATCGATAGTACCGCCCAATACAGAATATTGTCGTTGCATTGAATTGTTGCAGAATTGTTTCAAATTTGTTATATGAAGTTATTAAAACGCGAGGATTATAGAATTCTAGTTAATTTATTCTTCAATTTGTATGTGTAACAAATTATATGTGTTTCGTGCAAAGAATAGACAATGAATCAAATTTTCTTTCAATAACATATTTTCAATACAAAAAACCAAAGCCTTCTTTATATAAGAATAGTAGTGGATTGCTTCGTTTCCACAACACCTCCCCTCGAAGTAAATACACTACTGTCCTTGATTCTCTAAACTCAAGTTTTTCGAACAAAAGTTATGCTTGTTTCTGTTGAGTCCTTTTGTCAGCAAGTCAGCAGGCATATTCTCCGTTGAGAGATATTTAAGTGATATTTCTTTATTTTTGACACAATCGCGTACGAAATGTTGACGAATATCAATATGTTTTGTACGGGCGCTGTATCCGAAATTTTGTGCAAGTTTTTGAGCACTTTGACTGTCATAATACAGAATGATATCACCTGTATTCAAACCAATACTCTTCAAAATTCCTTTCAAGTAAAGAGCCTCTTTAGTTGCCTCAGTTATAGCAATATATTCAGCCTCTGTACTGGAAAGCGAAACCGTTCTCTGTTTTCGTGCTTCCCAACTAATTGCACCTCCAGCCAGTATAAATGCATAGCCAGAATATGAACGACGATCGGACATATTTCCACCCCAATCGGCGTCGACTACTCCAAATAAATCTGTATTCGTTTTCTTGTATAAAAGCCCACAATCAAGAGTTCCTTTCAAATACCTCAGTATTCTTTTAACTGCTTTCCAATGTTCTTCGCTGTAGTTTGTATTGAACTGACTCATAAAATTTACCGCATATGCAATATCAGGCCGCGTTGTGACTGCTAAAAACATTAATGCTCTTATTAACTTCTGATATGGATACTTAGACATGGTTACTTTACACATTTTTGACGGTACTGCCAATTTGCAATTTGCTTCCATGGGCGTCGAGGAGGGTTTACAATCGGTCATACCAAAACGATCAAGTAACAATTCGGCGTACTTACGTTGAGACAGAAACACCTCATTTAAATCACAATTTTGTTCAAATGTTATCCCCAAACATTCCTTTACTTGACCAATATCCTTCATATCAAACGACTTGGATAGTGACAACTTTATGGAGTTTATCCATTTCGGATCATTGGAAGCCAACAATAAGTCGTCAACATATATGGAAATCAATAAAATCTTATTCCCTTCTCTTTTCGATAATAAACACGGATCTTGCGTACATGGTTTCAGACCTAATGATTTCAATTCCGCTGTCAATTTGTAGTACCACATGAGACAAGATTGGCGCAAACCATAAAAAGCTTTATTTAGCTTACAAACAGGATATTTCTTATTCTTCAAATCTTTAAGCCATCTGCAACCAATTTCTTTTGCCTCTTCGCTGCATTTCTTAATAGATTTGTCATCTTTCATTCTTGACAGCATTGGCTCTAGTTCATCGGGAACTTGCATGTATACGTTTTCATCTAACTCGCCATTAAGGTAGACCGTCACGACATCCATTTGATGGATTTCCAGATTAAATTCTGCTGCTAAAGCTGCTACAAGTCTAATTGACGATGATTGCGCAACTGGAGAGTAGGTTTCGTGGAAATCTTCACCGGGTCGTTGTGCATATCCTTTTGCCACCAATCGGACTTTTTTCTTCCCGTCTCCGTTTGTTCGAAATACCAATCGACTTCCCACAATAGTCCTTTCAGGCGGTTTCTCAACTATTTCCCAAGTATTGTTCTTAATTTGGGACATATATTCGTCTTCTATGGCCTTTTCCCATTCATTTGCATCTCGGCTTTTTAATGCTTCATCTATTGTTGTCGGATCACTTAGATTAGACAAATATGAGAACTCACACTCTTCGAACGTTTCATCCTCTGTAAGCCCATGCTGATCCGTTTCCTCATTATTTTGCTCTTTATGGAATAATTTTCTTGGTCTTCCCTTTTTCCAGCTCTTTCAAGTTTCGGACGTCCTCTGGATCTCTTTTGAGTTCGTGCAATTTCAATTATTGTTTCGTTTTCAACGTCACTTGACATACCTTCATTTGAAGTTTCCTCTTGTTGCTCGTATCCTGGAGTCTTATCTTCATACTCAATTTCAATTTCATCGCATGGCCTAGTTTCGTAGAAGCCATCATAGGACTTTCCAAATCCATTCTCATTTATAAATTTGACGTCTCTACTGATAATAACATCTCCTTTCCGCGGACACCAAATACGATAGGCTTTTGACTCTGAGGAATAGCCCACAAAAACACACAATTCAGATCTTGATTCAAATTTAGATTTGGCCTTCTTATTTAAAACATAACCCTTGGAACCAAATACTTGCATGTGCATCAGGGTAGGTTTTTTATCTGTCCACACTTTGTACGGTATTTCTCCTGTAGCTGAAGTAACACATCGATTTCTAATATAACAGGCAGTATTTATAGCTTCGGACCAAAATGATGACGGTGCACCAACATGTTTCATCATACACCTGGTCATCTCCACAAGTGTTCTGTTTTTACGTTCTGCCATACCATTCTGTTGTGGCGTGTATGGGGTACTAAGTCGGCGTTTTACGCCACATTTCTCCAAATATGTGTCGAATTCCCGATTACAGTATTCCTTACCGTTATCCGACTGAAGCGCCTTGATTCTACGACCAGTCAAATTTTCAGCATACGTTTTGAATTTCTGAAAAACTGAAAATACTTCCGACTTGTGGCTTAGAAAATATACTTCGCACCAGCGAGATTTTTCATCAATAAAAGTTACAAAGTATTTTGCACCACCATTCGACTCATTTCTCATCGGCCCGCAAACGTCACTATGTATTATTTCAAGCAAATCTGTACACGTTTTGTGTTCATTCTTTGGAAAATTTTCCCGCGTTTGCTTTTCACTGAGGCACACCTCACAGGGTGATAATTTTAAATCACTTCTGAACTTCAAACCATAAACTGCGTCACTATTTGCCATTTCTTTTAAATATCTCTCATTAATGTGGCCCATTTTATAATGCCACTCATCCAGTTCATTCTTAGGTTCAATAATATTCACAGAATTTTCCAGGTTTTGAATATAGTACAAGTTTCCGACTCTTTCAGCAGTTAAAATCACCTTATTGCTTTTATCAATTACAACTGCATCGTTTTTGCGAAATCTTACCTCGTAACCTTTGTCTGTTCGGTTTTCTATTTTCTTCCACTTTTTGTGTACTATGAACATTCTTACCGGTTTTAGATTTACAGTTTTTCGCGAAATGTCCGACTTTTCCGCACTTAAAACATCCATTATTTTGCTTAGGTTTCGTTTGTCTATCTTTAGGTAGATATTTCTTAGCATAAAGAGCATTGGACGCATCACTATTCTCTTTCGACTTTCTTGATTCAGATTCTTCTAAAATTTTAACACGCAAAACTTCTGGTTTCGGTAATTCATCGCGAGTCTCTAAAGCACATCGAAAAGTTTCGAACGATTCCGGAAGACTATATAATAGTAAAATTGCCAAGAGCTCGTCTCCTATTGCAACTCCGATTTCTTTTAATTTTGCCACGGCATCGAAAAAATCGTTTATGTGATCACGAACTTTATCACTTTCGCGCATTCGAGACAATGCCACTCTTTTCAACAATGTCGCTTTTCGCGCAGGTCCTTTCGATTGATACGTAGACTCCAATCGCAACCAAATTTCTCTTGCACTTTCACATTCCGCTATTAACCCCAGTTCGGAGGGACTCATTGCCAACATTATATCTGCCGCTGCCTTTTGGTCTTGCCTTTTCCAAGCAACTGCTGCAATTTCTTCTCTGGGACATTCACCATTTCCGTCGACATATCCCCACAAATCGTTTTTCACCAAAATAGCACGCATCTGCAGTTTCCATGTATCGTAGTTTTCCGCGTTTAGCGGTTCTATACGTACCATACCAGCCATTTTCCAGTCGAACAAATCCTTTGATTCAAAATTGTAATCCTTTAAAATTATTGCCCCTCAATAGATTTTGATTAATTCGCAGTTATTTTGCCTCTTCTGGGCCCATAACCTATTAAAACGCGAGGATTATAGGGTTATAGAATTCGAATTAATTTATTCTTCAATTTGTATGCGTAACAAATTATATGTGTTTCGTGCAAAGAATAGACAATGAATCAAATTTTCTTTCAATAACATATTTTCAATACAAAAAACCAAAGCCTTTTTTATATAAGAATAGTAGTGGATTGCTTCGTTTCCACAACAGAAGTTCGTAATGGATACTACAGTTTTCGACATAAATTGTCTGTGCAGGTCCAAGTCATAGTATATTTCCCATACAACAGTACCTCCAAGTCCTCGTTTTTGTAAAGCCCCCATACAACGGTACCTAACCATTTTCGGTATCTTGATGATTTTAGCAACATTATTCACTGACATTGGTTCAACTTTGATATTTGAAGTTCGTAATATATACTACAGCTTTAGACAGAAAATTGTCGGTGCAGGTCCAAGTTAACAATACCTCCCCATATTCAGTATTTTTATAATTTTAGCGACATTATTCGCCGTAATTGTTTCAAATGTGGTATTTAAAGTTCGTAATGAATACTACAGCCTACGACAAAAAATGGTCTATGCAGGTCCACGCCTTCGTCTAGCCCCCATATAAAAGAAAATTGGCGGTGCAGGTCCACGTTTTGGTATAGCCCCACATAATAGTACCTACATATCATTTTTTCACTTCGTTCCCGCAAACTTGATTTTTAGCACGTAACTTCCTATATTCAATAATTCACATCTCTGAATTATTGAATATGGGCTATATCCTGAACTTGCCAAACAGGTATATAATCAATTAATACCTCAAGATTGTACCAGGTAGGCGTGAATGACCTGACAAACAGTTACCAAGTTCCTTAATTTTTAGACTTGCTCCCATATAAACTTAAATTCCAATTATTAGTATATTTAACTCTGCAGCCTAAAACACATTCGGCAGTGCTGTGGCTAATTATATAACTTCAGCTTTTTTGGAATGTGAGCCCACAAGCAACGTGGCTTGTTTATTAACCATGAATTTTATTCTCAGGAGTTTTTGTAAGATTCCATACCAACCATAATTTGTGCTGGTGCTGTATTCCTTGAATTTGCAATTCCAACTTTATATTGGTCACCTGTATATATTGAAGTTGTCCTGATATTCACTTCTTCTTAAAAAGCAGTAAGTTTGAATACCCTCCACCATTTTGAACGAATTAGGTAATTTTAAAAAAATAAAAATAGCCATTAAATTGGGGTCTATTCGACGTGGACCTACATTGGCATTGTTTGTTATAAGCCATTACCATATTATAAATGGGTATAATGTAGCATCTTCAAAATGCCATATATAGGGAGGTACCGTTATATCGGAGCTATAAGAATACCTGGACCTGCATAGACAATTTTCTGTCATAGGCTGTAGCATTCATTACGAACTTCAAATACGATAACTCAAACAGTTTCGGTGAGTATTGTACCTAAAATCGTTAAAATACCGAATATAGGGAGGCACTGCTATATGAGACCTATACAAAGACCTGGACGTGCATAAAACACTTTGTGTCACAGACTGTAGTTCCCATTACGAACTCTAAATACGTAATTCGAAACTACTCCGGTGAATAATGAAGCTAAAATCATCAAAATACCGAATATTGCGTGGTGCCGTTATAGGGGGCTATACGAAGACGTAGACCTGCACAGACAATTTTATGTCATAAGCTGTATTATCTATTACGAACTTCAAATGCCAAATTTGAAACAAATCCGGTGAATAATGTCGCTAAAATCATCAGAATACCGAATATAGGGAGGTACCGTTATATGGCACTGATATATGGGGGCTATACGAAGAACTGGACGTACATAAAACATTTTGTGTAACAGACTGTAGTTCCCATTTCGAACTCTAAATACGCAACTTGAAACCACTCCGGTGAATAATAAAGCTAAAATCATCAAAATACTGAATATTGGGAGGTGCCGTTATACGAAGGCGTGCTCCTGCATAGACAATTTTCTGTCTTAGACTGTAGTATTCATTGCGAATTTCAAATACTAAACTTGAAACAATTTTTAGCTACATTATTCCCCTTTTTTCAAGTTTCGCATTTGAATATTTTTCAAGGCTTATGACAAAAGTTGCCTATGCAGGTCCACTTCGTCGCACATACCCTAATATTATGGCTACATTCGGTAATATTATAACAGAAATATTACAGGTTTTTTTTATTTGAAAATTGCCAAATTCGTTACAAATGGTGGAGGGTATTCAAAGTTCGGCCCGGCCGAACCTACAGATTATTTACTTGTTTATTTTTTGAAATAATGGAGTTTTTGGTGGTCTGGGGCTCGATTCTTGTTCTACGATATTGAAGCGAAAAATTTTCATATAAGAAACTTAACATTTCTCTCCTTTATAAAAAAAACATTTCACATTTGTATAGAACATGTTTGTAGCAATCTAGCATGGTGTCTACGTGTTTCTCTTGTTTCATAGTCCCATGACGAAGTGGATATTTCAAAATTCTAAATATTTCAAAGTTTATTGTGTGATTTTTTTCACGAGTTTTTGTTAGTTTCCATCCGTCCATAAATTTGTGCTGGTGCTGCATTCCTTTCATTCCTATGTGTCGGTCATTTGCAAATATTTTAGTTGTCCTGATAATCATTTTTTCACTTCGTTCCCGTAAGCTTGCTTCTTATCACGTAACTTCCTATATTCAAAAACTAACATCTCTGAATTAGTGAATATAGGCTATATCCTGAACTTGCCAAATAGCGATATATTCGTTTAATATTTCAAGATCGTACCGGGTAGGCGTGAATGACCTGACAAACAGTCACCAAGTTCCTGAATATAGAGACTTGCCCCATATAAACTTAAATTCCGATTATTAGTATATTTTATTTAGCAGTGTAAAACACATTCGGCAATACTGTGTACTTTCGAATGTGAACCCATTAACAATCGTTTAAAGTGTATTCAACAGCAGCTAATGTAAATATATATATGATGAGGTCGACTCCTAACCTCATCACAAAGCGATGTAACTAACGAAAGAAAAAGAAAACGCCGCGAGATGATCTTTCTCGTTCCGTGGCTGGAAGGGAACTCAATTTATTTACAACATATTCTTAACACTAAAGCTTACATTTTATTTACGCACACAATAATGCATTAACGCACACAATACGTTGCGGGAGAAAACGAAACGTACCTAATTTGTGATCGACTCTTTCTTATCTTCTATTTATGGCCGTGACATTTATTACATTATTTATTACCGACCATAAACCTAGCATTTGGAAAACACATGCATCTTAAGTGTTTTCTTTATTTAACTAATTTACATTCTTCGGAAAAGACAAATAAAAATGAGATAAGAATTTAAAGAAGAACATTCAACACACAAACTATTTTTACAACATGTACAGTTTCTACAAAATTAAACAATATATATATATATATATATATATATATATATATATATATATATATATATATATATATATATATATATATATATATATATATATATATATATATGTACTATGTTGTATTGGTAAGTAGGGTAGGGTATATTAATTTTGTCATTCCGTTTGTAACTCCTTGAAATACTCAAGTCAGACTCAACAAAGTATATATATTCTTGATCAGCGTAAAATTCTAAGACGATTTAGCCATTTCCGTCTGTCTGTCTGTGTGTCTGTCTGTCTGTCTGTCTGTCTGTCTGTCTGTTGTAATCACGCTATCTTTCGAACAAATAGAGATAGAAGGCTAAAATTTAGCACACATGTATATTTTGCCAGTAGACAGGTTAAGTTCGTATTCGGTATTTTAATGATTTTAGCGACATTGTTTACCGGAATCGTTTCAAAGTTGGTATTTGAAGTTCGTAATGGATACTACAGCCTAAGACAGAAAATAATCTATGTAGGTCCACGTCTTCGTATAGCCCCTATATAATGGTACCCCCCGATATTCGGTATTTTGATGATTTTAGCGACATTATTTAGCGAAATCGTTCCAAATTTGGAATTTGAAGTTCGTAATAGATACTGCAGCATAAAACAGAAAATGGGCCATATAGGTCCAAGTCTTCATCTAGCCCCCATATACCGTACCCCCCGATATTTGGTATGTTGATGATTATTTACTGGGATTGTTTCAAATACGGCATGTGAAGGTCGTAATGGATACTTCAGCCCATGCCAGAAAATTGTCTGTGCAGGTCCACGTCTTCGTATAACCCCCATATAACGGTACCCCCCATATACGGTATTTTAATGATTTTAGCTATATTATAAACAGATTTTTCTTCAAGTTTCGCATTTAAATATTGTAATAACTTATGACAAAAGTTGCCTATGCAGGCCCACGTCGTCGTATAAGCATTCGGAATTCTTAAGATATTAACAGAATTTTTAACGGATTTTATTTTTTGGAAATTGCCAAATTTGTACCAAATGGTGGAGGGTATTAAAAGTTCGGCCCGACCGAACTTACAGCTTACAGTATAGCCCCCAGATAAAGGTACATCCCAATATTCGGTATTTTGATGATTTTAGCGACATTATTCAATGAAATTGTCTGCAAATCCTCACTAGGAGTCCCCTTGTATCCCCCATATAATGGTACCCCCCGATATTCATACCGATTTTCTGTTATATTTATACCACATTTTTTCACGGACTTGTGTGAAAATTGGTATTTGTAGGTCATAACAGGTCCCTGTACGTGTGGCAAAACATTGCATGTATAGGTCGACGTTTTGGTATAGCCCCCATATAAAGGTACCTCCCGATATTCGGCATTTTGATTATTTTTGCCACATTTTTTTTTTTCACGGATTTGTATAATGGGTTCCAGCTCCGGTAGCGAAACATTGCATGTATGGGTCCACGATTTGGTATAGCCCCCATATAACAGTACCTCCCGATATTCGGTATTTTGATGGTTTTTGCCACATTTTTGCACTGATTTGTCTAAAAATTGGTATTAGTAGGTCGTAATGGGTCCCAGTTCGTGTGGCGAAACATTGTATGCATAGGTCCACGTTTTGGTATAGTCCCCATATAACGGTACCTCCCAATATTCGGTATTTTAATGATTTTTGACACATTTTTTCACGAATTTCTCTGAAAATTGGTAGTTGTAGATCATAATGGGTCCCAGTTCGTGTGGCGAGTCATTGTAATTATAGGTCCACGTTTTGGTATCGCCCCCATATAACGGTACCTCCCGATATTCGGTATTTAGATAGTTTTTGCCACATATTTCCGCGGATTGGTCTAAAAATTGGTATTTGTAGGTCATAATGGGTTCTAGCTCCGTTGGCGAAACATTGCATGTGTAGGTCCACGAGTTTGTATAGCCCCCATATAAAGATACCTCCCAATATTCGGCATTTTAAGGTTTTTGTCACATTTCTTCTAATGTTTCCTAAGGTGGAGGGTATTAAAAGTTTGGCCCGACCGAACTTAATGTTTTTTTACTTGTTTAGTGGTTTGTTTGACTGAAAGTAGTTCCTTTTGATGATCTGCATAGAATCACTTTCTGAGTTGATTTATGCATGTCAGTCCGTCTGTCCGTCCGTCTTTCCGTCCATGTATTATTGTGAACAAATTACAGGTCGCATTTATTGTCCGATTTAGATGAAACAACATTTGTTTGGTCCAAGGACGAACCCTATTGAAATTGGAGATAACCGGTAAAAATTTAGATATAGCTCTCATATAAATCTTCGGCCGATTTGACTTCTATTGTGCACCAAACGTGTAGCCAGCGTGACCGTTGTGCCACTAAAGTATCAATTTTGCCACTTTTTTTGGGCTTTGATACCTTTGTGCCACCTTTTTATTTTGATCCTAAATGAGCCACTTTTTTGAATTTTTGTGCCACTTTTTTATACATTGTGCCACCTTTTTTATACCCTCCACCATAAAGGAAGGGTATATTAAGTTTGTCATTCCGTTTTTAGCACCTCGAAATATACAGTTTAGACCCCACAAAGTATATATATTCTTTCTCAGCATAAAATTCTACGTCCGTCCGTCTTTGGAAATCACTCTAGCTTCCGAACGAAATGAAGTAAGTTGAAGAAAGTGCAGGTCTACGTCTTCGTATAGCCCCCATATAACGGTACCCCCGATATTCGGCATTTGGATGATTTTAGCGACATTTTTTATCGGAATTGTTTCAAACTTGGTATTTGAAGTTCGTAATAGATACTAAACCATATGACAGGAGGTTGTCTGTGTAGGTTCACGTCTTCTTATAGCCCCTATATAAGGGTACCCCGATATTCGGTATTTTGATGATTTTACCGACATTATTTACGGGAACTTTTTCAAATTCTGTATTTGAACTTCGTAATGTATACTACAGCCTATGCCGGAAAATTGTCTGTGCAGGTCTACGTTTTGTAACCCCAATGCACCTCCCTATATTCGGTATTTTATTTATTTTAGCTACATTATAAACAAATTTTTTTCAAGTTTCACATTTACATATTATAATAGCTTATGACAAAATTTGCCTATGCAGGCCCACGTCGTCGTATAGACCCTAAAATACGGCTACATTTGGTATTTTTAAGATTTTAACAGAATTTTTAACCGATTTTATTTTTTTTATGAAAATTGCCAAATTTTTACCACATGGTGGAGGGTATTCAAAGTTCGGCCCGGCATTTTTTACTTGTTTTAAATAAAATGTGAAATAAATTGTGCCACTTTCTGTGCCACCATTTAAAGTGATATGTGCCACTTTTTTTAAGAAATTATACTTTTTGAAAATTTCCAGCGGTCACACTGCGTGTAGCACATACAACCAAATTAGGCCAGAAAATAAGTATGCCAAATTTGATCGAAATCGGTTTAGATATAGCTATAGCTCCCATATATATTGTCCATTGTTATTTTGTCCTCCACAGCCGTAATATGCACTCTGTAACAACAAAATTTGGGGAAATATATCAAATGCAGCTCAGAAATACCTTTGCTAAATTTTATCGAGATCGGTTCAGATTTGGATATAGCTCCCATATAACTTCGTCCGATTTAGCTTTTATTGTGCACCAAACGTATAATATTTGCCCAAATAGGATGGAATTCAGCACTTACGACCGAATTGAGTCTAGAAGGTAGTATGCCAAATTTGGTGAAGATAGGTTTAGATATAGCTATAGCTCCCATATATATTGTTCATCCGATTTGTTGTATTTGTTACCCACAGCCGTAAAATGCACTCCGTAACAACGATATTCAGGGAAATATATATATATAGATTTGGATATAGCTCCCATATATATCATTATCTGATTTCAAATTAATTTTGCACCAAATGGGCAATACAAGTCCGAATTTAAAAAATACAAATGCTTCGGCATATTTAGTCCTATGAATTTTAAATTATAATTATAATCATAAGGTGTATGATTGAATTCTCCCATAAAACACTTTTAATTGTTATGTGGAGCTCAACTAAATTTGCAAAGTGGTGCAGGGTATCATAAAATCAGCCCGCCCGTCTTTAGGACTTTCTTTACTAGTTATTTTTAGAAATGATGGATTTTTAGTTGTCTGGAGTTGGATTCTTGTTCTACGATTGTGAAATAAATAATATTTCCTTTAAGAGGTTTGACATTTCTCTCACACATTTCTTTGACATTTTTATACCCTCCACCATACTATAGAGGGAATATTAACATTGTCATTCCGTTTGTAATTCCTCGAAATACTCATGTCAGACCCAACAAAGTATATATATTCTTGATCAGCGTAAAATTCAAAGTCGATTTAGCGATGTCCGTCTGTCTGTCCGTCTCTCTGTTGTAATCACGCTATCTTTCGAATGAATTGAGATAGATGGCTAAAATTTTGCACACATGTTTATTTTTGCTGTAAGCAGTTTCAGTTCGTAAATGGGCCATGTAGGTCCACGTTTTCATATAGCCCCCATATAACGGTACCTCCCTATATTCGGTATTTTGATGATTTTAGGGACATTATTCACCGGAATTGTTTCAAATTCTGTATTTGAAGTTCCAAATGGATACTACACCCTAAGATAGAAAAATGTCTGTGCAGGTCCACGTCTTTGTATAGCCCCCATATAACGGTACCTCTCGATATTCGGCATTTTGATGATTTTAAGGACATTATTCACGGGAATTGTTTCAAATTTGGTATTTGAAGTTCGTAATGAATACTACAGTCTGTGACAGAAAATTGCCTGTGCGGGTCCAGGTCTTCGTATAGGCCCCATATATAAGTACCTCCCTATATTCGGTATTTTGATGATTTTAACGACATTATTCACGGGAATTGTTTCAAATTTGGTACCTGAAGTTCAAAATGGATACTACACCGTAAGACAGAAAATTGTCTGTGCAGGTCCACGTCTTCGTATAGCCCCCATATAACGGTACCTCCCTATATTCGGTATTTTGATGATTTTAGCGATATTATTCACCGGAATTGTTTCAAAATTGGTATTTGAAGTTCGTTATGGGAACTACAGTCTGTGACAGAAAATTGTCTATGCGGTTCCAGGTCTTGGTATAGGCCCCATATATCAGTACCTCCCTATATTCGGTATTTTGGCGATTTTAGGTACAATACCCACTGAAATTGTTTGAAATGTGGTATTTGAAGTTCGTAATGGATGCTACAGCCTGTGACAGAAAATGCTGGTCCAGGTCTTCGCACAGCTCCAATTTAAAGGCCCCTCCCTATATACGATATTTTGATGATTTTAGCTACATTATTCACAGTTTATTTCAAGTTTCGAATTTGAATATGGTAATGGCTTATGACAAACAATGCCTATGTATGTCCACGTCGTATAGACCCCAATATAACGGCTATATTCAGTATTTTTAAATTTTTAACAAAATTTTTTAAGGATTTTTTGAAAATTTCCAAATTCGTTGCAAATGGTGGAGGGTATTAAAAGTTCGGCCCGGACAAACTTACTGCTTTTTAACTTGTTATTTCACAAATTAATACGACATGATTTAACACGATGTTAATCTAGCACAGTGTGTATGTGTAATATTGGACCAAATAAATCAGTTATAATTTACGCTATCTTTGATTGAAGTGAGGCTGTGTGAGTTGAAGAACCTTCTTATCGTTGATGGTAGTTTCTTTAATTTGATAGTCCCATGACGAGGTGGATAGTAGTTGAGGGCTTTGTTAATATCCTGTTTCCCCATATGTCAAAATTCTAAGTATTTCAATGTTTGTTGTGTAAGTTTCCATTCTATCAATAAATTTGTGCTGGTGTTGCATTCCTTGAAATTTCAAGTATGTGTGTATATTATCTAGTTGTCCTGACATTCATTCCATCACTTTACACCTATTTGGGTCTATCTTACCTTCCAAAAATATGTGGATATTCCCTCCATCTATTTAGTATAATTTGTCTTCCATTTTGTATTCCATCTAACAGAGTACCTCCAATAACCCACCCAAAAACCCTGTATTAAGCCAAGACTTTCCAACAGACCTTACATGAGCTCTCGTGTACATGTAATATACACCTAAGTCTGTTGGTTTGAAAATTTAATATTTTTAATTTTCTTAAACGATTTTATTCCATTTAGCACGTTTTGAAATTTTATGTACTTAATTTTTATTGTCAAATTTAATTTTTGCGAAGAATGTTCATATCACAAAAAAGTATTTTTGAAAAAAAAAGTCTGAAACCATCGATAGTATCGATGGTTTGCGTACACTAGCTGAAAGATTTAAGCGAGCGTACAAACAATATTTACTGCTCAAAGCAAATGTGAATAGCACTAATTTAGGGGAATTCCCTTTATGAGCAAACAATAAAATTTACTGGTCAGAGCAATTGAAACGTGTTAATATTTTGTGAACTGTCAATGCAATAAGACGTGTTATCGTTGATGGTAGTTTCTTTAATTTGATAGTCCCATGACGAGGTGGATAGTAGTTGAGGGCTTTGCTAATATCCTGTTTCCCCCATATGTCAAAATTCTAAGTATTTCAATGTTTGTTGTGTAAGTTTCCATTCTATCAATAAATTTGTGCTGGTGTTGCATTCCTTGAAATTTCAAGTATGTGTATATTATCTAGTTGTCCTGACATTCATTCCATCACTTTACACCTATTTGGGTCTATCTTACCTTCCAAAAATATGTGGATATTTCCTCCATCTATTTAGTATAATTTGTCTTCCATTTTGTGTTCCATCTAACCTCCAATAACCCACCCAAAAACCCTGTATTAAGCCAAGACTTTCCAACAGACCTTACATGAGCTCTCGTGTACATGTAATATACACCTAAGTCTGTTGGTTTGAAAATTTAATATTTTTAATTTTCTTAAACGATTTTATTCCATTTAGCACGATTTGAAATTTTATGTACTTAATTTTTATTGTCAAATTTAATTTTTGCGAAGAATGTTCATATCACAAAAAAGTATTTTTGAAAAAAAAAGTCTGAAACCATCGATAGTATCGATGGTTTGCGTACACTAGCTGAAAGATTTAAGTGAGCCTACAAACAATATTTACTGGTCAAAGCAAATGTGAATAGCACCAATTTAGGGGAATTCCCTTTATGAGCAAACAATAAAATTTACTGGTCAGAGCAATTGAAACGTGTTAATATTTTGTGAACTGTCAATGCAATAAGACGTGTTGTGTAAAGAAATTTTTTGCAGGCAAATTTGATTTTCCATTAAAATTAACTTTAACGCATTAAGATAAAAGGTAAGCCAAAAAATATTTTGTATGTATTCAGTTATTTATGTTTTTTTTTTTTTTAATTTTGTTATATATTTTATGTATCCCTAAAAGGAAATGTCAGATATAAAACTAAAACGGAAGGCAATTTCTTTGGAAACCAAGATTAAAATTTTAGATCGCCTTCGAAATGGAAAAGGCTCAACTGCTCTTGGTAAAACGTTCGGTTTAAATGAAGCCACAATAAGAACTATAAAGAAAAATGAAATTGCTATTAGGCAATCGGTGATTTCTGGAACGAACCTATCTGTTAAGTCTTCATCATACACTAAAAATGCTGTTAAAGACAAAATGGAAAAAGCATTCATTATATGGCTGGAGGAAAATGTCCAAAAAAGAATTCCCGTAGACGGAAACAATATCAAACAGCAAGCATTAAGATTCTATAAAATGATAAAAGAATAACAACCGTCTACATCCAAACAAACAGCTGCTGAGAAGAGCTACGTATTTTCTGCAAGCACAGGTTAGATGAGGGGAATTTCTCCATAGGCATGCGCTTCATAACATAAAAATCAAGGACGAGATTGCTTCTGGAGATCAGAAAGCCGCCAAAGAATACCAACTAAAGCTTAAAAAAAGTAATAGCGGATGGTCGATACAGCCCTGATCAGGTTTTTAACGCTGACGGAACCGGTCTTTTTGTGGAAAAAAAATGCCGAGAAGAACATATGTGGCCAAATCGCAAAAAAGTGCTAGGGGTTTTAAAAATTGAAAAAGATCGAGTCACAATTTTATTGTGCAGTAACGCTTCTGGAGATCGTATGTTAAAGCTTATCAATCGTACATTAAAGCCTCGAGCAATGAAAGGTGTCGATTTTGATACATTGCTGGTTAATTGGATGGCCAATAAAAAGCATGGGTGACGACTACAGTTTTCACAGAATGGTTCATTAAATATATTGTGCCTGAAACTAGAAAATATTTGAATGAAAAGGGCTTAGAATTTAAAGTTCTTCTGTTGGTAGACAATGCACCCGGGCATCCTCAGCTGGAACACGAAAATGTACAAGTTTTGTTCCTGCTACCAAATACCACATCCCAAATCCAACCACTGTACCAAGGAATTATCGCGACATTCAAAACTTATTATATCAAACGAACATTCCAGTACATTTTGGACACTTTGGATAGGGATAAAACTCTAACAGTAATTTATGCCTGGAAAAAGTTTTCTATCAAAGATTGCGTTACACATGCTGCTTTAGCAATGTCAGATTTACGACCATCAACCTTAAACGGGTGTTGGAGAGCAATTTGGCCAGAATGTGTACAAATCCTGTGGAGAAAAATACAAACGAATATCCCAATATAATTGCTTCAGCACACGCAGTTGGTGGGGAGGGTTTTGATGACTTGGTATCTGAGACATTGATGAGCTGATGATTGATACATTCCAACTATGCAATTTATATATAAAATTTTGTTCGTGTTGACTAAAATTTTGTTTTTTGTCAAAATTATTATTTTTAAGTAACAGCTGAGGGAAACATCCCCAGGGAGCTGATGAGGGTTAGTGCTTTCATAGCATTCCCTGCCGTAACCCCAGTAAACATTACCATCTTTCCACTAATAAACAAATTTGTTTTTATAAAAACATTAATTATGGGCTTAAGCCCACCTATTTTGCAAAACTAAAATGCTTTAGCAACACCGGACAATAATACTAACACTGGTTGAGTCAAGAATCTCTGGCATTCACCCAGATCAGTGGAAATAATCGAGAAATCGTAAGAAAACCTGTACATTGAGCCATATAATAAACAAAAGTGATTTATAAAATTACGAAAGAGAGTTATATACAAAAACTATTAATTTAGATCGCAATATCATCATGTTTCAAAGCTTTACAAATATATAGATTTTGGCGGATAGGAACATGTTTAATTCTTCTTTGTACGTTTTGAGTCGTTTTTAAAATGGTGTTTCGGAATTTCAGCAAACCTTTTGTGCAATATAAATAAATATAAATATAACAATTAAAACTATATCTGTATAAGTTTTATACTTTGGTTACGCCAAGGAATATGTTCGATACATCATCCCCCAACTCCAGCATTCCACGTAATCACATTAATTAGCGTCTCACTTGAGATTAATGGGGAAATCTTCTTCTGTCACTATTTTAAGAGTCCCAATCGTCTAGTTCGGATTGTGGGGGAGAGCTTAAGCTCTCTTCTGCATCTTCTCCTAAAAGTCATATTCGCTCAGTTTGGATGCAGGGAGGCCAATGCTGCGGTCGTCGGTGCTGGTCACGACCTTGTTCCGTTATTGTGTTCATCTGCAACTACACTTGGTCTATTGTTCTTGTTGTGATCACACGTAATGGTAAAGTCTCGTTTCGTTGAAACTCATTACTTTACAAAATAACCGTTGAAAATACTTATCATAAAATTATATATCCTTGTTTTTTTTATTTTGTTATTTTTCGGGGTAATTTGTTTTAGTATCAAGCCAACATTTTGGTCTGATTCGTTATTTGATTCGTTATTTTATCCATTTGAGCCGGATAAATTCACAGAAGTTGTTGCAGTCTTTTCTAATATTTGCTTTTTCAAATTTTTGAAGAACAAAACTCATCCACACAATCATCCCCCATCATCAATGCGCATCATCTTGCCATGAACCTCACCAAACCAACTCATCAAACCAACATCAAAAACTCGAAGGTATGTAGTTCAGTTTCTTTTGTACTGAGCAAACCGCGAATGTCATCGTTTTTGAAAAACATTAACTTACGTCGCATACTGTTCGCCTTACAATTGCCTTAACGCGTGTGTTCTAAAATTTCATTTTATATAGAGTCCACTAATCGTCGTTGATTTTAAATAAATAATCGTGTGTTGAGAAAAACAATAAGAACACTACTGTTCTACATCGTGCCCCTTTTTTGGTTGCAATTTTAAATACATCTACATTTTCTTCCTATTCCCGACACTCACTGTTTGATCGGTTTTGTTGGTTTATTTTTCGTTTAATCGCAACAACAATACCCAAATATTCCAAGCGCCTTTTCTAGCGCCGGTTTAAATAATATTTAAATCTTGTTGTTGCAGATTGGTCAGGCTTAATCCCTTTATTGTTGTTATTATAAAAACAACGTTTGTCTATTAGTGGAGAACGATGGTAATGTTTACTAGGGGGTAAGGCAGGGAATTCCTAGGTTTAGGAAAGAGCCACCAATCCTCATCAGTTCCCTTGTTATACCCTCCACCACAGTATGGAGGCTATATTAAGTTTGTCATTCCGTTTGTAACACCTCGAAATATACAATTTAGGCCCCACAAAGTATATATCTTTTTGATCAGCATAAAATTCTATTTCGATTTAGCAAATGTCCATCCGTCTATCCGTCTGTGAAAATCACTCTAGCTTCCGAACGAAATAAAGTACGTTGATAAAATTACTCAAATGTGTATTAAGTCTGCAGGACTTTTGGTATTGAAAATGGGCCATGTAGGTCCACGTCTTCGTATACCCCTCATGTAACGGTACCTCCCGGTATGTGGTATTTTGATGATTTTAGCAACATTATTTACCGGAATTGTTTCAAGATTAGCATTTAAAGTTCATAATAGATACTCCGGCTTATGACAGGAAATGGACCATGTAGGTCCACGTCTTCGTATACCTCCCTATATTCGGTATTTTGGTGATTTTAGCGTCTTTATTCACCAAATTTTTTTTTAAAATTACGCATTTAGAGTTCGTGATGGAAACTCCAGTCTGTGACAGAAAATTGTCTATGCAGATCCAGGTCTTCGCATAGACCCCATATACCAGTACCTCCCTATATTCGGTATTTTGACGAGTTAAGGTACAATACTCACCGAAGTTGTTTGAAATGTCGTATTTGAAGTTCGTAATGGATGCTACAGAATATGACAAAAAATTGTCGACGCAGGTTCAGGTCTTCGCACAGCTCCGATATAACGGTACCTCCCTATATTCTATACTTTGATGATTTTAGCTATGATTATTCGCGTTTATTTCAATTTCCGAATTTGAATTTGTTAATGACTCATGACAAATAATGCCTGTGTGGGTCCACGTCGTATAGGCACCAATATAACGGCAATATTCGGTATTTTTAATATATTACCAAAAAATTTTCAGGATTTGATTTCCAAATTCGTTCCAAATGGTGGAGGGTATTCAAAGTTCGTCCCGGCCGAACTTACTGCTTTTTAACTTGTTCTTATCCATGTCGGTGACCAAATTAACCCAATTTATTCATGCATTTGTTGTCGGTTTTAAGCTCATCAATGCCGAAAGTCATACTGTTTTTAATCTTGAGTTCGAAATACAGAACTTCATGATTTGTGGAAAAAGCGAAGCATACAATTCTATGTCGATTTAACGACGTCTGTCTGTTGAAATCACGATACAGCCCATATTAATTGACGTAGAGAGTCAAAATTTAGCAGAATAATTTGTATTGTGCCTAGGATGGTTGGTATTGAAATTGAGATATATCCGTTTACGTTTTGGTATAGTCCCCATATAACGGTACCTTCCGATATTCGGTATTTTGATGATTTTGCCACATTTTTTACGAATTTGTCTAAAAATGGGTATTTGTGGGTCATAATGGGCTCTAGCTTCGGTGGCAAAACATTGAATGCCCACGTTTTTGTATAGCCCCCCTACAAAAACGTGAACCTGTTATTCAATATTTTAATGATTTTACGACATATTCCCACGAATATGTCAAAAAAATGGTATTTGTGGGACACAATGGGTTCTAATGTTTCCTTTACCCTAAGTTGTAGGGTATTAAAAGCTTGGCCCGGCCGAACTTAATGTTTTCTACTTGTTTTATTTGTCAACAGCGTATACCTAAATAAAGTGTAGCGTTATGGGAGCAGAATATTAAAGACAAATCTTCTTTATCGTCTTAGGAAGAATTAGACAAATTTCTCCCTGAATGAATTCAAACTTTTGTCTCTAGCTAATTCTGCTGTTAAAGATAAATCGAAAACGATATGGATACTTTGTCGCGATGAATATCATTTTTACTTTATTGCTCTAAATTCTAAATCTTTCATTTAACAAGAAAAAAAGCTGTAAGTTCGGCCAGGCCGAACTTTGAATACCCTCCACCATTTGGTACGAATTCAACAATTTTCACAAAAAAAAAATAAAAGGATTTTAAAATTCTGTTAAAATCGTGTAGCCGTATATTAGAGTCTATATGGCGACATGAACCTGCATAGGCAACTTTTGTCACAAGGCAACTTATATCAAATATTCAAATGCGAAACTTGAAAAAAATCTGTTTATAATGTAGCTAAAATTGTCGAATATAGGGAGGTACCAAGGTGGTTATAAAACGTGGATCTGCATACAAAATGTTTTGTCATAGGCTGTTATATCGAACTTCACGAACTTCAAATGCGAAATTTGAAACAATTCCGATAAATAATGTCGCTAAAATCATCAAAATACCGAATATCGGGGTGAACCGTTATATGGGGGCTATACGAAGACGTGGACCTGCACAGACAATTTTCTGTCATAGGCTGTAGTATTCATTACGAACTTCAAATGCGAAATTTGAAACAATTCCGGTAAATAGGTTCGCTAAAATCATGAAAATACCGAAGATCGGTGGTACCGTTATATGGGGGCTATACGAAGGCGTAGTCCTGCACAGACAATTTTCTGTGATAGGCTGTAGCATCCATTACGAACTTCAAATACTAAATTTGAAATAGTTCCGGTAAATAATGTCGCTAAAATCATCAAAATACTGAATATTGGGGGGTACCGTTATATGGGGGCTATACGAAGACGTAGACCTACATGGCTTATTTTCTGTCTTAGGATGTAGTATTCATTACGAACTTCAAATACCAAAATTGAAACAATTCCGGTAAATAATGTGTCTACAATGATCAAAATACCGAATATCGGGGGGGTACCGTTACATGGGGGCTATACGAAGACGTGGACCTACATTGCCCATTTTCTGTTTTATGCTGTAGTATCTATTAAAAACTTTAAATACCAAATTTGAAACAATTCCGGTAAATAATGTAGCTAAAATCATCAAAATACCGAATATAGGGAGGTACAGTTATATGGAAGCTATCCGAAGACGTGGACCTATATGGCCCATTTTCAATACCAAAAGTCCTGCAGACATAGTACACATTTGAGTAAAATTTTATCAACCTACTTCATTTCGTTCGGAAGCTAGAGTGATTTCCACAGACGGACGGACATTGATAAATCGACATAGAATTTTATGCTGATCAAGAATATATATACTTTGTGGGGTCTAAAATGTATATTTCGAGGTGTTACAAACGGAATGACAAACTTAATATACCCTCCATACTATGGTGGAGGGTATAAAAAGAGATTTGAAACTGCTAAAAATCAGGGAGCTTGCCTTAATCGGCTTTCTGTCGGACACTCTGTTAAGAATTACTCAAGTAGCTATATTTTTTACCTTTGTAAAAGTCGTCATCAAACGTTGTTGCATAGACCTTCTCCAGCTTGTCGCCTAGACCATTGAACACAGTCCTTTCAAATGAAATAATTCCAGGTTCAGGGACTTCCTTTATAACAGAAAATTTACAAAAGCGTCTTAAGTTGCCCACCCAGTGTGTCACTGTCACAGTATCTGGTGTAAATGGTTCTACATATGCCACTTCACATCAGTTCTCCTGTTGATTCATTCACATTTGTTAAAACCAGCATGTTTGTTCTTTCAAAATTTTTTGGAAATCTCCCATCATTCCCCCTCAGTTCAGACATCGCTTCTCGTTTGCCTAGTATTCGGTTTGCTGATTATAATCTCTTTAATACTAGACCTGTCGATTTACTGTTGGGTCTGATTTGTATCCGCAGATTTTGAGGGAAGGAACGCAAATTAATATTTTGGGTTCCTTGTTAGATAAAATATTTGAAAACATGAGATAAAAGTTTCAATTAAACATACCTATAGAAAATATTACATATTTTAACATTAATTGTTGTATAAACGGTAAACTATTGTAAATAAACAAGCCACATTACTGTTGAATCCGAATTGGAAAAAGCTATAGTTATATAATTAGCCACAGTATTGCCGAATGTGTTTTATATATGGCTACAGAGTTAAAAATACTAATATTTGGAATGTAAGTTTATATGGGAGTAAGTCTATAAATAAATGAACTTTTACAGTATTCTACCGACCCTACGAGTACTTACGATCTCGTCAAATATGTAAATTTTTTTTTGTCATAGAAGTTATTTTTAAACTAACTTCTGGAGAGAATATCCCAGACAAAAAATAAGGGAACTGATGAGGATTGGTGGCTCTCTCCGAAACCTAGGCATTCCCTGCTTTACCCCCTTGTAAAGATTACCGTCGTTCTCCACTAATAAGCAAACATTATTTTTATAAAAACAGCAAAAATGGGATTAACCCTGACCAAACATGCCAACACTGTTCTATTCGTTTTTCAAACAATACATTAAGTGTCCAAATTAACATTATTCATTGGTTTCTGATTTGCTTTTAAACGCCACTCACTCCATTCGATTTGTTCATTCGAGCTACTAATGCTGTGGTAAAATTTAATGCCAACTTCAGGTCCCAACGGAATGAAGAGCTCGACGTTTGCATCCTGGAATTACAAGGAGCTGACGTCTGAACACTATGGGATAATGTTAAATTCCAATTTAAACGTGCCTGAATTATCAATATGATGATAAAAATTCTAATGAGGACGGCATTTCAGCCGCCGACATCAAATATGATGTCGCTTATAAATATTTTTTAAATGTTCTATCGTGCATAAACAGAAAGCTAGGTGAATTACGGGCCTCGCCGAAGTCACCTGCAATTGTAACTTCCCCAAAATCTCATATAAGTAACACTTCAATACCTCGTTCCGATGATACAGGGACCATATCGAATGTTCCGCATCGATCCGAAACTTCCAAAAATTTATCTTTCACATTCTGAAGAAATGAAAATTTCGGTCACACGTTGAATTTGCCACCCTGTGACATCGAAGTTTTCAATGCCGATTTTCTTTCCTGGCCTAGGTTCAGGGAGTTATTTTTAGCCATTTACATCAACAATAGCGGCATAAGCGATATTAAGCGTTTATACCATTTGGATAATAAAATAAATTGTTTACGTCTACACACAAAAAGTTTAGCTTAGCATGGAGTGCATTGTTTTCTACTTATGAAAATCCGCCAATTTTGGTAAACAACCAACTTAAGCTCCTCCTTGGCCTTCCAGTTTTAGACAAAGAAACTAGTGCAGGGTTAAAGAAACTACAAAGAGGTATAAAGGGTGTATTTCGTTCATGTCTAATTATGATGTGTTGACCAAAGCTTGGATCTTATTCCAGTTTTCTGTGTCATCAGAAATTACTTAAGAACTGCGTGGGAATTTGGGAAAAAAGTACAACAAACTAATCAATTCTTTCTACGTGTAAAGATCTGGATCATTTTCTCACAGAAAGGATCCAAACTCTGACCTACTTGCGTGATATTAGAGGCATCGATTACGCCGAACCTCTAAACAATGGTAAATGTTCCCTTTCAGCGAATGGTGCAACGAATACATCATATGCGCTTTGTGCGCTTTGTTCACGACAAAGGCATCATCTAAGAATTTGTCATAAATTCCTAAGTCTTTCAGTTCCTGAAAGAGTCTGCACAGTTAAGATACATTTGTGTTGTCTTAATTGTTTGTCTCACAGTCATGAAGCCTCTAAATGCAACAGCATTTACAACTGCGCCATATGCAATAAACGGCATCAGAAGAAGTCTAGACCAGGTAATTCTACCTACTACTTCTACCAGTATCACAGGGTCTTCAAGCCGACTGGTATTTCATACCATCCAGAGCAGAAAAATATTGTTAGGCACAGCTATGGTCCATATTGTGAACGAAGGTACTACGTACCCTGGTAGAGCCTTGAAAGATCCTTCTTCAGAATCATCTTTTGTTTCTGGACGTATGCAAAAAAGATTGGATACAGGCGCGAATAACGTTCAATCTTCAATCTCGGGGGTAAGTGGGTCCGTTTCCCATTCCCATTAGGACCATTAATAGCACAGAACACCGTCTTCGGCTGAATCATTACTGGTCAAATGCCTAACTCCCATCTACTACCTCTTATTTAGGGATTCTCCCTAGATTTGGGTAAATAACTGGGGACTTTGAGTCACGTTTGCTCACACCTTTCTCTACGGACGCATTTTCCATACATGTTTAAAGTATAGGTCAGTTTTTCTACGAAAAACACAAAGATTCATTCACCTACACTTCGTCCTCCTACATGCAACGCAAATATTGCTTTTTTCATTTGTTACACAAATAACTTTTAATCCACATAAACAATGACTATACGGCCATCTGTACTTCATTTTCAAAGAAGCATCCCATATTGTTCATATGGCATTCTTAGAATGCTAAATCTTAAATGAGATGCTTCATATCTAACATTATTTCTTTTGCCGGATCACTGGTCCACATCTTACAAAATATAACCGAATATGAGGGGCGAAATTTTATATTGAAGACAGCACTTTCATCCGACGGCGATTTTAATTCATCTTCCACTCCTACGGCAGATGAATTACGTCCAGTCTCCTCTCTACTTTCTCGCTGCAAATTTAGAAAAATATAGTTTGATGGCCGCGTTAGATTTTCGAAGCATCGAGCTATACAGTTCCTATCTTCATTTTCGCTTTCTCTCTACCTTTTATATGAGTTGGAAAATTTAGAATGATGGTTGCGACAATGGTGTGCGGATTACGCCCCAACGATCACCGGAGTTCCTCCAAGAGATATCAGTGGTTTCGCTTCATTGGACTCGACGAGTTCAACCTTCAAACGATCAGGACATTATCGATGCATTGCACGATCTTGCTGTTCGAGTTCTTCAGTTTTCATTATACGATTGCACGGTTTCAAATTTGTCTTTTGAAGGTACTACAGCGTTTGGATAATAAAATCAGTGGCTATGCTCATGAAATTTTTTACGTCTACACACAAAAAGTTTAGCTTAGCATGGAGTGCATTGTTTTCTACTTATGAAAATCCGCTAATTTTGGTAAACAACCAACTTAAGCTCCTCCTTGGCCTTCCAGTTTTAGACAAAGAAACTAGTGCAGGGTTAAAGAAACTACAAAGAGGTATAAAGGGTGTATTTCGTTCATGTCTAATTATGATGTGTTCACCAAAACTTGGATCTTATTCTAGTTTTCTGTGTCATCAGAAATTAGTTAAGAACTGCGTGGGAATTTGGGAAAAAAATACAAGAAAGAAATCAATTCTTTCTACGTGTAAAGATCTGGATCATTTTCTCACAGAAAGGATCCAAACTCTGACCTACTTGCGTGATATTAGAGGCATCGATTACGCCGAACCTCTAAACAATGGTAAATGTTCCCTTTCAGCGAATGGTGCAACGAATACATCATATGCGCTTTGTGCGCTTTGTTCACGACAAAGGCATCATCTAAGAATTTGTCATAAATTCCTAAGTCTTTCAGTTCCTGAAAGAGTCTGCACAATTAAGAAACAATTGTGTTGTCTTAATTGTTTGTCTCACAGCCATGAAGCCTCTAAATGCAACAGCATTTACAACTGCGCCATATGCAATAAACGGCATCAGAAGAAGTCTAGATCAGGTAATTCTACCTACTACTTCTACCAGTATCACAGGGTCTTCAAGCCGACTGGTATTTCATACCATCCAGAGCAGAAAAATATTGTTAGGCACAGCTATGGTACATATTGTGAACGAAGGTACTACGTACCCAGCTAGAGCATTGAAAGATCCTGCTTCGGAAGCATCTTTTGTTTCTGAACGTATGCAAAAAAGATTGGATACAGGCGCGAATAACGTTCAATCTTCAATCTCGGGGTTAGTGGGTCCGTTTCCCATTCACATTCCCATTAGGACCATTAATAGCACAGAACACCGTCTTCGGCTGAATCATTACTGGTCAAACGCCTAACTCCCATCTACAACCTCCTATTTAGAGATTCTCCCCAGATTTGGGTAAATAACTGGGGACTTTGAGTCACGTTTGCTCACACCTTTCTCTACGGACGCATTTTCCATACATGTTTAAAGTATAGGTCAGTTTTTCTACGAAAAACACAAAGATTCATTCACCTACACTTCGTCCTCCTACATGCAACGCAAATATTGTTTTTTTCATTTGTTACACAAATAACTTTTAATCCACATAAACAATGACTATACGGCCATCTGTACTTCATTTTCAAGGAAGCATCCCATATTTTTCATTCTTGGAGTGCTAAATCTTAAAGGAGATGCTTCACATCTAAAATTATTTCTTTTGCTGGATCACTGGTCCACATCTCACCAAATATAACCGAATATGAGGGGCGAAATTTAATATTGAAGACAGCACTTTCATCCGACGGCGATTTTAATTCATCTTCCACTCCTACGGCAGATGAATTACGTCCAGTCTCCTCTCTACTTTTTCGCTGCAAATTTTGAAAAATATAGTTTTATGGCCGCGTTAGAGTTTCGAGGCATCGAGCTATACAGTTCCTATCTACATTTTCGCTTCATCTCTACCTTTCATATGAGTTGGAAAATTTAGAATGATGGTTGCGACAATGGTGTGCGGATTACGCCCCATCGCCCCAACGATTTCTTTTGCTGGATCACTGGTCCACATCTCACCAAATATAACTGAATATGAGGGGCGAAATTTAATATTGAAGACAGCACTTTCATCCGATGGCGATTTTAATTCATCTTCCACTCCTATGGCAGATGAATTACGTCCAGTCTCCTCTCTACTTTTTCGCTGCAAATTTAGAAAAATATAGTTTGATGGCCGCGTTAGAGATTCGAGGCATCGAGCTATACAGTTCCTATCTACATTTTCGCTTCATCTCTACCTTTCATATGAGTTGAAAAATTTAGAATGATGGTTGCGACAATGGTGTGCGGATTACGCCCCATCGCCCCAACGATCACTGGAGTTCCTCCAAGAGATATCAGTGGTTTCGCTTCATTGGACTCGACGGGTTCAACCTTCAAACGATCAGGACATTATCGATGCATTGCACGATCTTGCTATTCGAGTTCTTCAGTTTTCATTATACGATTGCACGGTTTCAAATTTGTCATTTGAAGGTACTACAGCATAAAACATAAAATGGCCCTTGTAAGTCCACGTCTTCTATAGCCCCCATATAACGGTACCACACGACATTCGGTATTTTGATGATGTGACATTATTTACCGGAATTGTTATTTAAAGGATTACGCCCCATCGCCCCAACGATCACTGGAGTTCCTCCAAGAGATATCAGTGGTTTCGCTTCATTGGACTCGACGGGTTCAACCTTCAAACGATCAGGACATTATCGATGCATTGCACGATCTTGCTATTCGAGTTCTTCAGTTTTCATTATACGATTGCACGGTTTTAAATTTGTCATTTGAAGGTACTACAGCATAAAACATAAAATGGCCCTTGTAAGTCCACGTCTTCTATAGCCCCCATATAACGGTACCACACGACATTCGGTATTTTGATGATGCGACATTATTTACCGGAATTGTTATTTAAAGTTCGTAATGGATACTACATTCTAAGACAGAAAATCAGCCATGTAGGCCCACGTCTTCGTATAGCCCCCATATAACGGTACCTCCCTATATTGGGTATTTTGATTATTTTAGCGACATTATTTACCGGAACTTTTTCAAATTTGATATTTCAATTTCGTAATGAATACCATAGTCTATGAAAAAAATTGTTTGTACAGGTCAACGGCCTCGAATACTCCCCATATAATAGTCCTCATTTTGAAAATTGCCGAATTTGTACCAAATGGTGGAGTATATTAAAAGTTCGGCCCTGCCGAACTTACTGCTTTTTTACTTGTTTTTTTGTCAGGCATATTCTCCCCAGAAGTTATTTTAAAATTAACTTCTACGACAAAAATTTTTTTTTTTTGCCCAAGTTAGAAGATCGTAATAGAAGTGGAACCAAAGAATTAAATAAAACTAAATTTTTTGAAAAAAAATTTCCTAAATCTCCTTTGTGTTATAGAAATTATTTTTAAAGTAACTTCTGGGGAGAATATCCCAGACAAAAAACAAGGGAACTGATGAGGATTGGTGGCTCTTACCGAAACCTAGGTATTCCCTGCCTAACCCCCTGGTAAGCATTACCATCGTTCTCCACTAAGAGACAAACGTTGTTTTTATAAAAACAACAATAAAAGTATTAAGCCTGACCATTTTGCAACAACAAAATAATATGGTATCCCGAACAAACAAGCCAAAACTGTTCTATTAATAGACAAGGCACGGTCGACGAAGAGTTTTTGTGGTATAGGGTATTAAAAGCTTGACCGGCTTTATTTGTCAACAGCGTATATCTAAATAAAGTATAGCGTTATGGGAGCAGAATATTAAAGACAAATCTTCTTTATCGTCTTAGGAAGAATTAGACAAATTTCTCACTGAATGAATTCAAACTCTTGTCACTAGCTAACTTTGTCGCAATGAATATCATTCTTTACTTTATTGCCCTAAATTTAGAAATCTTTCATTTAAAAAGAGACTGCTAAATATCAGGGAGCTTGCCTTAATCGTCTTTCTGTCGGACATTCTGTTAAGTATTGCTCTAGTAGCTATAATTTTAACCTTTGTAAACCTTGTTGCATAGGCCTTCTCCAGCTTGTCACCTAGACCATTGAACACAGTCCTTTCAAATGAAGTAATTCCTCCGCAGGTAGATGGAAATATTATTTCATGCTCCCATCGACCCAGGTTCAGAGACTTCCTTTATAACAGAAAATTTACAAAAGCGTCTTAAGTTGCCCACCCAGTGTGTCACTGTCACAGTATCTGGTGTAAATGGTTCTACATATGCCACTTCACTTCGCATCAGTTCTCCTGTTGATTCATTCACATTTGTTAAAACCAGCATGTTTGTTCTTTCAAAAATTTTTGGAAATCTCCCATCATTCGCCCTCAGTTCAGACATCGCTTCTCGTTTGCCTAGTATTCGGTTTGCTGATTATAATCTCTTTAATACTAGACCTGTCGATTTATTTTTGGGTCTGGTTTGTATCCGCAGATTTTGAAGGAAGGAACGCAAATTAATATTTTTGGGTTCCTTGTTAGCCCAAAACATGATGTTCGGCTGGATTTTGACCGGTCTCATGTCATCTTCTTCAGTCCGGGTCTTTACGACTGTGTTGGATTTTGCTGAGGACGAGTCTCTCAGCAAAAAACTACTCCGGTTTCGGGAACTCGAAGAAGTGCCCGAATTGAAACAAGGTTCCTCATCGGAAATGTTTTGTAAGAGGAACTATTGTGCGCGGCCGTGCAAGATTCAGAAGGCTGTTATGTAGTGACGCAGCCTTTCCAATCCGAATTTCCACAAACATTGCAATTGGGGGGCCCTCGTAGTTAAATTTTCTAAATTGTTTTTCGGTCGGAAAATTCATTTTTTTTTAGAACTTTGAAGACTTGTTAGAGTTTTTGTCTTATGTTTTTCGTTTTTACAATAACTGTCACTCTTCGCACGTTTGCCTCTACTACTTTAGAACCCTTCGCATATCCATTATTGCTCAAACACGCACTTTGCTGAGGAGCACAAGTCTATTACTCCAAAGTTAATTTCTTTTACTTAACCCTTTTATGGACTAAGACGGTGATATGCGCCTAAATGGCCATTTAAGTCTCCAACGCTGTCATACACGAAACGTCAACCATTAATATTGGCGTAGTCTTGCCGATTTGTTCCCTTGCTTGAAAAATTTGTGCTCGCTATTTCCACCTATCGATTCCGCAGATAAAATATCTTATTTGGTTTGTTTTCTATCGCTGTAAAACATGTATCCTTGAGAAGGAGTGTTCGTGTACTGAAATCATAGGCGCTCTTCCCCTGGAGTGGAAACGATGGAGAAATCGTAAGAATATCTGTACACTGAGCCATATAATAAATAAAAGGGATGAAGAAAATATATCACTAAAGAGAGGTATAAATATAAAAAGTATACATTTAAATCCCAATATCATTTGTTAAAATAGAATTGGCTTTATTTTATTTAACTTAATACACTTAATACTCAAAAATATTCAGACAAATCTGCATACCAAATTTTGATCGATTCTTTTTAGGTCGAAATGATTTGGAAATTGGCATGTTTCGAGGCTTTACATATTTTTGAAGTAGATTTTGGGGGATTGTAACATGTTTAATGTTTCTGTGTACATTTTTAGAACATTCTGAAACGGATTTTCCGAAAACTTTTTGTGCAATATAAATAAATATAGCTACAAAAATTTAAAAAAATACCTTCTTGTGGTTGCTTCATTGTATTGAAAAGGTATGTAATTTTCTCCCGTTTAATATAAATTTTCAAAATGTGTTTCAGCAAACTTGCTTTGCTTGAAATTGAAAGTTTTATGTTATACCATCGAATATTCTATCAATGTACTGCGTACCTGATTAAAACTAGATATTTTCTCCCAAGCTTTGTTTTAGAATTTGTATACCCTTCACCATAGTATGGAGGGTATATCAGGTTTGTCAGTCCATAACACCTCAAAATATACATTTTGGACCCCACAAAGTATATATATTCTTGATAAGCATAAAATTCTATGTCGATTAAGCGATGTTCGTCTATAGCCTACCGAACGAAAGGAAGTAGGTTGATAAAATTTTAGTCAATTGTAATTTATGTAGGGGGGTACCATATAATGGTACCTCTCTATTTTCGGTACTTTGTTGATTTTAGCGGCATTATTCACCGAAGTTATTTTAAATGTGGTATTTGAAGATCATAATGGATACTACTGCCTAAGACAGCAAATTGTCTGTACAGGTCCACATGATGGTATAGCCCTATATAATGGTACCTCCCCATATTCCGTATTTTGATTATTTTAGCTCCATTTTTAAATTTTTTTGTTCAAGTTTCACATTTGAATATTGTAATGGCTTACGGCAAAGGTAATGTTGCATTGTTTCTACGTGTAATATTGGACCAGAGAAATCAGTTATAATTTACGCAATCGGAAAGTGAGGCTTCATGCGTTGATGAACTTTCTTAGCGTTGATGGTAATTTATCTTGTTTGTTTGCCCCATGTCGAGGTGAATATTAGTTGAAGGGTTTGCTAATATCCTGATACGAAGTTTTTCTTATATGTCAAAATTTTAAGTATTTCACGGTTTGTTTGGTGATTTTTATTCCAGGAGATTTACATTTTCATTCCATCTATTAATTTTTGCTGGTGCTGTATTCCGTGAATTTTCAAATTCAACTATGTATCGGGCTTTTGTATTCTAGTTGTGCTGACATTCTTTTCTTCATATTACACTTATTTGGGTCTATCACACCTTCCAAAAATATATCTTCCACCGATGTAGTGTAATTTGTCTTCCATATAACAAAGTACCTCCAATAAACCACCCAAAAACTCCGTATTAAGCCAAACGTTTATAAAAGATTCCACATGAGGTCTATTTTAATACATAATGAGTCCTTTATACATTCCAACTATTTAACTCATATTCAATTTTGAACGTGTTAACTAAAATTTTTTTGGGACCTCTTTCATCTCTTCACTCGAACACAATGTCTCGAAAGATTTGTTAGGAATATACAAGGAAATTTGATCTCTCTGTGATCCGAGCTAAGTGAACAATGCTTCAATTAAAACCCGCACGCAAGCGTTTAGGATGGCTTATTTTCCTGAACGTGTAGCAACGATACATTGGTGGGACCGGAGCAAAAATAACACGTTTTATTGCGAAAATCTGACGTTTCTATCATCACCAGGATAAACATAAAATAAGTAACCTAGTCTCCAAATTGTTTGTGGTAGTTGTATTCGCCATTGAATACCAAATTGTTTCGTAAGTTCTTTGACTCTACGGTACTGGTTCACTAGACTTAGTGGAACATCTCCGATTGAGGATTCAGGTGGAACTAGTAGAACTAGGAAACTATGAGAAAATGACCGGAGTGTGAGCAATTATTACGCATGTTTCCGGAAATGACTCCAATGTGAGATGTTTCCAATGTGAGATGACTTGTCATCTACCTTTGTGACGAATCTAACGACAACAATTCCAGGTCATGCCACCATATTGCAGAGTAATTTAGTCCGAAAGATTTATTCAGTTCCGACTTCCTATGTCGGGTGGATTTCCTTTCCATCTTATATTGAACCATTTTCCACTACTTACCATTGAACCATTTTCCACTTACAACCAAGGTTGTACATAGAGTTTTTCGCAACCACGACGAAACAATGAAAGATTCCGTCCAGCAATTGAGTGTGCTAATAAGAATCTAAATTTCTCTCATACCGATTTTAGAAGATCTGAAGACAAAACCGCACGGCATAGTTCTAAACGAATTAACGATAAAAGATTGTTTAAATTTCGAAACTGTGAATATCGCGACTTGATTCAAACAATTACGAATGACTTTAATAGATTACCCGATCTTGAAGTAGAAAATTGGAAAGTTTTCAGTTACTCGTCAGATAGTAACCAAATTAATGGGGATATTTATTGAAAATTTGGCATCCTAGTTGGATCCCACATGAAATAATGGAAAAGAATCATAGGTTGCCCACACCATGTCATGGAGGTGTTCACAAAACACTATTTTATTGGCCAAACATAACCATATCAGTCAGGCAATATATTCTTAACTGTCAGGAATGTCAAGAGGGAAAGTCTAGTCATTGAAATATAATGCCTTTGTTAGGAAAAGGAGTAATAACCAATTGATCCTTTCAAAAATTGTAAATCGATTATTAGGAAAATACCCTAAATCGGAAATGGGCAAAGCATATACATTTATGTTAGTAGATCATTTCACGAAATAAAGCAAACGCCGCAAATTTTCTATTAGGGAGAAAGAGCTCTTTTTTGGAGGACGTAGGGCGGGTGTGATAAATTTTTTGGTGTTTTTTGTTAAAACCTTATTAATGACGATTCCTTAGCGTTGCTTTGTGACTGTTGAAGTCGAATATTCGGACTTAAAAACAAAGAAAATTAACCATAAATATTCTATTTTTATTGTTTATTATAACTTACACAATTGTTAGAATTAATACAGAGATTTCTTTTTGTGTTCGTGCTATTATTTTTAATAAATAAACATGTTTTGAAATATGAATAAGATCGAACCAAAGTGATGTGTTAGTTTGATGTATGGTCAAGTCAGAAAAGAAGGGTATTGAGATCATGATTGTAAGGGCATTCTTAAGGTTGGAGTAATTTCAGGAGCATTGATGCAACTTTGCTTTCCATGTTGTTTTGTTTGAAATGTTCAAGAATGTTGATGTTGCGTATCTTGGACTGGGATATGATGGCTGAGACCTCCTCTTGTTAAAAATGGTTGGGTTGGCCAGAGTCAAATTTATACTATCCTAATGCTGCAGATAGCCACATGCCACATGTATTCGAATCGGTTCATCGCTTAATTCTTCCGTTTGTTTAGAAACATTTTGTAGCCGTTGTTATTCCAAAAATATCCGTAAGTTGACTTTTGTTCTAATCTATTTAACTGTGGGATATTAGCAAACCCTAACCTTACTATCCACCTCGTCATGAGGCTATCAAATATAAGGAACTACCGTAAATCTAAGAAGGTTCTTCAACACATAAAGAGTCACTTCAATCAAAGACAGCGTAAATTATAACTGATTTCTCTGGTCTAATATAGCACGTAGACACTACGCTAGATTACTAAATCACGTCACGTATAAATTTGAAATGAAAAATTTTATAAAGAATGTCAAATTTCTTAAGGGAAATATTTTTCATTTCACTGTCGTAGAACAAGAATCCAAAAAAAACCCAAAAGGAAAACTTGGGAGATAAGATCGATTTATAATCAAGCACGCAGTACATTGATAAAATATTTGAAAACATGACATAAAAGTTTCAATTAAACATACCTATAGAAAATATTACATATTTTAACATTAATTGTTGTATAAACGGTAAACTATTGTAAATAAACATGCCACATTATTCTTGAATCCGAATTGGAAAAAGCTATAGTTATATAATTAGCCACAGTATTGCCGAATGTGTTTTATATATGGCTACAGAGTTAAAAATACTAATATTTGGAATTTAAGTTTATATGGGAGTAAGTCTATAAATAAATGAACTTTTACAGTATTCTACCGACCCTACGAGTACTTACGATCTCGTCAAATATGTAAAATTTTTTTTTCTGGAGAGAATATCCCAGACAAAAAATAAGGGAACTGATGAGGATTGGTGGCTCTCTCCGAAACCTAGGCATTCCCTGCTTTACCCCCTTGTAAAGATTACCGTCGTTCTCCACTAATAAGCAAACATTATTTTTATAAAAACAGCAAAAATGGGATTAACCCTGACCAAACATGCCAACACTGTTCTATTTGTTATTCAAACAATACATTAAATGTCCAAATTAACATTATTCATTGGTTTCTGATTTGCTTTCAAACGCCACTCACTCCATTCGATTTGTTCATTCGAGCTACTAATGCTGTGGTAAAATTTAATGCCAACTTCAGGTCCCAACGGAATGAAGAGCTCGACGTTTGCATCCTGGAATTACAAGGAGCTGACGTCTGAACACTATGGGATAATGTTAAATTCCAATTGAAACGTGCCTGAATTATCAATATGATGATAAAAATTCTAATGAGGACGGCATTTCAGCCGCCGACATCAAATATGATGTCCTAATAAATATTTTTTAAATGTTCTATCGTGCATAAACAGAAAGCTAGGTGAATTAAGGGCCTTGCCTAAGTCACTTGTAATTGTAACTTCCCCAAAATCTCATATAAGTAACACTTCAATACCTCGTTCCGATGATACAGGGACCATATCGAATGTTCCGCATCGATCCGAAACTTCCAAAAATTTCTCTTTCACATTCTGAAGAAATGAAAATTTCGGTCACAGGTTGAATTTGCCACCCTGTGACATCGAAGTTTTCAATGCCGATTTTCTTTCCTGGCCTAGGTTCAGGGAGTTATTTTTAGCCATTTTCATCAACAATAGTGGCAGAAGCGATATTAAGCGTTTATACCATTTGGATAATGAAATCAGTGGTTATGCACATGAAATTGTTTACGTCTACACACAAAAAGTTGAGCTTAGCATGGAGTGCATTGTTTTCTACTTATGAAAATCCGCTAATTTTGGTAAACAACCAACTTAAGCTCCTCCTTGGCCTTCCAGTTTTAGACAAAGAAACTAGTGCAGGGTTAAAGAAACTACAAAGAGGTATAAAGGGTGTATTTCGTTCATGTCTAATTATGATGTTGGTCAACAACTTGGATCTTATTCTAGTTTTCTGTGTCATCAGAAATTACTTAAGAACTGCGTGGGAATTTGGGAAAAAAAGTACAACAAACAAATCAATTCTTTCTACGTGTAAAAATCTGGATCATTTTCTCACAGAAAGGATCCAAACTCTGACCTACTTGCGTGATATTAGAGGCATCGATTACGCCGAACCTCTAAACAATGGTAAATGTTCCCTTTCAGCCTTTCATTTCCGACTTCCTATGTCGGGTGGATTTCCTTCCCATCTTATATTGAACCATTTTCCACTACTTACCATTGAACTATTTTCCACTTACAACCAAGGTTGTACATAGAGTTTTTCGCAACCACGACGAAACAATGAAAGATTCCGTCCAGCAATTGAGTGTGCTAATAGGAATCTAAATTTCTCTCATACCGATTTTAGAAGATCTGAAGACAAAACCGCACTGCATAGTTCTAAACGAATTAACGATAAAAGATTGTTTAAATTTCGAAACTGTGAATATCACGACTTGATTCAAACAATTACGAATAACGAATAAAATTGGAAAGTTTTCAAAAGACATCTGACGAGTAACCAAATTAATGGGGAGATTTATTGAAAATATGGCATCCTAGTTGGATCCCACATGAAATAATGGAAAAGAATCATAGGTTGCCCACACCATGCCATGGAGGTGTTCACAAAACACTATTTTATTGGCCAAACATAACTATATCAGTCAGGCAATATATTCTTAACTGTCAGGAATGTCAAGAGGGAAAGTCTAGTCATTGAAATATAATGCCTTTGTTAGGAAAAGGAGTAATAACGAATTGACCATTTCAAAAATTGTGTATCGATTTTTAGGAAAATGCCCTAAATCGGAAATGGGCAAAGCATATATATTTATATTGGTATATCATTTCACAAAATTTACTTTTTTAAAGGCTTTGGAAGAAGCTAATGAAGCAAACGCCGCAAATTTTCTATTAGGGAGAGCGCTCTTATTTGGAGGACGTTGGGCGGGTGTGATAATTTTTTTTTGTTTTTTTTTTTTTTTTAAACCTTATTAATGACGATTCCTGTTGCTTTGTGACTGTTGAGGTCGAATATTCGGACTTAAAAACAAAGAAAATTACCCATAAATATTCTATTTTTATTGTTGTTCAAATATCTGTTTGATTATGAATCGGCTAGAAGCCGTTTGACCCAAAATCCTCATGGGAAGTAATAACCGTATTAACAATTGTTATTCGTAGTATATTTTTTATTACTTTTTTATTTATTTATCAACTTTTGTAACTTACAGAATTGTTAGAATTAATACAGAGATTTCTTTTTGTGTTCGTACTATTATTTTTAATAAATAAACATGTTTTGATATATGAATAAGATCGAACCAAAGTTATGTGTTAGTTTGATGTATGGTCAAGTCAGAAAAGAAGGGCATTGAGATCATGATTGTAATGGCATTCTTAAGGTTGGAGTAATCTCAGGAGCATTGATGCATCTTTGCTTTCCATGTTGTTTTGTTTGAAATGTTCAAGAATGTTGATGTTGCGTGTCTTGGGCTGGGATATGATGGCTGAGACCTCCTCTTGTTAAAAATGGTTGGGTTGGCCAGAGTCAAATTTATACTATCCTAATGCTGCAGATATCCACATGCCACATGTATTCGATTCGGTTCATCGCTTAATTCTTCCGTTTGTTTAGAAACATTTTGTAGCCGTTGTTATTCCAAAAATATCCGTAAGTTGACTTTTGTTCTAATCTATTTAACTGTGGGATATTAGCAAACCCTAACCTTACTATCCACCTCCTCATGAGGCTATCAAATATAAGGAACTACCGTAAATCTAAGAAGGTTCTTCAACACATAAAGAGTCACTTCAATCAAAGACAGCGTAAATTATAACTGATTTCTCTGGTCTAATATAGCACGTAGACACTACGCTAGATTACTAAATCACGTCACGTATAAATTTGAAATGAAAAATTTTATAAAGAATGTCAAATTTCTTAAGGGAAATATTTTTCATTTCACTGTCGTAGAACAAGAATCCAAAAAAAAAAACCAAAAGGAAAACTTGGGAGATAAGATCGATTTATAATTAGGCACGCAGTACATTGATAAAATATTTGAAAACATGACATAAAAGTTTCAATTAAACATACCTATAGAAAATATTACATATTTTAACATTAATTGTTGTATAAACGGTAAACTATTGTAAATAAACATGCCACATTATTCTTGAATCCGAATTGGAAAAAGCTTTAGTTATATAATTAGCCACAGTATTGCCGAATGTGTTTTATATATGGCTACAGAGTTAAAAATACTAATATTTGGAATTTAAGTTTATATGGGAGTAAGTCTATAAATAAATGAACTTTTACAGTATTCTACCGACCCTACGAGTACTCACGATCTCGTCAAATGTGTAAATTTTTTTTTTGTCATAGAAGTTATTTTTGGAATAACTTCTTGAGTGAATATCCCAGACAAAAAACAAGGGAACTGATGAGGATTGGCGGCTCTCTCCGAAACCTAGGCATTCCCTGCTTTACCCCCTTGTAAAGATTAATGCCAACTTCAGGTCACAACGGGATAAAGAGCTCGACGTTTGCATCCTAGAATTACAAGGAGCTGACGTCTGAACACTATGGGATAATGTTAAATTCCAATTTGAGACGTGTCTGAATTATCTATATGATGATAAAATTCTAACAAGGACGGCATTTCAGCCGCCGACATCAAAGCTAGGTGAATTACGGGCCTCGCCTAAGTCACCTGTAATTGTAACTTCCCCAAAATCTCATATAAGTAACACTTCAATACCTCGTTCCGATGATAAAGGGACCATATCGAATGTTCCGCATCGATCCGAAACTTCCAAAAATTTATCTTTCACATTCTGAAGAAATGACAATTTCGGTCACACGTTGAATTTGCCACCCTGTGACATCGAAGTTTTCAATGCCAATTTTCTTTCCTGGCCTAGGTTCAGGGAGTTATTTTTAGCCATTTACATCAACTATAGCGGCATAAGCGATATTAAGCGTTTATACCATTTGGATAATAAAATCAGTGGCTATGCTCATGAAATTATTTACGTCTACACACAAAAAGTTGAGCTTAGCATGGAGTACATTGTTTTCTACTTATTAAAATCCGCCAATTTTGGTAAACAACCAACTTAAGCTCCTCCTTGGCCTTCCAGTTTTAGACAAAGAAACTAGTGCAGGGTTAAAGAAACTACAAAGAGGTATAAAGGGTGTATTTCGTTAATGTCTAATTATGATGTGTTGACCAAAACTTGGATCTTATTCTAGTTTTCTGTGTCATCAGAAATTACTTAAGAACTGCGTGAGAATTTGGGAAAAAAAGTACAACAAACAAATCAATTCTTTCTACGTGTAAAAATCTGGATCATTTTCTCACAGAAAGGATCCAAACTCTGACCTACTTGCGTGATATTAGAGGCATCGATTACGCCGAACCTCTAAACAATGGTAAATGTTCCCTTTCAGCGAATGGTGCAACGAATACATCATATGCGCTTTGTGCGCTTTGTTCACGACAAAGGCATCATCTAAGAATTTGTCATAAATTCCTAAGTCTTTCAGTCCCTGAAAAAGTCTGCACAGTTAAGAAACATTTGTGTTGTCTTAATTGTTTGTCTCACAGCCATGAAGCCTCTAAATGCAACAGCATTTACAACTGCGCCATATGCAATAAACGGCATCAGAAGAAGTCTAGACCAGGTAATTCTACCTACTACTTCTACCAGTATCACAGGGTATTCAAGCCGACTGGTATTTCATACCATCCGGAGCAGAAAAATATTGTTAGGCACAGCTTTGGTACATATTGTGAACGAAGGTACTACGTACCCAGCTAGAGCCTCGAAAGATCCTGCTTCAGAAGCACCTTTTGTTTCTGAACGTATGCAAAAAAGATTGGATACAGGCGCGAATAACGTTCAATCTTCAATCTCGGGGGTTAGTGGGTCCGTTTCCCATTCCCATTAGGACCATTAATAGCACAGAACACCGTCTTCGGCTGAATCATTACTGGTCAAATGCCTAACTCCCATCTACTACCTCCTATTTAGAGATTCTCCCTAGATTTGGGTAAATAACTGGGGACTTTGAGTCACGTTTGCTCACACCTTTCTCTACGGACGCATTTTCCATACATGTTTAAAGTATAGGTCAGTTTTTCTACGAAAAACACAAAGATTCATTCACCTACACTCCGTCCTCCTACATGCAACGCAAATATTGCTTTTTTCATTTGTTACACAAATAACTTTTAATCCACATAAACAATGAATATACGGCCATCTGTAATTCATTTTCAAAGAAGCATCCCATATTGTTCATATGGCATTCTTGGAAAGCTAAATCTTAAAGGATATGCTTCTTATCTAAAATTATTTCTTTTGCTGCATCACTGGTCCACATCTCACCAAATATAACCGAATATGAGGGGCGAAATTTAATATTGAGGACAGCACTTTCATCCGACGGCGATTTTAATTCATCTTCCACTCCTACGGCAGATGAATTACGTCCAGTCTCCTCTCTACTTTTTCGCTGCAAATTTAGAAAAATATAGTTTGATAGCCGCGTTAGAGTTTCGAGGCTTCGGGCTATACAGTTCCTATCTACATTTTCGCATCCTCTCTACCTTTCATATGAGTTGGAAAATTTAGAATGATGGTTGCGACAATGGTGTGCGGATTACGCCCCAACGATCACTGGAGTTCCTCCAAGAGATATCAGTGGTTTCGCTTCATTGGACTCGACGGGTTCAACCTTCAAACGATCAGGACATTATCGATGCATTGCACGATCTTGCTATTCGAGTTCTTCAGTTTTCATTATACGATTGCACGGTTTCAAATTTGTCATTTGAAGGTACTACAGCATAAAACATAAAATGGCCCTTGTAGTAATGGATACTACATTCTAAGACAGAAAATCAGCCATTTAGGCCCACGTCTTCGTATAGCCCCCATATAACGGTACCTCCCTATATTGGGTATTTTGATTATTTTAGCGACATTATTTACCGGAACTTTTTCAAATTTGATATTTCAATTTCGTAATGAATACCATAGTCAATGATAAAAAATTGTTTGTACAGGTCAACGGCCTCGAATAGTCCCCATATAATAGTCCTTATTTTGAAAATTGCCAAATTGGTACCAAATGGTGGAGGGTATTCAAAGTTCGGCCCTGCCGAACTTACAGCCTTTTTAATTGTTTTTTTTTTGTCAGCCATATTCTCCCCAGAAGTTATTTTAAAAATAACTTCTATGACAAAAAAAAAAATTTTTTTTTGCCCAAGTGAGATCGTAATAGAAGTGGAACCGAAGAATTAAATAAAACTAAATTTTTTTGAAAAAAAAATTTTCTAAATCTCCTTTTTGTTATAGAAATTGTTTTTAAAGTAACTTCTGGGGAGAATAGGGAGAATATTGGTGGCTCTTTCCGAAACCTAGGTATTCCGTGCCTTACCCCCTGGTAAGCATTACCATCGTTCTCCACTAAGAGACAAACGTTGTTTTTATAAAAACAACAATAAAGGTATTAAGCCTGACCATTTTACAACAACAAAATAATATGGTATCCCGAATAAACAAGCCAACACTGTTCTATTAATAGACAAGGCACGAGTTTTTGTGGTGTAGGGTATTAAAAGCTTGGCCCGGCCGAACTTAATGTTTTTTTACTTGCTTTTTTGTCAAGAGCGTATACCTAAAAAAGTATAGCGTTATGGGAGCAGAATATTAAAGACAAATCTTTATCGTCTTAGGAAGAATTAGACAAATTTCTCACTGAATGAATTCAGACTCTTGTCTCTAGCTAACTTTGTCGCAATGAATATCATTCTATTCTTTATTGCCCTAAATTTAGAAATCTTTTATTTAAAAAATGATTTGAAACTGCTAAAAATCAGGGAGCTTGCCTTAATCGTCTTTCTGTCGGACATTCTGTTAAGAATTGCTCAAGTAGCTATATTTTTAACCATTGTAAAAGTCGTCATCAAACGTTGTTGCATAGACCTTCTCCAGCTTGTCGCCTAGGCCATTGAACACAGTCCTTTCAAATGAAATAATTCCTCCGCAGGTAGATGGAAATATTATTTCATGCTCTCATCGACCCAGGTTCAGAGACTTCCTTTATAACAGAAAATTTGCAAAAGCGTCTTAAGTTGCCCACCCAGTGTGGCACTGTCACAGTATCTGGTGTAAATGGTTCTACATATGCCACTTCACTTCGCATCAGTTCTCCTGTTGATTCATTCACATTTGTTAAAACCAGCATGTTTGTTCTTTCAAAAAATTTCGGAAATCTCCCATCATTCGCCCTCAGTTCAGACATCGCTTCTCGTTTGCCTAGTATTCGGTTTGCTGATTATAATCTTTTTAATACTAGACCTGTCGATTTATTGTTGGGTCTGGTTTGTATCCGCAGACTTTGAGGGAAGGAACGCAAATTAATATTTTTGGGTTCCTTGTTAGCCCAAAACATGAGGTTCGGCTGGATTTTGATTGGTCCCATGCCATCTTCTTCAGTCCAGGTCTTTACGACTGTGTTGGATTTTGCTGAGGAAGAGTCTCTCAGCAAAACACTACTCCGGTTTCGGGAACACTACTCCGGTTTCGGTCGGAAAATTCATTCTTTTGTAGAACTTTGAAGACTTGTTAGAGTTTTTGTCTTATGTTTTTCGTTTTTACAATAACTGTCACTCTTCGCACGTTTGCCTCTACTACGTTAGAACCCTTCGCATATCCATTATTGCTCAAACACGTACTTTGCTGAGGAGCACAAGTCTATTACTCCAAAGTTAATTTCTTTTACTTAACCCTTTTTTGGACTAAGACGGTGATATGCGCCTAAATGGCCATTTAAGTCTCCAACGCTGTCATACACGAAACGTCAACCATTAATATTGGCGTAGTCTTGCCGATTTGTTCTCTTGCTTGAAGAATTTGTGCACGCTATTTCCACCTATCGATTCCGCAGATAAAATATCTTATTTGGTTTGTTTTCTATCGCTGTAAAACGTGTATCCTTGAGGAGGAGTGATCGTGTACTGAAATCATGAGCGCTCTTCCCCAGGAGTGGAAACAATGGAGAAATCGTACACTGAGCCATATAATAAATAAAAGGGATTTAGAAGTATACATTTAAATCCCAATATCATTCTTAAAAATAGAATTGGCTTAATTGTATTTAAACTTAATACATTTGGAACTCACAAATATTCAGACAACTCTGCATACCAAATTTTGATCGATTCTTCTCAGGTCGAATAGATTCGGAAATTGGCATGTTTCGAGGCTTTACACATTTTTGAAGTAGAGTTTGGCAGATTTTAACATGTTTAATGTTTCTGTGTATATTTTGAGTCCTTTCCGAAACGGATTTTCCGAAAACCTTTTGTGCAAAATAAATAAATATATCTACAAAAAAATTTTAAAACAATATCTCCTCGTGGTTGCTTCATAGTATTGAGATGGTATGTAATTTTCTCCCGTTTAATACAATTTTTCAAAATGTGTTTCCGCAAACTAGCTTTGATTGAAATTGAAAGTTTCATGTTATGCCATCAAATATTCTATCAATGTACTGCGTACCTGATTAAAACTAGATATTTTCTCCCAAGCTTTGTTTTAGAATTTGTATACCCTTCACCATAGTATGGAGGGTATATCGGGTTTGTCAGTCCATAACACCTCAAAATATACATTTTGGACCCCACAAAGTATATATATTCTTGATAAGCATAAAATTCTATGTCGATTAAGCGATGTTCGTCTATAGCCTACCGAACGAAAGGAAGTAGGTTGATAAAATTTTAGTCAATTGTAATTTATGTAGGGGGGTACCATATAATGGTACCTCTCTATTTTCGGTACTTTGTTGATTTTAGCGACATTATTCACCGAAGTTATTTTAAATGTGGTATTTGAAGATCATAATGGATACTACTGCCTAAGACAGCAAATTGTCTGTACAGGTCCACATGATGGTATAGCCCTATATAATGGTACCTCCCCATATTCCGTATTTTGATTATTTTAGCTCCATTTTTAAATTTTTTTGTTCAAGTTTCACATTTGAATATTGTAATGGCTTACGGCAAAGGTAATGTAGCATTGTTTCTACGTGTAATATTGGACCAGAGAACTCAGTTATAATTTACGCAATCGGAAAGTGAGGCTTCATGCGTTGATGAACTTTCTTAGCGTTGATGGTAATTTATCTTGTTTGTTTGCCCCATGTCGAGGTGAATATTAGTTGAAGGGTTTGCTAATATCCTGATACGAAGTTTTTCTTATATGTCAAAATTTTAAGTATTTCACGGTTTGTTTGGTGATTTTTATTCCAGGAGATTTACATTTTCATTCCATCTATTAATTTTTGCTGGTGCTGTATTCCGTGAATTTTCAAATTCAACTATGTATCGGGCTTTTGTATTCTAGTTGTGCTGACATTCTTTTCTTCATATTACACTTATTTGGGTCTATCACACCTTCCAAAAATATATTGATATCTCTTCCATCGATGTAGTGTAATTTGTCTTCCATATAACAAAGTACCTCCAATAAACCACCCAAAAACTCCGTATTAAGCCAAACGTTTACAAAAGATTCCACATGAGGTCTATTTTAATACATAATGAGTCCTTTATACATTCCAACTATTTAACTCATATTCAATTTTGAACGTGTTAACTAAAATTTTTTTGGGACCTCTTTCATCTCTTCACTCGAACACAATGTCTCGAAAGATTTGTTAGGAATATACAAGGAAATTTGATCTCTCTGTGATCCGAGCTAAGTGAACAATGCTTCAATTAAAACCCGCACGCAAGCGTTTAGGATGGCTTATTTTCCTGAACGTGTAGCAACGATACATTGGTGGGACCGGAGCAAAAATAACACGTTTTATTGCGAAAATCTGACGTTTCTATCATCACCAGGATAAACATAAAATAAGTAACCTAGTCTCCAAATTGTTTGTGGTAGTTGTATTCGCCATTGAATACCAAATTGTTTCGTAAGTTCTTTGAATCTACGGTACTGGTTCACTAGACTTAGTGGAACATCTCCGATTGAGGATTCAGGTGGAACTAGTAGAACTAGGAAACTATGAGAAAATGACCGGAGTGTGAGCAATTATTACGCATGTTTCCGGAAATGACTCCAATGTGAGATGTTTCCAATGTGAGATGACTTGTCATCTACCTTTGTGACGAATCTAACGACAACAATTCCAGGTCATGCCACCATATTGCAGAGTAATTTAGTCCGAAAGATTTATTCAGTTCCGACTTCCTATGTCGGGTGGATTTCCTTTCCATCTTATATTGAACCATTTTCCACTACTTACCATTGAACTATTTTCCACTTACAACCAAGGTTGTACATAGAGTTTTTCGCAACCACGACGAAACAATGAAAGATTCCGTCCAGCAATTGAGTGTGCTAATAAGAATCTAAATTTCTCTCATACCGATTTTAGAAGATCTGAAGACAAAACCGCACGGCATAGTTCTAAACGAATTAACGATAAAAGATTGTTTAAATTTCGAAACTGTGAATATCGCGACTTGATTCAAACAATTACGAATGACTTTAATAGATTACCCGATCTTGAAGTAGAAAATTGGAAAGTTTTCAGTTACTCGTCAGATAGTAACCAAATTAATGGGGATATTTATTGAAAATTTGGCATCCTAGTTGGATCCCACATGAAATAATGGAAAAGAATCATAGGTTGCCCACACCATGTCATGGAGGTGTTCACAAAACACTATTTTATTGGCCAAACATAACCATATCAGTCAGGCAATATATTCTTAACTGTCAGGAATGTCAAGAGGGAAAGTCTAGTCATTGAAATATAATGCCTTTGTTAGGAAAAGGAGTAATAACCAATTGATCCTTTCAAAAATTGTAAATCGATTATTAGGAAAATACCCTAAATCGGAAATGGGCAAAGCATATACATTTATGTTAGTAGATCATTTCACGAAATTTATTTTTTATAGGCTTTGAAAGAAGCTAATAAAGCAAACGCCGCAAATTTTCTATTAGGGAGAAAGAGCTCTTTTTTGGAGGACGTCGGGCGGGTGTGATAAATTTTTTGGTGTTTTTTGTTAAAACCTTATTAATGACGATTCCTTAGCGTTGCTTTGTGACTGTTGAAGTCGAATATTCGGACTTAAAAACAAAGAAAATTAACCATAAATATTCTATTTTTATTGTTTATTATAACTTACACAATTGTTAGAATTAATACAGAGATTTCTTTTTGTGTTCGTGCTATTATTTTTAATAAATAAACATGTTTTGAAATATGAATAAGATCGAACCAAAGTGGTGTGTTAGTTTGATGTATGGTCAAGTCAGAAAAGAAGGGCATTGAGATCATGATTGTAAGGGCATTCTTAAGGTTGGAGTAATTTCAGGAGCATTGATGCAACTTTGCTTTCCATGTTGTTTTGTTTGAAATGTTCAAGAATGTTGATGTTGCGTATCTTGGACTGGGATATGATGGCTGAGACCTCCTCTTGTTAAAAATGGTTGGGTTGGCCAGAGTCAAATTTATACTATCCTAATGCTGCAGATAGCCACATGCCACATGTATTCGAATCGGTTCATCGCTTAATTCTTCCGTTTGTTTAGAAACATTTTGTAGCCGTTGTTATTCCAAAAATATCCGTAAGTTGACTTTTGTTCTAATCTATTTAACTGTGGGATATTAGCAAACCCTAACCTTACTATCCACCTCGTCATGAGGCTATCAAATATAAGGAACTACCGTAAATCTAAGAAGGTTCTTCAACACATAAAGAGTCACTTCAATCAAAGACAGCGTAAATTATAACTGATTTCTCTGGTCTAATATAGCACGTAGACACTACGCTAGATTACTAAATCACGTCACGTATAAATTTGAAATGAAAAATTTTATAAAGAATGTCAAATTTCTGAAGGGAAATATTTTTTATTTCATAGAACAAGAATCCAAAAAAAAAAACCCAAAAGGAAAACTTGGGAGATAAGATCGATTTATAATCAAGCACGCAGTACATTGATAAAATATTTGAAAATATGACATAAAAGTTTCAATTAAACATACCTATAGAAAATATTACATATTTTAACATTAATTGTTGTATAAACGGTAAACTATTGTAAATAAACATGCCACATTATTCTTGAATCCGAATTGGAAAAAGCTATAGTTATATAATTAGCCACAGTATTGCCGAATGTGTTTTATATATGGCTACAGAGTTAAAAATACTAATATTTGGAATTTAAGTTTATATGGGAGTAAGTCTATAAATAAATGAACTTTTACAGTATTCTACCGACCCTACGAGTACTTACGATCTCGTCAAATATGTAAAATTTTTTTTTCTGGAGAGAATATCCCAGACAAAAAATAAGGGAACTGATGAGGATTGGTGGCTCTCTCCGAAACCTAGGCATTCCCTGCTTTACCCCCTTGTAAAGATTACCGTCGTTCTCCACTAATAAGCAAACATTATTTTTATAAAAACAGCAAAAATGGGATTAACCCTGACCAAACATGCCAACACTGTTCTATTTGTTTTTCAAACAATACATTAAATGTCCAAATTAACATTATTCATTGGTTTCTGATTTGCTTTCACCACTCACTCCATTCAATTTGTTCATTCGAGCTACTAATGCTGTGGTAAAATTTAATGCCAACTCAAAATATACATTTTGGACCCCACAAAGTATATATATTCTTGATAAGCATAAAATTCTATGTCGATTAAGCGATGTTCGTCTATAGCCTACCGAACGAAAGGAAGTAGGTTGATAAAATTTTAGTCAATTGTAATTTATGTAGGGGGGTACCATATAATGGTACCTCTCTATTTTCGGTACTTTGTTGATTTTAGCGACATTATTCACCGAAGTTATTTTAAATGTGGTATTTGAAGATCATAATGGATACTACTGCCTAAGACAGCAAATTGTCTGTACAGGTCCACATGATGGTATAGCCCTATATAATGGTACCTCCCCATATTCCGTATTTTGATTATTTTAGCTCCATTTTTAAATTTTTTTGTTCAAGTTTCACATTTGAATATTGTAATGGCTTACGGCAAAGGTAATGTAGCATTGTTTCTACGTGTAATATTGGACCAGAGAAATCAGTTATAATTTACGCAATCGGAAAGTGAGGCTTCATGCGTTGATGAACTTTCTTAGCGTTGATGGTAATTTATCTTGTTTGTTTGCCCCATGTCGAGGTGAATATTAGTTGAAGGGTTTGCTAATATCCTGATACGAAGTTTTTCTTATATGTCAAAATTTTAAGTATTTCACGGTTTGTTTGGTGATTTTTATTCGAGGAGATTTACATTTTCATTCCATCTATTAATTTTTGCTGGTGCTGTATTCCGTGAATTTTCAAATTCAACTATGTATCGGGCTTTTGTATTCTAGTTGTGCTGACATTCTTTTCTTCATATTACACTTATTTGGGTCTATCACACCTTCCAAAAATATATTGATATCTCTTCCATCGATGTAGTGTAATTTGTCTTCCATATAACAAAGTACCTCCAATAAACCACCCAAAAACTCCGTATTAAGCCAAACGTTTACAAAAGATTCCACATGAGGTCTATTTTAATACATAATGAGTCCTTTATACATTCCAACTATTTAACTCATATTCAATTTTGAACGTGTTAACTAAAATTTTTTTGGGACCTCTTTCATCTCTTCACTCGAACACAATGTCTCGAAAGATTTGTTAGGAATATACAAGGAAATTTGATCTCTCTGTGATCCGAGCTAAGTGAACAATGCTTCAATTAAAACCCGCACGCAAGCGTTTAGGATGGCTTATTTTCCTGAACGTGTAGCAACGATACATTGGTGGGACCGGAGCAAAAATAACACGTTTTATTGCGAAAATCTGACGTTTCTATCATCACCAGGATAAACATAAAATAAGTAACCTAGTCTCCAAATTGTTTGTGGTAGTTGTATTCGCCATTGAATACCAAATTGTTTCGTAAGTTCTTTGACTCTACGGTACTGGTTCACTAGACTTAGTGGAACATCTCCGATTGAGGATTCAGGTGGAACTAGTAAAACTAGGAAACTATGAGAAAATGACCGGAGTGTGAGCAATTATTACGCATGTTTCCGGAAATGACTCCAATGTGAGATGTTTCCAATGTGAGATGACTTGTCATCTACCTTTGTGACGAATCTAACGACAACAATTCCAGGTCATGCCACCATATTGCAGAGTAATTTAGTCCGAAAGATTTATTCAGTTCCGACTTCCTATGTCGGGTGGATTTCCTTTCCATCTTATATTGAACCATTTTCCACTACTTACCATTGAACTATTTTCCACTTACAACCAAGGTTGTACATAGAGTTTTTCGCAACCACGACGAAACAATGAAAGATTCCGTCCAGCAATTGAGTGTGCTAATAAGAATCTAAATTTCTCTCATACCGATTTTAGAAGATCTGAAGACAAAACCGCACGGCATAGTTCTAAACGAATTAACGATAAAAGATTGTTTAAATTTCGAAACTGTGAATATCGCGACTTGATTCAAACAATTACGAACGACTTTAATAGATTACCCGATCTTGAAGTAGAAAATTGGAAAGTTTTCAGTTACTCGTCAGATAGTAACCAAATTAATGGGGATATTTATTGAAAATTTGGCATCCTAGTTGGATCCCACATGAAATAATGGAAAAGAATCATAGGTTGCCTACACCATGTCATGGAGGTGTTCACAAAACACTATTTTATTGGCCAAACATAACCATATCAGTCAGGCAATATATTCTTAACTGTCAGGAATGTCAAGAGGGAAAGTCTAGTCATTGAAATATAATGCCTTTGTTAGGAAAAGGAGTAATAACCAATTGATCCTTTCAAAAATTGTAAATCGATTATTAGGAAAATACCCTAAATCGGAAATGGGCAAAGCATATACATTTATGTTAGTAGATCATTTCACGAAATTTATTTTTTATAGGCTTTGAAAGAAGCTAATAAAGCAAATGCCGCAAATTTTCTATTAGGGAGAAAGAGCTCTTTTTTGGAGGACGTCGGGCGGGTGTGATAAATTTTTTGGTGTTTTTTGTTAAAACCTTATTAATGACGATTCCTTAGCGTTGCTTTGTGACTGTTGAAGTCGAATATTCGGACTTAAAAACAAAGAAAATTAACCATAAATATTCTATTTTTATTGTTTATTATAACTTACACAATTGTTAGAATTAATACAGAGATTTCTTTTTGTGTTCATGCTATTATTTTTAATAAATAAACATGTTTTGAAATATGAATAAGATCGAACCAAAGTGATGTGTTAGTTTGATGTATGGTCAAGTCAGAAAAGAAGGGTATTGAGATCATGATTGTAAGGCCATTCTTAAGGTTGGAGTAATTTCAGGAGCATTGATGCAACTTTGCTTTCCATGTTGTTTTGTTTGAAATGTTCAAGAATGTTGATGTTGCGTATCTTGGACTGGGATATGATGGCTGAGACCTCCTCTTGTTAAAAATGGTTGGGTTGGCCAGAGTCAAATTTATACTATCCTAATGCTGCAGATAGCCACATGCCACATGTATTCGAATTGGTTCATCGCTTAATTCTTCCGTTTGTTTAGAAACATTTTGTAGCCGTTGTTATTCCAAAAATATCCGTAAGTTGACTTTTGTTCTAATCTATTTAACTGTGGGATATTAGCAAACCCTAACCTTACTATCCACCTCGTCATGAGGCTATCAAATATAAGGAACTACCGTAAATCTAAGAAGGTTCTTCAACACATAAAGAGTCACTTCAATCAAAGACAGCGTAAATTATAACTGATTTCTCTGGTCTAATATAGCACGTAGACACTACGCTAGATTACTAAATCACGTCACGTATAAATTTGAAATGAAAAATTTTATAAAGAATGTCAAATTTCTTAAGGGAAATATTTTTCATTTCACTGTCGTAGAACAAGAATCCAAAAAAAAACCCAAAAGGAAAACTTGGGAGATAAGATCGATTTATAATCAAGCACGCAGTACATTGATAAAATATTTGAAAACATGACATAAAAGTTTCAATTAAACATACCTATAGAAAATATTACATATTTTAACATTAATTGTTGTATAAACGGTAAACTATTGTAAATAAACATGCCACATTATTCTTGAATCCGAATTGGAAAAAGCTATAGTTATATAATTAGCCACAGTATTGCCGAATGTGTTTTATATATGGCTACAGAGTTAAAAATACTAATATTTGGAATTTAAGTTTATATAGGAGTAAGTCTATAAATAAATGAACTTTTACAGTATTCTACCGACCCTACGAGTACTTACGATCTCGTCAAATATGTAAAATTTTTTTTCTGGAGAGAATATCCCAGACAAAAAATAAGGGAACTGATGAGGATTGGTGGCTCTCTCCGAAACCTAGGCATTCCCTGCTTTACCCCCTTGTAAAGATTACCGTCGTTCTCCACTAATAAGCAAACGTTATTTTTATAAAAACAGCAAAAATGGGATTAACCCTGACCAAACATGCCAACACTGTTCTATTTGTTTTTCAAACAATACATTAAATGTCCAAATTAACATTATTCATTGGTTTCTGATTTGCTTTCAAACGCCACTCACTCCATTCGATTTGTTCATTCGAGCTACTAATGCTGTGGTAAAATTTAATGCCAACTTCAGGTCCCAACGGAATGAAGAGCTCGACGTTTGCATCCTGGAATTACAAGGAGCTGACGTCTGAACACTATGGGATAATGTTAAATTCCAATTGAAACGTGCCTGAATTATCAATATGATGATAAAAATTCTAATGAGGACGGCATTTCAGCCGCCGACATCAAATATGATGTCCTTATAAATATTTTTTAAATGTTCTATCGTGCATAAACAGAAAGCTAGGTGAATTAAGGGCCTTGCCTAAGTCACCTGTAATTGTAACTTCCCCAAAATCTCATATAAGTAACACTTCAATACCTCGTTCCGATGATACAGGGACCATATCGAATGTTCCGCATCGATCCGAAACTTCCAAAAATTTCTCTTTCACATTCTGAAGAAATGAAAATTTCGGTCACAGGTTGAATTTGCCACCCTGTGACATCGAAGTTTTCAATGCCGATTTTCTTTCCTGGCCTAGGTTCAGGGAGTTATTTTTAGCCACTTTCATCAACAATAGTGGCAGAAGCGATATTAAGCGTTTATACCATTTGGATAATGAAATCAGTGGCTATGCTCATGAAATTGTTTACGTCTACACACAAAAAGTTGAGCTTAGCATGGAGTGCATTGTTTTCTACTTATGAAAATCCGCTAATTTTGGTAAACAACCAACTTAAGCTCCTCCTTGGCCTTCCAGTTTTAGACAAAGAAACTAGTGCAGGGTTAAAGAAACTACAAAGAGGTATAAAGGGTGTATTTCGTTCATGTCTAATTATGATGTTGGTCAACAACTTGGATCTTATTCTAGTTTTCTGTGTCATCAGAAATTACTTAAGAACTGCGTGGGAATTTGGGAAAAAAAGTACAACAAACAAATCAATTCTTTCTACGTGTAAAAATCTGGATCATTTTCTCACAGAAAGGATCCAAACTCTGACCTACTTGCGTGATATTAGAGGCATCGATTACGCCGAACCTCTAAACAATGGTAAATGTTCCCTTTCAGCCTTTCATTTCCGACTTCCTATGTCGGGTGGATTTCCTTCCGATCTTATATTGAACCATTTTCCACTACTTACCATTGAACTATTTTCCACTTACAACCAAGGTTGTACATAGAGTTTTTCGCAACCACGACGAAACAATGAAAGATTCCGTCCAGCAATTGAGTGTGCTAATAGGAATCTAAATTTCTCTCATACCGATTTTAGAAGATCTGAAGACAAAACCGCACTGCATAGTTCTAAACGAATTAACGATAAAAGATTGTTTAAATTTCGAAACTGTGAATATCACGACTTGATTCAAACAATTACGAATAACGAATAAAATTGGAAAGTTTTCAAAAGACATCTGACGAGTAACCAAATTAATGGGGAGATTTATTGAAAATATGGCATCCTAGTTGGATCCCACATGAAATAATGGAAAAGAATCATAGGTTGCCCACACCATGCCATGGAGGTGTTCACAAAACACTATTTTATTGGCCAAACATAACTATATCAGTCAGGCAATATATTCTTAACTGTCAGGAATGTCAAGAGGGAAAGTCTAGTCATTGAAATATAATGCCTTTGTTAGGAAAAGGAATTGACCATTTCAAAAATTGTATATCGATTTTTAGGAAAATACCCTAAATCGGAAATGGGCAAAGCATATATATTTATATTGGTATATCATTTCACAAAATTTACTTTTTTAAAGGCTTTGGAAGAAGCTAATGAAGCAAACGCCGCAAATTTTCTATTAGGGAGAAAGCGCTCTTATTTGGAGGACGTCGGGCGGGTGTGATAAATTTTTTTGTGTTTTTTTTTTTTTTTTTTTTAAACCTTATTAATGACGATTCCTGTTGCTTTGTGACTGTTGAGGTCGAATATTCGGACTTAAAAACAAAGAAAATTACCCATAAATATTCTATTTTTATTGTTGTTCAAATATCTGTTTGATTATGAATCGGCTAGAAGCCGTTTGACCCAAAATCCTCATGGGAAGTAATAACCGTATTAACAATTGTTATTCGTAGTATATTTTTTATTACTTTTTTATTTATTTATCAACTTTTGTAACTTACAGAATTGTTAGAATTAATACAGAGATTTCTTTTTGTGTTCGTACTATTATTTTTAATAAATAAACATGTTTTGATATATGAATAAGATCGAACCAAAGTGATGTGTTAGTTTGATGTATGGTCAAGTCAGAAAAGAAGGGTATTGAGATCATGATTGTAATGGCATTCTTAAGGTTGGAGTAATCTCAGGAGCATTGATGCATCTTTGCTTTCCATGTTGTTTTGTTTGAAATGTTCAAGAATGTTGATGTTGCGTGTCTTGGGCTGGGATATGATGGCTGAGACCTCCTCTTGTTAAAAATGGTTGGGTTGGCCAGAGTCAAATTTATACTATCCTAATGCTGCAGATATCCACATGCCACATGTATTCGATTCGGTTCATCGCTTAATTCTTCCGTTTGTTTAGAAACATTGTTGTTATTCCAAAAATATCCGTAAGTTGACTTTTGTTCTAATCTATTTAACTGTGGGATATTAGCAAACCCTAACCTTACTATCCACCTCGTCATGAGGCTATCAAATATAAGGAACTACCGTAAATCTAAGAAGGTTCTTCAACACATAAAGAGTCACTTCAATCAAAGACAGCGTAAATTATAACTGATTTCTCTGGTCTAATATAGCACGTAGACACTACGCTAGATTACTAAATCACGTCACGTATAAATTTGAAATGAAAAATTTTATAAAGAATGTCAAATTTCTTAAGGGAAATATTTTTCATTTCACTGTCGTAGAACAAGAATCCAAAAAAAAAAAACCAAAAGGAAAACTTGGGAGATAAGATCGATTTATAATCAGGCACGCAGTACATTGATAAAATATTTGAAAACATGACATAAAAGTTTCAATTAAACATACCTATAGAAAATATTACATATTTTAACATTAATTGTTGTATAAACGGTAAACTATTGTAAATAAACATGCCACATTATTCTTGAATCCGAATTGGAAAAAGCTATAGTTATATAATTAGCCACAGTATTGCCGAATGTGTTTTATATATGGCTACAGAGTTAAAAATACTAATATTTGGAATTTAAGTTTATATGGGAGTAAGTCTATAAATAAATGAACTTTTACAGTATTCTACCGACCCTACGAGTACTCACGATCTCGTCAAATGTGTAAATTTTTTTTTGTCATAGAAGTTATTTTTAGAATAACTTCTTGAGTGAATATCCCAGACAAAAAACAAGGGAACTGATGAGGATTGGCGGCTCTCTCCGAAACCTAGGCATTCCCTGCTTTACCCCCTTGTAAAGATTAATGCCAACTTCAGGTCCCAACGGGATAAAGAGCTCGACGTTTGCATCCTAGAATTACAAGGAGCTGACGTCTGAACACTATGGGATAATGTTAAATTTCAATTTGAGACGTGTCTGAATTATCTATATGATGATAAAAATTCTAACAAGGACGGCATTTCAGCCGCCGACATCAAAGCTAGGTGAATTACGGGCCTCGCCTAAGTCACCTGTAATTGTAACTTCCCCAAAATCTCATATAAGTAACACTTCAATACCTCGTTCCGATGATAAAGGGACCATATCGAATGTTCCGCATCGATCCGAAACTTCCAAAAATTTATCTTTCACATTCTGAAGAAATGACAATTTCGGTCACACGTTGAATTTGCCACCCTGTGACATCGAAGTTTTCAATGCCAATTTTCTTTCCTGGCCTAGGTTCAGGGAGTTATTTTTAGCCATTTACATCAACTATAGCGGCATAAGCGATATTAAGCGTTTATACCATTTGGATAATAAAATCAGTGGCTATGCTCATGAAATTATTTACGTCTACACACAAAAAGTTGAGCTTAGCATGGAGTACATTGTTTTCTACTTATGAAAATCCGCCAATTTTGGTAAACAACCAACTTAAGCTCCTCCTTGGCCTTCCAGTTTTAGACAAAGAAACTAGTGCAGGGTTAAAGAAACTACAAAGAGGTATAAAGGGTGTATTTCGTTAATGTCTAATTATGATGTGTTGACCAAAACTTGGATCTTATTCTAGTTCTCTGTGTCATCAGAAATTACTTAAGAACTGCGTGAGAATTTGGGAAAAAAAGTACAACAAACAAATCAATTCTTTCTACGTGTAAAAATCTGGATCATTTTCTCACAGAAAGGATCCAAACTCTGACCTACTTGCGTGATATTAGAGGCATCGATTACGCCGAACCTCTAAACAATGGTAAATGTTCCCTTTCAGCGAATGGTGCAACGAATACATCATATGCGCTTTGTGCGCTTTGTTCACGACAAAGGCATCATCTAAGAATTTGTCATAAATTCATAAGTCTTTCAGTCCCTGAAAAAGTCTGCACAGTTAAGAAACATTTGTGTTGTCTTAATTGTTTGTCTCACAGCCATGAAGCCTCTAAATGCAACAGCATTTACAACTGCGCCATATGCAATAAATGGCATCAGAAGAAGTCTAGACCAGGTAATTCTACCTACTACTTCTACCAGTATCACACGGTATTCAAGCCGACTGGTATTTCATACCATCCGGAGCAGAAAAATATTGTTAGGCACAGCTTTGGTCCATATTGTGAACGAAGGTACTACGTACCCAGCTAGAGCCTCGAAAGTCCTGCTTCAGAAGCATCTTTTGTTTCTGAACGTATGCAAAAAAGATTGGATACAGGCGCGAATAACGTTCAATCTTCAATCTCGGGGGTTAGTGGGTCCGTTTCCCATTCCCATTAGGACCATTAATAGCACAGAACACCGTCTTCGGCTGAATCATTACTGGTCAAATGCCTAACTCCCATCTACTACCTCCTATTTAGAGATTCTCCCTAGATTTGGGTAAATAACTGGGGACTTTGAGTCACGTTTGCTCACACCTTTCTCTACGGACGCATTTTCCATACATGTTTAAAGTATAGGTCAGTTTTTCTACGAAAAACACAAAGATTCATTCACCTACACTTCGTCCTCCTACATGCAACGCAAATATTGCTTTTTTCATTTGTTACACAAATAACTTTTAATCCACATAAACAATGACTATACGGCCATCTGTAATTCATTTTCAAAGAAGCATCCCATATTGTTCATATGGCATTCTTGGAAAGCTAAATCTTAAAGGATATGCTTCTTATCTAAAATTATTTCTTTTGCTGCATCACTGGTCCACATCTCACCAAATATAACCGAATATGAGGGGCGAAATTTAATATTGAGGACAGCACTTTCATCCGACGGCGATTTTAATTCATCTTCCACTCCTACGGCAGATGAATTACGTCCAGTCTCCTCTCTACTTTTTCGCTGCAAATTTAGAAAAATATAGTTTGATAGCCGCGTTAGAGTTTCGAGGCTTCGGGCTATACAGTTCCTATCTACATTTTCGCATCCTCTCTACCTTTCATATGAGTTGGAAAATTTAGAATGATGGTTGCGACAATGGTGTGCGGATTACGCCCCATCGCCCCAACGATCACTGGAGTTCCTCCAAGAGATATCAGTGGTTTCGCTTCATTGGACTCGACGGGTTCAACCTTCAAACGATCAGGACATTATCGATGCATTGCACGATCTTGCTATTAGAGTTCTTCAGTTTTCATTATACGATTGCACGGTTTCAAATTTGTCATTTGAAGGTACTACAGCATAAAACATAAAATGGCCCTTGTAGTAATGGATACTACATTCTAAGACAGAAAATCAGCCATGTAGGCCCACGTCTTCGTATAGCCCCCATATAACGGTACCTCCCTATATTGGGTATTTTGATTATTTTAGCGACATTATTTACCGGAACTTTTTCAAATTTGATATTTCAATTTCGTAATGAATACCATAGTCTATGAAAAAAAATTGTTTGTACAGGTCAACGGCCTCGAATAGTCCCCATATAATAGTCCTTATTTTGAAAATTGCCAAATTGGTACCAAATGGTGGAGGGTATTCAAAGTTCGGCCCTGCCGAACTTACAGCCTTTTTACTTGTTTTTTTTTTTGTCAGCCATATTCTCCCCAGAAGTTATTTTAAAAATAACTTCTATGACAAAAAAAAACTTTTTTTTTTGCCCAAGTGAGATCGTAATAGAAGTGGAACCGAAGAATTAACTAAAACTAAATTTTTTTGAAAAAAAAAAAATTCTAAATCTCCTTTTTGTTATAGAAATTGTTTTTAAAGTAACTTCTGGGGAGAATAGGGAGAATATTGGTGCCTCTTTCCGAAACCTAGGTATTCCGTGCCTTACCCCCTGGTAAGCATTACCATCGTTCTCCACTAAGAGACAAACGTTGTTTTTATAAAAACAACAATAAAGGTATTAAGCCTGACCATTTTACAACAACAAAATAATATGGTATCCCGAACAAACAAGCCAACACTATTCTATTAATAGACAAGGCACGAGTTTTTGTGGTGTAGGGTATTAAAAGCTTGGCCCGGCCGAACTTAATGTTTTTTTACTTGCTTTTTTTGTCAAGAGCGTATACCCAAAAAAGGATAGCGTTATGGGAGCAGAATATTAAAGACAAATCTTTATCGTCTTAGGAAGAATTAGACAAATTTCTCACTGAATGAATTCAGACTCTTGTCTCTAGCTAACTTTGTCGCAATGAATATCATTCTATTCTTTATTGCCCTAAATTTAGAAATCTTTTATTTAAAAAAAGATTTGAAACTGCTAAAAATCAGGGAGCTTGCCTTAATCGTCTTTCTGTCGGACATTCTGTTAAGAATTGCTCAAGTAGCTATATTTTTAACCTTTGTAAAAGTCGTCATCAAACGTTGTTGCATAGACCTTCTCCAGCTTGTCGCCTAGGCCATTGAACACAGTCCTTTCAAATGAAATAATTCCTCCGCAGGTAGATGGAAATATTATTTCATGCTCTCATCGACCCAGGTTCAGAGACTTCCTTTATAACAGAAAATTTACAAAAGCGCCTTAAGTTGCCCACCCAGTGTGTCACTGTCACAGTATCTGGTGTAAATGGTTCTACATATGCCACTTCACTTCGCATCAGTTCTCCTGTTGATTCATTCACATTTGTTAAAACCAGCATGTTTGTTCTTTCAAAAAATTTTGGAAATCTCCCATCATTCGCCCTCAGTTCAGACATCGCTTCTCGTTTGCCTAGTATTCGGTTTGCTGATTATAATCTTTTTAATACTAGACCTGTCGATTTATTGTTGGGTCTGGTTTGTATCCGCAGACTTTGAGGGAAGGAACGCAAATTAATATTTTTGGGTTCCTTGTTAGCCCAAAACATGAGGTTCGGCTGGATTTTGATTGGTCCCATGCCATCTTCTTCAGTCCAGGTCTTTACGACTGTGTTGGATTTTGCTGAGGAAGAGTCTCTCAGCAAAACACTACTCCGGTTTCGGGAACACTACTCCGGTTTCGGTCGGAAAATTCATTCTTTTGTAGAACTTTGAAGACTTGTTAGAGTTTTTGTCTTATGTTTTTCGTTTTTACAATAACTGTCACTCTTCGCACGTTTGCCTCTACTACGTTAGAACCCTTCGCATATCCATTATTGCTCAAACACGTACTTTGCTGAGGAGCACAAGTCTATTACTCCAAAGTTAATTTCTTTTACTTAACCCTTTTTGGACTAAGACGGTGATATGCGCCTAAATGGCCATTTAAATCTCCAACGCTGTCATACACGAAACGTCAACCATTAATATTGGCGTAGTCTTGCCGATTTGTTCTCTTGCTTGAAGAATTTGTGCACGCTATTTCCACCTATCGATTCCGCAGATAAAATATCTTATTTGGTTTGTTTTCTATCGCTGTAAAACGTGTATCCTTGAGGAGGAGTGATCGTGTACTGAAATCATGGGCGCTCTTCCCCAGGAGTGGAAACAATGGAGAAATCGTACACTGAGCCATATAATAAATAAAAGGGATTTAGAAGTATACATTTAAATCCCAATATCATTCTTAAAAATAGAATTGGCTTAATTGTATTTAAACTTAATACATTTGAAACTCACAAATATTCAGACAACTCTGCATACCAAATTTTGATCGATTCTTCTCAGGTCGAATAGATTCGGAAATTGGCATGTTTCGAGGCTTTACACATTTTTGAAGTAGAGTTTGGCAGATTGTAACATGTTTAATGTTTCTGTGTACATTTTGAGTCCTTTCCGAAACGGATTTTCCGAAAACCTTTTGTGCAAAATAAATAAATATATCTACAAAAAAATTTTAAAACAATATCTCTTCGTGGTTGCTTCATAGTATTGAGATGGTATGTAATTTTCTCCCGTTTAATACAATTTTTCAAAATGTGTTTCCGCAAACTAGCTTTGATTGAAATTGAAAGTTTCATGTTATGCCATCAAATATTCTATCAATGTACTGCGTACCTGATTAAAACTTGATATTTTCTCCCAAGCTTTGTTTTAGAATTTGTATACCCTTCACCATAGTATGATGGGTATATCAGGTTTGTCAATCCATAATACCTCAAAATATATATTTTGGACCCCACAAAGTATATATATATATTCTTGATAAGCATAACATTCTATGTCGATTAAGCGGTGTTCGTCTATAGCCTACCGAACAAAACGAAGTAGGTTGATAAAATTTTAGTTAATTGTAAATTATGTAGGGGGTTACCATTCGATACTTTGTTGATTTTAGCGACATCGTTCACCGAATTTATTTTAAATTTGGTATTTGAAGGTCATAATGGATACTAATGCGTAAGACAGCAAATTGTCTGTGCAGGTCCACATGTTGGTATAGCCCTATATAATGGTATTTCCCATATTCCGAATTTTGATTATTTTAGCTCCATTTTTTTATTTTCTGTTCAAGTTTCGCATTTGAATATTGTAATCGCCAATGGCAAAAGTAATGTAGCATAGTGTCTACGTGTAATACTGGACCAGAGAAATCAGTTATAATTTACGCAATCGCAAAGTGAGGCTTCATGCGTTGAAGAATCTTCTTAGCGTTGATGGTAATTTATCTTGCTTGTTTGCCCCATGTCGAGGTGAATATTACTTGAAGGGTTTGCTAATATCCTGTTTCGAAATTTTGCTTATATGTTATATGTCAAAATTCTAAATATTTCAAGGTTTGTTTGGTGATTTTTATTCCAGGAGTTTTACATTTTCATTCCATCTATAAATTTTTGCTGGTGCTGTATTCCGTGAATTTGCAAATTCAACTATGTATCATTCTGACATTCTTTTCTTTATATTACACTTATTTGGGTCTATCACACCTTCCAAAAATATATTGATATATCTTCCTTCGATGTAGTGTAATTTGTCTTCCATATAACAAAGTACCTCCAATAAACCATCCAAAAACTCCGTATTAAGCCAAACGTTTACAACAGATCCCACATGAGGTCTAGTTTAATACATAGTGGGTCCTTTATACATTCCAACTATTTAACTCATATACAACTTTGAACGTGTTAACTAACATTTTTTTGGGACCTCTTTCATCTCTTCACTCGAACACAGTGTCTCGTAAGATTTGTTAGGAATATACAAGCAAATTTGATCTCTCTGTGATCCGAGCTATGTGAACAATGCTTCAATTCAAAGCCACACGCAAGCGTTTAGGATGGCTCATTTTTCTGAACGTGTAGCAACGAAACATTGGTGAGACCGGAGCAAAAATAACACGTTTTATTGCGAAAATCTGACGTTTCCATCATCACCAGGATAAACATGACATACGTAACCTAGTCTCCAAATTGTTTGTGGTAGTTGTATTCGCCATCGAATGCCAAATTGTTTCGTAAGTTCTTTGACTCTACGATACCGGTTCATTAGACTAAGTGGAGCTTCTCCGATTGAAGATTCAGGTGGAACTAGGAGGGAAAAACCTATGAGAAAATATTACCTCAGTGTTATCTGAAACGGGGCACAGTGGTTGTGAGTTAAGTCACGATTCTATTTCAGGTAGAACTGTACATAATCTTTCGAAGGTATAGCTGTAATTTTTTGCATGTTTTCGGAAATGACTCTTAAAATTTTAACTGCTGTTTCCCTAAGTCACTTCTTGAAATCCGATAGAAGAGCGAAGTGAATAGTTATTAACCGCATAAAAGTTTTCAAGTTCCATTTTTATATCTCGCGATGCGACCACGAAATTTGGCCCATGATCCGAAGTTTAGGAACTAGGGATACTATGAAGAGCTATGAAACGTTTAAACGCTGCTAAAATAGATTCCCTAGATAAGTTCGATGCTGCTTCTAGATGAATAGTTTCCGTGGCGAATCAAACGATGACACAAACATAACCTTTAGTAATTTTACATGCCCTTCCAGTAAACGATTTTATTTCAAAAGTGTCGAAGGAGAGCAGCTCGTACGGCTGGAATAAGAGTTTTTATTCTCGGGGCCAATACACGATACGAATAATACTCAATATGAATTAATTGATAATACGCAAAATGATCATAAATGTTTCCACAAAAATGAGCTTGTTGTAATTTGTTTCTCTGCGAAACCATATTTTCTTGATGAGTAGAATGAATTGCGAGGATAAACCGAAATACATATGAGAGAATCCCCAGAGCTTTTTCACGAGAAGATAGTGCTTTAAGTGTTTCGTCATATTCGGACAAGAATGCAAAATGGGATCGTATACCACGATATTCTAAATGTGTTTCCAATGTCAGATGACTTGTCATCCTCTATTGTGACGAATCTATTTACAGCAATTCCAAGCCATACCACCATATTACAGAGTAACTCAGTCCGAAAGATTTATTCAGTTCCGACTTCCTATGTCGGGTGGATTTCCTTCCCATCTTACATTGAACCATTTTCCACTTACAACCAAGGTTGTACATAGGGTTTTTCACAACCACGACGAAATAATGAAAGATTCCGTCCAGCAATGGAGTGTGCTAATAGGGATTTAAATTTCTCTCATACCGATTTTAGAAAACCTGAAGGCAAAACCGCTTAAATTTCGAAACTGTGAATATCGCGACTTCATTCAAAAAATTACGAATAACTTTGACGGATTACCCGATCTCGAAATGGAAAACTGGAGAGTTTTCAAAAGACATCTGACGAGTAACCAAATTAATGGGGAGATTTATTGAAAATAAGGCATCCTAGTTGGATCACCCATGAAATAATGGAAAAGAATCATAGGTTGCCCACACCATGTCATGGAGGTGTTCACAAAACCTTATTTTATTGACCAAACATAACCATATAAGTCAGAAAATATATTCTTAACTGTCAGGAATGTCAAGAGGGAAAATGTAGTCATTGAAATGTAATGCCTTCGTTAGGAAAATGAGTAGCAACGAATAGACCCTTTCAAAAATTGTAAATTGATTTTTTTAGGAAAATACCCTAAATCGGAAATGGGCAACGCATATATATTAATATTAGTAGATCATTGCACAAAATTCTTAAGGTTGGAATAATCTCAGGAGCATTTTGCTTTCCATATTGTTTTGTTTGAAATGTTCAAGAATATTGATGTTGCGTGTCTTGGGCTGGGATATGATGGCTGAGACCTCCTCTTGTTAAAAATGGTTGGGTTGGCCAGAATCAAATTTCAACTATCCCAATGCTGCATATAGTCACATATCACATGTATTCGAATCGGAACATCCCTTTATTCCTTCTTTTGTTTAGAAACCTTTTGTAGCCGTTGTTATTCCACAAGTCTCCGGCATTTGACCTTTGTTCTAATCTGTTTAACTGTAGAATATAAGCAAACCTAACCTTACTATCTACCTCGTCATGAGGCATATAAGAAACTACAGTAAATCTAAGTAGGTATTTCAACGCATAAAGAGTCACTTCAATCAAAGATAGCGTAAATTATAACTGATTTCTCTGGTCCAATATAGCACGTAGACAATACTCTAGATTACTACAATCATGTCCTATAAAAATGTGAAATGAAAAATTTTATAACGAATGTCAAATTTCTAAAGATAAGTAGTTTTCATTACACTGTCGTAGAACAAGAATCCAAAAAAAAAAAAAAAACCTAAAAGAAAACTTGGGAGATAAAATCGATTTCTAATCAGCTACGCAGTACATTGATAAAATATCTGAAAACATAACATAAAAGTTTCAATCAAACATACATTTAAAAAATAATACATATTTTACCATTAATTGTTGTATAAACGTTAAACTATTGTAAATAAACAAGCCACATTGCTCGCGAATCCGCATTCGAAAAAGCTATAGTTATATAATTAGCCACAATATTGCCGAATGTGTTTAATATATGGTTACAGAGTTAAAAATATTAATATTTGGAATTTAAGTTTATACGGGAGAAAGTCTATAAATTAATGAATTTTACAATATTCTAACAACTGTACGAGTACTTACGATCTCGTCAACTGGGTAAGAAAAGTTTTTTCTGTCATAGAAGTAATTTTTAAAGTAACCTCTATAGAAAATAGTCCAGACAAAAAAACAAGGGAACTGATGAGGATTGGTGGCTCTATCCGAAACCTAGGTATTCCCCGCTTTACACCTTTTTAAACATTACCATTGTTATCCACTAATAAGCAAACGTTATTTTTATAAAAACAGCAATAATGAGATTAACCGTGACCAAACATGCCAACACTGTTCCAAACAATTTTACGGTGCAGTTCTGTATTCTTCGGCTGCATTTGTTTTTCTAACAATACATTATGTGTCCAAATTAACATTATTTATTGGTTTTGCTTCTGATTTGCTTTCAAAACTCCAGTCACTCAGTTCGATTTGTTCATCCCAGCTACTAATGCTGTGGTAAAATTTAATGCAACCTTCAGGTCCCAACGGAATGAAGAGCTCCACGTTTGCATCCTAGAATTACAAGGATCTGACGTCTGAACACTATGGGATAATGTTAAATTCCAATTTAAAACGTGCCTGAATAATCTATATGATGATAAAAATTCTAATGAGGACGACATTTCAGCAGCCGACATCAAATATGATGTCGCTTATAAATGTTGTAGCGTGCATAAACAGAAAGCTAGGTGAATTACGGACCTCGCCTAAGTCACCTGTAATAGTAACTTCCCCAAAATCTAATATAAGTAACACTTCAATACCTCGTTCCGATGATACAGGGACCATATCGAATGTTCCGCATCGATCCGAAACTTCCAAAAATTGGTCACACGTTGAATTACCCTGTGACATCGAAGTTTTCAATGCCGATTTTCTTTCCTGGCCTAGGTTCAGGGAGTTATTTTTAGCCATTTACATCAACAATAGCGGCATAAACGATATTAAGCTTTATACCATTTGGATAATAAAATCAGTGGCTATGCTCATGAAATTGTTTACGTCTACACACAAAAAGTTGAGCTTAGCATGGAGTGCATTGTTTGCATATGAAGATCCGCTAATTTTGGTGAACAACCAACTTAAGCTCCTCCTTGGCCTTCCAGTTTTAGACAAAGAAACTAGTGCAGGGTTAAAGAAACTACAAAGAGGTATAAAGGGTGTATTTCGTTCATGTCTAATTATGATGTGTTGACCAAAACTTGGATCTTATTCTAGTTTTCTGTGTCATCAGAAATTACTTAAGAACTGCGTGAGAATTTGGGAAAAAAAGTACAACAAACAAATCAATTCTTTCTACCTGTAAAAATCTGGATCATTTTCTCACAGAAAGGATCCAAACTCTGACCTACTTGCGTGATATTAGAGGCATCGATTACGCCGAACCTCTAAACAATGGTAAATGTTCATTTTCAGCGAATGGTGCAACGAATACATCATATTCCGTCACGGCCCGAAGTGCCTCTCATTTCTCAAGGTTACCTTGTAAATCTCCACCTAAATAATGTGCGCTTTGTTCACGACAAAGGCATTATCTAAGAATTTGTCACAAATTCCTTAGTCTTTCAGTTCCTGAAAGAGTCCTCACAGTTAAGATACATTTGAGTTGTCTTAATTGTTTGTCTCACAGCTATGCAACAGCATTTACAACTGCGCCATATGCAATAAACGGCAACAGAAGAAGTCTAGATCAGGTAATTTTACCTACTACTTCTACCAGTAGCACAGGGTCTTCAAGCCGACTGGTATTTCATTCCATCCAGAGCAGAAAAATATTTTTAGGCACAGATATGGTCCATATTGTGAACGAAGGTACTACGAACCCAGCTAGAGCCTCGAAAGATCCTGCTTCAGAAGCATCTTTTGTTTCTGAACGTATGCAAAAAAGATTGGATATAGGCGCGAATAACGTTCAAACTTCAATCTCGGGGGTTAGTGGGTCTGTTTCCCAAATTTCCCGTAAGCAATATCCCATTCGCATAAGTTTTGCTACGCAGACAATGGATAAGAATACTCTGTTTTTGCCGAAAATTGCAGAAAATCCGCAATGACATGACACCCAAAGATCCTGCTACGGGGGCTTGTACAAATGTGTTAGGACCATTAACATTACAGAACACCGTCTTCGGCTGAATCATTACTTGTCAAATGCCTAACTCCCATCTACAACCTCCTATTTAGAGATTTTACCTAGATTAGGATAAATAACTGGGGACTTTGAGTCACGTTTGCTCACATCTTTCCCTACGGACGCATTTTCCATACATGTTTAAAGTATAAGTCAGTTTTTCTACGGAAAACACAAAGATTCATTCACCTACACTTCGTCCTCCTACTTGCAACGCAAATATTGCTGTTTTCATTTGTTACACAAATAACTTTTAATCCACATAAACAATTACTATACGGCCATCTGTACTTCGTTTTCAAAGAAGCATCCCGTATTGTTCATATGGCATTCTTGGAATGCTAAATCTTAAAGGAGATGCTTCACATCTAAAATTATTTCTTTTGCTGGATCACTGGTCCACATCTCACCAAATATAACCAAATATGAGGGGCGAAATTTAATATTGAAGACAGCACTTTCATCCGACAGCGATTTTAATTCATCTTCCACTCCTACGGCAGATGAATTACGTCAAGTCTCCTCTCTACTTTTTCGCTGCACAATTTAGAAAAATATAGTTTGATGGCCGCGTTAGAGTTTCGAGGCATCGAGCTATACAGTTCCTATCTACATTTTCGCTTCCTCTCTACCTTTCATATGAGTTGGAAAATTTAGAATGATGGTTGCGACAATGGTGTGCGGATTACGTCCCAACGATCACTGGAGTTCCTCCAAGAGATATCAGTGGTTTCGCCTCATTGGACTCGACGAGTCCAACTTTCAAACGATCAGGACATTATCGATGCATTGCACGATCTTGCTATTCGAGTTCTTCAGTTTTCATTATACGATTGCACGGTTTTAAATTTGTCATTTGAAGTTCGTATTAGGTACTACAGCATAAAACATAAAATGACCCCTGTAAGTCCACGTCTTCTATAGCCCCCATATAACGGTACCGCCCGACATTCGGTATTTTGATGATGCAAGCGACATTATTTACCGGAATTGCTTCAAATTTGGTATTTAAAGTTCGTAATGGATACTACATTCTAAGACAGAAAATCAGCCATGTAGGCCCACGTCTTCGTATAGCCCCATATATCGGCACCTTCCTATATTGGGTATTTTGATCATTTTAGCGACATTATTTACCGGGCATATTCTCCCCAGAAGTTATTTTAAAAGTAACTTCTATGACAAAAAAAACTTTTTTTACCCAAGTAATAGACGTGGAACCAAAGAATTAAATAAAACTATTTTTTTTTTTTGAAAAAAAAAATTCTAAATCTCCTTTTTGTTATAGAAATTATTTTTAAAGTAACTTCTGGGGAGAATATCCCAGACAAAAAACAAGGCAAGGGTGGCTCTTTCCGAAACCTAGGTATTCCGTGCCTTACCCCCTGGTAAGCATTACCATCGTTCTCCACTAAGAGACAAACGTTGTTTTTATAAAAACAACAATAAAGTTATTAAGCCTGACCATTTTGCAACAACAAAATAATATAATATTTTGTTGTTGCAAAATGTTCAGGCTTAATAACTTTATTGTTGTTTTTATAAAAACAACGTTTGTCTCTTAGTGGAGAGACAAACAAGCCAACACTGTTCTATTAATAGACAAGGCACGGTCGACGAAGAGTTTTTGTGGTGTAGGGTATTAACTAACCGAACTTGATGTGTTCTTACTTGCTTTATTTGTCAAGAGCGTATACCTAAAAAAAAGTATAGCGTTATGGGAGCAGCTATATTTTTAACCTTTGTAAAAGTCGTTATCAAGCGTTGTTGCATAGGCCTTCTCCAGCTTGTCGCCTATACCATTGAACACAGTCCTTTCAAATGAAATAATTCCTCTACATATGCCACTTCACTTCGCATCAGTTCTCCTGTTGATTCATTCACATTTGTTAAAACCAGCATGTTTGTTCTTTCAAAAATTTCTGGAAATCTCCCATCATTCGCCCTCAGTTCAGACATCGCTTCTCGTTTGCCTAGTATTCGCTTTGCTGATTATATTTTTTTTTAATACTAGACCTGTCGATTTATTGTTGGGTCTGGTTTGTATCCGCAAATTTTGAGAGAAGGAACGCAAATTAATATTTTGGGTTCCTTGTTAGCCCAAAACATGAGGTTCGGCTGGATTTTGATTGGTCCCATGTCATGTTCTTCAGTCCAGGTCTTTGCGACTGTGTTGGATTTTGCTGAGGAAGAGCCTCTCAGCAAAACACTAGTCCGGTTTCGGGAACTCGAAGAAGTGCCCGAATTGAAACAAGGTTCACTATCGGAAATGTTTTGTAAGAGGAACTATTGTGCGCGACCGTGCAAGATTCAGAAGGCTGTTATGTAGTGACGCAGCCTTTCCAATCCGAATTTCCACAAACATTGCAATTGGGGGGCCCTCGTAGTTAAATTTTCTCAATCGTTTTTCGGTCGGAAAATTCATTCTTTTGTAGAACTTTGAAGACTTGTTAGAGTTTTTGGCTTATGTTTTTCGTTTTTACAATGACTGTCACTCTTCGCACGTTTGCCTCTACTTCTTTAGAACCCTTCGCATATCCATTATTGCTCAAACACGTGCTTTGCTGAGGACCACAAGTCTATTACTCCAAAGTTAATTTCTTTTACTTAACCCTTTTTTGGACTAAGACGGTGATATGCGCCTTAATGGCCATTTAAGTCTCCAACGCTGTCATACACGAAACGTCAACCATTAATATTGGCGTAGTCTTGACGATTTGTTCTCTTGCTTGAAGAATTTGTGCATGCTATTTCCACCTATCGATTCCGCAGATAAAATATCTTATTTGGTTTGTTCTCTATCGCTGTAAAACGTGTATTCTTGAGGAGGAGTGCTCGAGCACTGAAATCATGGGCGCTCTTCCCCAGGAGTGGAAACAATGGAGAAATCGTACACTGAGCCATATAATAAATAAAAGGAATGTAGAAGTATACATTTAAATCCCAATATCATTCTTGAAAATATAATTGGCTTAATTGTATTTAAACTTAATACATTTGAAACTCACAAATATTCATACAACTTTGCATACCAAATTTTGATCGAATCTTCTCAGGTCGAAAAGATTCGGAAATTGGCATGTTTCGAGGCTTTACACATTTTTGAAGTAGATTTTGTGCGGATTGTAACATGTTTAATGTTTCTGTGTACATTTTGAGTCCTTTCTGAAACGGATTTTCGGAATTTCCGAAAACCCTTTGTGCAAAATAAATATATCTACAAAAAAATTTTAAAACAATATCTCTTCGTGGTTGCTTCATAGTATTGAAATGGTATGTAATTTTCTCCCGTTTAATACAAATTTTCAAAATGTGTTTCCGCAAACTAGCTTTGATTGAAATTGAAAGTTTTATGTTATGCCATCAAATATTCTATCAATGTACTGCATACCTGATTAACACTTGATATTTTCTCCCAAGCTTTGTTTTAGAATTTGTATACCCTTCACCATCGTATGGAGGGTATATCAGGTTTGTCAATCCATAACACCTCAAAATATACATTTTGGACCCCACAAAGTATATATTCTGGATAAGCATAACATTCTATGTCGATTAAGCGGTGTTCGTCTATAGCCTACCGAACAAAACGAAGTAGGTTGATAAAATTTTAGTCAATTGTAATTTATGTAGGGAGGTACCATTATATGGTACCTCCCTATTTTCGGTACATTGTTGATTTTAGCGACCTTATTCACCGAATTTATTTTAAATTTGGTATTTGAAGGTCTTAATGGATACTAATGCGTAAGACAGCAAATTGTCTGTGCAGGTCCACATGTTGGTATAGCCCTATATAATGGTACTTCCCATATTCCGAATTTTGATTACTTTAGCTTCATTTTTTTTATTTTTCTGTTCAAGTTTCGCATTTGAATATTGTAATCGCCAATGGCAAAAGTAATGTAGCATAGTGTCTACGTGTAATATTGGACCAGAGAAATCAGTTATAATTTACGCAATCGCAAAGTGAGGCTTCATGCGTTGAAGAATTTTCCTAGCCTTGATGGTAATTTATCTTTTTTGTTTGCCCCATGTCGAGGTGAATATTAGTTGAAGGGTTTGCTAATATCCTGTTTCGAAATTTTGCTTATATGTTATATGTCAAAATTCTAAATATTTCAAGGTTTGTTTGGTGAGTTTTTTTCCAGGAGTTTTACATTTTCATTCCATCTATAAATTTTTGCTGGTGCTGTATTCCGTGAATTTGCAAATTCAACTATGTATCATTCTGACATTCTTTTCTATATATTACACTTATTTGGGTCTACCACACCTTCCAAAAATATATTGATATCTCTTCCATCGATGTAGTGTAATTTGTCTTCCATATAACAAAGTACCTCCAATAAACCACCCAAAAACTCCGTATTAGCCAAACGTTTACAACAGATCCCACATGAGGTCTAGTTTAATACATAATGGGTCCTTTATACATTCCAACTATTTAACTCATATACAATTTTGAACGTGTTATCTAACATTTTTTTGGGACCTCTTTCATCTCTTCACTCGAACACAGTGTCTCGAAAGATTTGTTAGGAATATACAAGGAAATTTGATCTCTCTGTGATCCGAACTAAGTGAACAATGCTTCAATTCAAACCCGCACGCAAGCGTTTAGGATGGCTCATTTTTCTGAACGTGTAGCAACGATACATTGGTGGGACCAGAGCAAAAATAACACGTTTTATTGCGAAAATCTGAAGTTTCCATCATCACCAGGATAAACATGACATACGTAACCTAGTCTCCAAATTGTTTGTGGTAGTTGTTTTCGCCATCGAATACCAAATTGTTTCGTAAGTTCTTTGACTCTACGATACCGTTTCATTAGTCTTAGTGGAGCTTCTCCGATTGAGGATTCAGGTGGAACTAGGAGGGAAAAACCTATGAGAAAATGACCGGAGTAAGAGCAATTATTACGCATGTTTCCGGAAATTACTTTTAACTGCTGTTTCCCTGAGTCACTTCTTGAAATCCGATAGAAGAGCGAAGTGAATAGTTATTAACCGCATAAGAGTTTTCAAGTTCCATTTTTATATCTGGCGATGCGACCACGAAATTTGTCCCATGATCCGAAATTTAGGAACTAGGGATACCGTGAAGAGCTATGAAACGTGAAACGCTGCTAAAAAGGATGCCCTAGATAAGTTCAATGTTGCTTCTAGATGAATAGTTTCCGTGGCGAAGCAAACGATGACACACACATAACCTTTAGTAATTTTACACGCCCTTTCAGTAAACGATTTTATTTCAAAAGGGTCGAAGGAGAGCAGCTCGTACGGCTGGAATAAGAGTTTTTATTCTCGGGGCCAATACTCGATACGAATAATATTCAACATGAATTAATTGATAATACGCAAAATGATGATGAATGTTTCCACAAAAATGAGCTTGTTGTAATTTGTTTCTCTGCGAAACGATATTTTCTTGATGAGTAGAATGAATTGCGAAGATAAACCTAAATACATATGAGAGAATCCCCAGAGCTTTTTCACGAGAAGATAGTGCTTTAAGTGTTTTGTCAGATTCGGACAAGAATGCAAAATGGGATCGTATACCACGATATTCTAAATGTGTTTCCAATTTCAGATGACTTGTCATCCTCCTTTGTGACGAATCTATTTACAGAAATTCCTGGCCATGCCACCATATTACAGAGTAATTCTGTCCGAAAGATTTATTCAGTTCCGATTTCCTATGTCGGTGTTTCCATTTTTCACTGTTTACCATTGAACCATTTTCCATTTACAACCAAGGTTGTACATGGGGTTTTTCGCAACCACGACGAAACAATGAAAGATTCCGTCCAGCAATTGAGTGTGCTAATAGGGATTTAAATTTCTCTCATACCGATTTTAGAAAACCTGAAGGCAAAACCGCACCGCATGGTTCTAAACGAATTAACGATAGAAGATTGCTTAAATTTCGAAACTGTGAATATCGCGACTTCATTCAAAAAATTACGAATAACTTTGACGGATTACCCGATCTCGAAATGGAAAATTTGAAAGTTTTCAAAAGACATCTGACGAGTAATCAAATTAATGGGGAGATTTATTGAAAATATGACAGCCTAGTTGGATCACCCATGAAATAATGGAAAATAATCATAGGTTGCCCACACCATGTCATGGAGGTGTTCACAAAACACTATTTTATTGATCAAACACAACCATGTAAGTCAGAAAATATATTCTTAACTGTCAGGTATGTCAAGAGGGAAAATCTAGTCATTGAAATGCAATGCCTTCGTTAGGAAAATGAGTAGCAACAAATAGACCCTTTCAAAAATTGTAAATCGATTTCTTAGGAAAATACCCTAAATCGGAAATGGGCAATGCATATATATTTATATTAGTAGATCATTGCACAAAATTTTTAAGGTTGGAACAATCTCAGGAGCATTGATGAATCTTTGCGTGTCTTGGGCTGGGATATAATGGCTGAGACCTCCTCTTGTTAAAAATGGTTGGGTTGGCCAGAATCAAATTTCAACTATCCCAATGCTGCAAATAGTCACATGTCACATGTATTCGAATCGGAACATCCCTTTATTCCTTCTTTTGTTTAGAAACCTTTTGTAGCCGTTGTTATTCCACAAATCTCCGTCAGTTGACCTTTGTTCTAATCTATTTAACTGTAGGATATTAGCCAACCTAACCTTACTATCTACCTCGTCATGAGGCATATAAGAAACTACAGTAAATCTAAGTAGGTATTTCAACGCATAAAGAGTCACTTCAATCAAAGATAGCGTAAATTATAACTGATTTCTCTGGTCCAATATAGCACGTAGACAATACTCTAGATTACTACAATCATGTCCTATAAAAATGTGAAATGAAAAATTTTATAACGAATGTCAAATTTCTAAAGATAAGTAGTTTTCATTACACTGTCGTAGAACAAGAATCCAAAAAAAAAAAAAACCTAAAAGAAAACTTGGGAGATAAAATCGATTTCTAATCAGCTACGCAGTACATTGATAAAATATCTGAAAACATAACATAAAAGTTTCAATCAAACATATCTGTAAAAAATAATACATATTTTACCATTAATTGTTGTATAAACGTAAAACTATTGTAAATAAACATGCCACATTGCTCGCGAATCTATCATTCGAAAAAAGCTATAGTTATATAATTAGCCACAGTATTGCCGAATGTGTTTATATATGGTTACAGAGTTAAAAATATTAATATTTGGAATTTAAGTTTGTATGGGAGAAAGTCTATAAATTAATGAACTTTTACAGTATTCTACCAACTGTACGAGTACTTATGATCTCGTCAACTGGATAAAAAAAGTTTTTTTTGTCATAGAAGTTATTTTTAAAATAACTTCTATAGAGAATATCCCAGACAAAAAACGAGGGAACTGATGAGGATTGGTGGCTCTTGCCGAAACCTAGGTATTCCCCGCTTTACCCCTTTGTAAACATTACCATCGTTATCCACTAATAAGCAAACGTTATTTTTATAAAAATAGCAATAATGAGATTAACCCTGACCAAACATGCCAACACTGTTCCAAAAAAATTTACGTTGCAGTTCTGTATTCTTCGGCTGCATTTGTTTTTCTAACAATACATTATGTGTCCAAATTAACATTTATTATTGGTTTTGCTTCTGATTTGCTTTCAAAACGCCAGTCACTCAGTTCGATCTGTTCATCCCAGCTACTACTGCTGTGCTAAAATTGAATGCAACCTTCAGGTCCAAACGGCATGAAGAGCTCCACGTTTTCATCCTAGAATTACAAGGAGCTGACGTCTGAACACTATGGGATAATGTTAAATTCCAATTTAAAACGTGCCTGAATAATCTATATGATGATAAAAATTCTAATGAGGACGACATTTCAGCAGCCGACATCAAATACCATGTGGGTTATAAATGTTGTAGCGTGCATAAACAGAAAGCTAGGTGAATTACGGACCTCGCCTAAGTCACCTGTAAAAGTAACTTCCCCAAAATCTAATATAAGTAACACCTCAATACCTCGTTCCGATGATACAGGGACCATATCGAATGTTCCGCATCGATCCGAAACTTCCAAAAATTGGTCACACGTTGAATTACCCTGTGACATCGAAGTTTTCAATGCCGATTTTCTTTCCTGGCCTAGGTTCAGGGAGTTATTTTTAGCCATTTACATCAACAATAGCGGCATAAACGATATTAAGCTTTATACCATTTGGATAATAAAATCAGTGGCTATGCTCATGAAATTGTGTCCAAGTTTACGCTTACACACGAAAAGTCTAGCTTAGCATTTTGGTGAACAACTAACTAAAGCTCCTTCACGACCTTCCAGTTTTAGACAAAGAAACTAGTGTAGGGTTAATGAAATTACAAAGAGGTATAAACGGGTGTATTTCGTCCATGTCCAACTATGATGTGCTGACCAAAAATGGGATCTTATTCTAGTTTTCTGTGTCATCAGAGATTACTTAAGAACTGCGTAGCTCTTTGGGAATAAAGCATAAAAAATAAATCTAATCGGTCTTCGTATGAATATTTGATCATTTTCTCACCTACTTGCGTGATATTAGAGGCATCGATTACGTCGAACCTCTAAACAATGGTAAATGTTCCCTTTCTGCAATACATCATATTCCGTCAAAGCCCGAAGTGCCTCTCATTTCTCAAGGTAACCTTGTAAATCCCTGCCTAAATTATGTGCGTTTTGTTCACGACAAAGGCATCATCTAAGAATTTGTCATAAATTCCTAAGTCTTTCAGGTCCTGAAAGAGTCTGCACGGTTAAGAAACATTTGTGTTGTCTTAATTGTTTGTCTCACGGCCATGAAGCCTCTAAATGCAGCAGCATTTACAACTGCACTATATGCAATAAACGGCATCACACGCTGTTACACATCGAGGCCACGACTCAATCGTATTTAGAAGTCCAGATGAGGTAATTCTATCTACTACTTCTACCAGTATCACATTAGGGTCTTCAAGCCGACTGGTATTTCATACCATCCAGAGCAGAAAAATATTGTTAGGCACAGCTATGGTTCATACTGTGTGCGAAGGTACTACATACACAGCTAGAGCCTCGAAAGATTCTGCTTCAGAGGCATCTTTTGTTTCTGAATGTATGCAAAAAAGATTGGATATAGGCGCGAATAAAGTTCAAGCTTCAATCTCGGGGGTTAGTGGGTCCGTTTCCCAAATTTCCCGTAAGCAATATCCCATTCCCATAAGTTTTGCTACGCAGACAATGGATAAGAATACTCTGTTTTTGCCGAAAATTGCAGAAAATCCGCAATGACATGACACCCAAAGATCCTGCTACGGGGGCTTGTACAAATGTGTTAGGACCATTAATAGCACAGAACACCGTCTTCGGCTGGATCATTACTGGTCCAATGCCTAACTCCTATCTACAACCTTCTATTTAGAGATTCTCCCTAGATAAGGGTAAATGACTGGGGACTTTGAGTCACGTTTGCTCACACCATTCGGACGCATTTTCCATACATATTTAAAGTATAGGTCAGTTTTTGTACGGAAAACACAAAGATTCCATCACCTACACTTCGTCCTCCTACTTGTAACGCAAATATTGCTTTTTTTATTTCATACACAAATAATTTTTAATCCACATAAGCAATGGCTATACGACCATGTGTACTTCATTTTCAAAGAGGCATCCCATATTGTTCATATGGCATCCTTTGAACGATAAATCTTACAGCAGATGCTTCGCATCTAAAATTAATTCTTTTGCTGGTTCATTGGTCCACATCTCACCAAATATAACCGAATATGAGGACCGAAATTAATATTGAAAACGGCACTTTCATCCGACGGCGATTTTTATTCATCTGCCATTCCTACGGCAGATGAATTACGTCACGTCATCTACGCCTCCTCTCTACTTTTTCGCTGCAAATGTAGAAAGATATAGTTTGATGGCCGCGATAGAGTTTCGAGGCATCGAGCTATACAGTTGAATAACGTACTCCGGTGTTGTGGTCACACTGACCCCAAGATCGTTCCTATTTACATTTTCGCTTCCTCTCTAACTTTCGTATGAGTTGGAAAATTTAGAATGATGGTTGCGACAATGGTGTGCGGATTACGTAGCATAAACAACACGGAACAACGATTTGATTGTTGCGCTGATCCCTGAAGACTACGGCATACACAACGAATGAGCAGAACCATCTTTGGAGAAAATGCAAATGAAATGTTGCAAAGGCCGGCGGAATGTTTAGTTTCAAACTTAATTTTCATTAAATTGCGTTAATATTACATATTGTAACACGAGTGACTTTTCTTCTCCTTAGGTAATGTCTACTAACTCTTAATACGAACTTGTACTTCGTACATAATGTCTAAAGTAATGACAATTCCTATGGAGTGACGTTTTGTAATTGCCGCCTTTGTAGTATTCTACCGACTCTACGAGCACTAACAAGCATAGGATTACGTCCTACTACCAAAAACCCTTTGTACGAAGGTAGTGTTGTTCCACGAACAACCACCCTTTAAAAATATACAGTCCACTGCTCAATTGGAAAAAATATCAATTCATTGTGTTTTTAGTTTTATCCAATTTCCTTTATTTTCATTTTGCTCCGCAAACAGTTGCATATCTGAATTTTTGAACATAGGAAGTTATGTGATAAAAAGCAATTTGTGGAAACATATTTCGAAAATTCGTGTTAAAAGTGTACGAGAAAATTACATAACTTTTTAATAATATGAAGCGACCATAAAGAGATATAGTTCTAAATCTCAATCTCCCATCTTTCCGTCCTGAGAAGAATCGGTGTAGCCCCCATATAACGGCCCACCCGATATTCGGTATTTTGATAATTTTAGCAACATTATTCCCGGAATTGTTTCAAATTTGGCAGTTGAAGTTCGTGACGGATATTACACCCTATGACAGAAAATTGTATCTGCATGTCAACGTTTTTATATAGCCCCCACATGATGGTACCCCCCATGATTTTAGCAACATTATTTAAAGAATCTTTTTCACCGGAATTGTTCGTAGTAGATACTACAACCTAAGACAGGAAATTGTCTGTGCAAGTCCACGTCTTCGTATAGCCGCTATATAACGGTACCTACCGACATTATTCACCAGAATGGTTTCAAATTTGGTAGTTGAAGTTCGTAACGGATACTACACCACGTTTTTATATTGCCCCATATGATGATACCTGACTATATTCGGTATTCTGATAATCTCAGCTACATTATTCGCCGAATATTTCTTTCAAGTTTCGAATTTGAATATTTTAATGGCTTATGACGAATGTTGCCTATGCAGTTGCACATCGTCGTATAGACCCTAATATAACGACTATATTCTCTATTTTTAAGATTATAAAATAATTTTTAATGGATTTAATTTTTTGAGAATTGCCAAATTCTTTCCATATAGTGGAGGGTATTCAAAGTTCGGCCGGGTCGTACTATTAAATTTTTTATACCCTCCACCTTGGAAAGGAGGGTATATTAACATGATTTGTAACATCTTTAAATGTTCATCGTAGACCCCATAAAGTATATATTTTCATAATCAGCATAAAATTATAAGTCGATTTAACGATGTCCGTCTGCCTGTCTGTCCGTCTGTTGAATATCTGGCAGAACAATTTGTACTGTATATAGGATGATTGGTGTTGAAAATGAGATATATCGGTCCACGTTTTGCTATAGCCGGTATATAAAGTTACCTCCCGATATTCGGTATTTTGCTGATTTTCGCCACATTTTCTCCAAAGAATTGTCTAAAATAATGGGTTCTAGTTTCACAGCCGGAAAATTGCATGTATAGGTCCACGTTTTGGTATCGACCCCATATAAGGGTACTTCCTAATATTCGGTATTTTGATGATTTTTGCCACATTTTTCCGCGGATTTGTCTAAAAATGTGTATTTGTGGTCAGAATGGGTTCTGGCTCGTATGGTTAAACATTGTATGTATAGGTCCACGTTTGGGCCCCATAGCCCCCATATAACGTTACCTCCCGATATTCAATTTATAATAGGTTCTAGCCCGGTGGCACAACATTGATTATTTAGTTCCACCTTTTGCACATATAACTATACCCACCGATATTCGGTATTTTGATAATCCTAGTCACATTTACCCACATATTTGTTTCAAATTTGGTATTTTAGAAGATGTGATAGATAGATGATAAATTTGCATATAAAGGTTTCCGTTTTGGTATGGCCCCATATAACGATCCCAATCACTTTGAAAAATTTGACTGCATTATACGAAAGCTTAAGGTGAAACAAGCTTGAATTCAGATACTTTAATATGTTTCCTTTACCCTTAGGTGGATTATATTGGTCTGGGGCTGGATACTTGTTCTACGATAGTGAACACTTAATCAACTATATAAATTATATAATATTTAGAACGTATTAACTAAAGTTTTTGACGGGTCCTCTTCTACCTCGTCAACAACAATAAAATCCACAATTGTGGGATTAAGCCCATCTATTTTGCAAAACCAATATGCCTTCGGGATGCCGTACAAGAATGCAAACACTGGTTGAGTCAGGAATCTTCGATATTTTGATCAGCGAAAACAATCGAGAAATCGTAAGAACATATGTATATTAAGACATAAAATAAATTAAATGGATGTTGAAAATATGTAACTAAATAGAGGAATAAATATAGAAAGTATACATTTAAATACCAATATAATTACTAAAAATAAAATTCGCTTTACTATATCTTAACTAGATACATTTGAAACTCAACAAGTAAAAAAGCAGTAAGTTCGACCGGGCCGAAGTTTGAATACCCTCCACCATTTGGGACGAATTAGAAAATTTAAAAAAAAAATAAAATCCATTAAAAATTCTGCTAAAATCTTTAAAATATCTTATATCGGAAGTTGCCGATATATGGGGGGATAAACGATACTGTGGACGTATATAGACAAATCTATGTCGGGGGACATATAGCTCACAAAGAACTCCTTGTGTAGAGCTTCAGATAATTCCGTTGAATTATAAAGTACTCACAAAGAACTTCTTGTGTGGATTTTCAGACAATACTATTGGAAAATGTGGCTAAAATCATCAAAATACCGAATATCGGGGGGTACCGTTATATGGGGGATATACTATATCGTGGACCTATATAGACAAATCTATTTTAGGGTATAAAGTACTCAAAAAGAACTCCTTGTGTAGAATTCCAGATAATTCCGTTGTAAAATGTGGCTAAAATAATCAAAATATCGAATATCGGGGGTAATATTATATGGGGGCTATACGATATCGTGGATCTATATAGATAATTCTCTTTCGAGGTATAAAGTACCAGCAAGTAACTCCTTAGTTGGATTTTCAAACAATTTCGTAAAAAAATGTGGGTAAAATCTTCTAAATACCGAATATCGGGGGTACCGTTATATGGGAGATATACGATATCGTGGACCTATATAGTCAATTTTCTCTCAGGGAAAAAATTCTCACAAGGGACTTCTTGTGTGGAATTTCAGACAATTCCATTGAAAAATGTGGCTAACATTATTAAGATACCGAATATCGGGGGTACCGTTATATGGGGGTACTGTCTTCGAACTTGACCTGCCTGCAGACGAAAGAGAGATCTGTGCAAAATTTTAACTTCCTATCTTAATTCATTTTAACTGTAGCGTTATTACAACAGACGGACGGACAGTTCTAAATCGTCTTAGAAAAATATTGAGACAACTCTGTATACCATGCTTCGAGGCTTTACACATTTTTTAAGTAGATTTTGGCGGATAGTATATATTTAATTTTTCTTTGTATATTTTGAGTCCTTTTCGAAACAGATTTTCGGAATTTTAGAAAACCTTTTGTGCACTATAAGTAATCATATGTACAAAATTTTAGAACAATACCTCAACGTGGTCGCTTCATATTATTAAAAAGGTATGTAATTTTCTCCCGTTAAATACGAATTTTCAAGATGTGTTTCCGCAAACTTTCTTTAATTGAAAGTGAAAGTTTTATGTTATGTCATCAAATGTTCTATTAATGTACTGCGTACCTGAATAAAACCCAATCTTTCCTCCCAAGTTTTGTATAGGGATTTTATACCCTACACTATAGTATGGAGGGTATATTAAGTTAGATAATCTGTTTGTTACACATCGAAATATACATTTTAATATTAGACCCCAAAAGTATATATATTCTTGATCAGCATAAAATTCTATGTCGACTAAGCGGTGTCCGTCCGTCAGTGGAAAAAACTCTAGCTTCCGAACGAAATGAAGTACGTTGATAACATTCTACTCATATGTAAATTATGTAGGTCCACGTTTTGGTATAGGCTCCACATAACAACATTATTCACCGGAATTGTTTCAAGTTTAGTATATGAAATTCGTAATGGCAAGTTCACGTTTTATTATAGTCTGTAAATAATGGCACCTTCCGCTATTCGGTAGTTTCAGGATTTTAGCGACATTTTTCACCGGAATTGTTTGAAATTTGGTATTTGAAGTTCGTAACGGATACTACAGCCTAAGACAGAAAATTGTCTGTGCAGCTCCACTTCGTATAGTTCCCGTATAACGGTACCTACCGATATTCGGTATTTCGATGATTTTAGCGACAGTTTTCAACGGAATTATCTGGAATTCTAATTCTCCCTAAAAGAGATTTGTCTATATAGGTCCACGTCTTCGTATATCCCCCATATAACGGTACTTCCCGATATTCGGTATTTTGGTGATTTCAGCGACATTATTCACCGGAATTGTTTGAAATTGGTATTTGAAGTTCGTAGTGGATACTACAGCCTAAGACAGAAAATTGTCTATACATTTCCACGTCTTTGTTTAGTCCCCACATAGCGGCACCAAGCGATTTTTGGTACTTTAATTTCGTAATCGATACTACGGGCTAACATAAAAAAATTGTCTTTGCAGGTCCACGTCTTCGTATAGTCCCCATATAACTGTATTCCCCAATAATCGACATTTTGATGATTTTAGAGACGTTATTCAAAGGAATTTCACCGAAATTTGACATTTGAAGTTCGTAATAGATACTAAAGCTTAAGAAAGAAAATTGTCTGTGCAGGTCCAAGTCTTTGTATAGTTCCCATTTATATTGTATATAGGGATCAAACGCAACCGACTCTAGGGATGTGTCCACGCTAAC